>NC_056741.1:1759038504-1759201004 GCF_019279795.1 Protopterus annectens | reverse complement strand
TATATACACTTTTTAAGTACAAATGATGTTTACATTAATAAGATACAAGATACAAGAAGATGTAAGTAGTAGCATCTAAAAGTAGAATGTTAGTTGCAGTTAAGAAAAGGGGGTAAATAACTGGGAAGAAGAGGGTAGGCTGCACCTAGTAGCAGGGCTAGTTTATCAGTCAGGTTCAGTGCAGGGGCAGTGAGGGTAGGCTGAACCTAGTAGCAGGGCTAGTTGATCAGTCAGGTTCTGTGCATGGGCACAACCAGTGAGTTTTGAGGAAAAGCTTCAGTTTGGTTTTGAAAAGTGATAGAGGGTGTAGTGAGGAAAGTTCACTGGGGAGAAGGTTCCAGGATTTTCCAACAGTATTAGAGAAGAGAGAGTTTCCAGCCCTGTTGTTTGATTTACAAACATTGACCAGCAGTTTGTGGAATGAACGCAAGGTATTTACATTTCTGTAGGGGTTGATAAGGGTAGATAGTATAGGGGTATTTGTTGGATGGTGAAGGGTTTTATGAAGTATGGTCAGTTGGTGGAGTTTAATTTGATTTTGTAATTCCAGCCATTCTAGCTGTTTTAGATTATAACAGTGGTGGGTTCTAAAGGGATTACCTGTAGCTAATCTGGCTATATTATTGTAGGCGGTTTCCATTCTATTAAGGCTGGTTTTGGATAGATTTGTATAAATAGGTGAGGCATAGAGGAGAGTAGAGATTAGATGGGTATGAGCAATAGTTATTCTAGCTGCAGGAGAGAGGAAGTGCTTTATCCTATAGAGAGAGCCTAGTTTTCTATGAACAGTTTTTATAGTGTTGTTAATATGGGTGTCAAAGTTAAGGTTGTTATCTATGGTGAAACCTAGAAGTTTGGTGGTAGCATCTGGGGATATGAGAGTACCATTAATGGATGTGACTGAGAAATCTATCAGGGGAGATTTATGAGTTGGGGTAAAAATTAGGAGCTTGGTTTTTGGGGTTCAGAAGGAGACAGCGTTGTGTGAACCAAAGTTCAACTGCGTTAAACATTTGGGTAAGGGAGTTAAGTTCGGATATAGATGTGGCTGAGCATATCGGTGTAGAATCATCTGCATATTGTATGCATGTTGGTTGAGGGATTTTTAGATGAAGGTCATTGATAAATATAGAAAACAGGAGAGGTCCTAGTATGGACCCTTGTGGGACATCAAGGTTAATATAGAGGTTGGTAGATAAAGTGTTGTGCCAGAGTACTGCCTGTTGTCTGTTATTTAAATAGGATTGGAACCCTTTTATTGCTAGTGGATCTAGTGACAGGGATTTGAGGATATTTATAAGTATCTGATGATTAACCATATCAAAAGCCTTAGACAGATCTGTAAACAGTGCAGAGGAAAGCAAATTGAGGTTACGGCTTTTGTTAATGCAATCGGTAAAGGAAAGGAGGGCAGTAGTTGTGCTGAGTGAAGGTCTGAAGCCATGCTGACAGTTGAAATGTAGATTATTTTGGATTAGGTGGTCTAGCAATTGCTTGTGGGTTCATTTTTCCATTATCTTAGCTAAGGGAGAAAGTAGGGCTATGGGACGGTAATTGGCAAATTCAGTACAATTTCCACCCTTGTGAAGGGGAATAACATGGGAGACTTTCCAGATTTTGGGGATGTTTCCTTCAGTGATGGTTCTGTTAATAAGAATGGATATGGGATAGGCAATGGATTTAGCTGCTATTTGTAGGTATTCAGCAGGTAGTTGGTCTGCTGCAGGAGAGCATGATTTTAGTTTTTGAAGAAGGGTTAGAATATAAGTAGTTGGGATTGGTTGGAGAGAAATGGAGGGGGTGGGACAGTGTTAGATTTGGATAAAGTTAAGTTCTGAGTTGATAACTGACTAGTAAGAGTTTGAATGGTATCAGTGAAAAAGGAATTAAAGGCATTGGCAGTTTGTATGGGGTTATCCTGGTCAGAGCCTTGTGGGTTTGGTGTGATGGACTGATCAGGGTGTAGTAAATGGTTACTATTTGCCCAGAACTTTTGTGGTTTATTATGGTGATCTTGCTGGAATTGTAGGTAGTAGGTTTTTTTATCAGATAGTATAGCTTGTTTAGTTTTATTTCTTAGTTGTCTAAAGTTTAGTTGGTCTATAGCGTTTTTGGTTGAGCGGCATTTAGCCCAATACTTGTTTCTGAGATGGATTTGTTGCTGGGTTTCTTTTGAGAGCCATGGGTCAGATTTAGTTCTCATTCTGACAGAGCGGGTTGGTGCATGGTGGTCTAGTATGGTTAGGAATTTAGAATTAAAGTGATTAACAGCTTCATCCAGAGGGAGGTGTTTCAAGGGGGACCAGTTGCATGCTCTAAGTTCACTTTGGAAGAGATCAGGGTTAAAGTTTTTTTTGGTTCTTATATTCTTGAAAATTGTAGGAGTGGGGAGATTGGTTTTAAGCCTGATGATATAGGTGATATCACCAGGAAGGGTTCCAGTTTCATAGGTTTGGGCATAGTTATTGATAAGTATCCAATCTATGGTACTTTCCTTCTTATTAGGCTTGTTAGTCCTGGTGGGGGAGGTTATGGTTTGCTTGAAACCAAATAGGTTAATATGAGTGGTAGGGTGGGTAGTGCTACAGCTCTTCCAGTCGATATTTAAATCTCCTAGGATGATGGCTTCTTGGGGTAAGTTTTGAGATAACCAGCAGAGGGTATTTTCTATAGTGGTAATGTTGTTACCAGGAGGAAGATAGGTACAGATTATATAGATGGATTTGAATCTGTTAAGTTGCAGCTTGGTAATAAGAATTTCAGCATTAGAGACTTGGGGTGGTTTGTAGTCATAGGCAGTAATCTGTAGTCCTGATTTAAATAGGATAGCTATTCCACCTCCCTTTTTAGCTGTTCTGTCTAGTCTTAAGATATTATAACCAGGTGGGATAATGTCATTGTCTTTGGTTATAGGTTTTAACCATGTTTCTGTTAAACAAAGTATGTCGAAAGAGTAGATATCCAGGAGAGTGTGAAGTTGAGTAGTCTTATTATTTATGCTACATATACTGAGGTGTGCTAGTAAGAGTGAGTTTGGAGGTTTGGTCAGGGAGTGAAAATGAGAAGTACTGGGGTTGAGGAGGTGAGTGGTAGTTGAACTTGTTGGGCCTGAGTTAGGGTGAATGTCTCCATCTTGTAAAGACAGTAATATTTGTAGTCTAGGATTTGGGAATCTGTTATATTGATAAAGGGATTTTCTGGGGTGGTGAGAAATATATCTAATGTGGACTGTCCTATGGTATTTTGCTCGTGGATAGCTGGGTGTAGATGTAGTGTTAAGATGGTTAGTGGAGATAAGTAGAGGAGGAGAGGTAGTTAGCTTATTGGGGAAGCGAAGGTGTGGATGTAATGGGTGTTAGTGAATGCTTCATATCAGGCCATACAATATCAAAGTGAACACTACCAGTCCAGGATTTAAAATTCTATTGCCAGGCAGTTACAATTTTCTTATCTGAAAGACCTTTGGGGGGAATGTTTCTTAACACTACCTGACTGTTTCTACACATATTCCCAGATTCCTAGCTAGTATTGTGCACATACCTCACAATCGCTTAATGCACACACTCTGGACAAAGCTTGACAACATGGGGGTACAAATAAGGACATATTTTGAATATTGGTCTTATAAACTGTTATTAGTAAACTTAGAGAGTTGCTAGAGTAACAGGATTTTTTTAATATAAAATTTCTGAAGGATTAGAGGTCTGAAAATCAGCTGTATGTCACTATTTAGAGGATACAATTCTTAGGTTATCCCAGTGATTTGCCAGGGAGACAGAGGAACAGGCCAAAAATATGAGCCAATTATCTGGACATTCTGTGAAAATCTGTACAGTTGAGAGATTTGATTATGCATACAGCTTACTACCACTCCCAGTATTCGAACCATGGCTGAGTGTGCTAAAAATACAACAATTTGAGTTTCATCAGAGTGAGCTATTTAGAAACTAGTGTCTGTTTCTTTAGTGTTTTCTTTCTAAGTCTCTTTTGGTTGTACAATCAGACCCTGTACTCACAACAGTCTTATACAAACATTCCTAGACATAAACACAGCATTAATATTCATATACATATTCAGAGACTGCAACACTAAATGCCATACAATACCAGAGTAAGCACAACTAGTACAGGATTTAGAACTTTATTGCCAGGCAGTTATGGTTTTATTGAAATATCACCTATATGGGACTGTCATATTGTCTGGTTTATTCAGTACAACAAATACACAGTTTTTATACCGCCAAGTGACTTTCTACTACTTTATATTTATTTAGTATGACTACTACAAGCAGGATTGTTACTTACCAGCCTCGCGATGCTGCCTTTGCAACCTACTGGCATGAGCTTCCTGATTTACAGCCCAGTCAGATGCAGCTGTAAAGGGAATAGAGAAATATTTACCTATACCTATCAATCACATACACAGGCTGGACATTGGTAAACAGTTATTGATATGAATACTTATACACTGCTAGGACATTACCCTTCTGCCTTGCTTCTTGGACCCACTCATCCAAGAGCTCCCTCTTCCTCTGCTTCAAGTTAGCATAGTGGTACTGGACCTGCTCCCCACTTTGCTGGATAGCAGTGGCACTGGTGAGATCACAGGCAAGATGGTCCCAGGCTTCCTCTTTATATTGGGAGCCTTGGTACTGGCCCTGCAGCAGTCTCTCATCATAGTTATTTACCAGGAGTCCTACCATGACCTTGGACTCCTGTATGCCCAAGTGCTGCACCTGGAAGAGCATGCCCTTGCCAACACCTGCCATACTGCCTACACTGGGAAGCTGCAACCAGTTATGAGCTGTATTCTCAACTGCAGGGTTTAAATACATCCGATTTCCCACCCTTTGCCATGATTGGACAGTTTTGAATATGCTGAGCTAAGCTAAGCGATGGGCAAACCTGCTTAGCTAAGGTTGGCAGTGCTTAAAGGGGCAGGTTCAGCACTGCTTACCAATGGGCAGATCCACTTAGCTGGGCTACTCATTGCTTAGCAGTTATATTTACACAATGCTTACACCTGGTAAGCAGAGCGGTGCAATGCTTAGCATTGTTTATTTTTTATTTTATAAACTGTCTGCTGTATGGGATTGATTCATAATTCATTACATATTATAAATTTGTTTACTGTCTCTGACATCCCCCAATGTGATTCCATTATATTTATTCATGTGTGACTATACTGTATGGGACACTTGTGTTTATATGGGGGTTTTACAACTTTATTAAACTGATAGCTCACATCTGGACCTACTGCAGTACTCTGGTTAACAAATATATGTTATTTAGTAGCTAATTATAAATAAAAATGTTCATGTACTGCTTTCACATGTAAAATGCAAATTGGTTACTGTGGGGATCAAACCAGGAATGCCTGCTTGCAAATCATACACTCTAATTACTACACTATTTCAGTACTGCTTATGATGGATGTCTCTTGCTATTTAACTTCTTGTGCTGTTTAAGTTGGACTAAGCGTAGCTAAGCAATGGCCACACCCATGCAGTTACGCTTAAACTTTATTGCATTTATAAAAAAAAAAATTGTTCATTGTGTTTTTTTATTTGTACCCTTCAGAATATCCCTGCTAATACTGAACCTGTTATTCTATCAACTTTCTGCTTTGTGGGACGATAGTCCCTTTTGGCTTGTCCACATTCCTTACTCTGATGGGTTGGGAGGTGTGCGCTATGTGCTTATGCTAAATGTGTTATTCTATCCACTTTTGGCTTGGTAGGGATGATTTTCCCTTATGGCTTTGACCAGATTTCTTACTCTAATGAGTTGGGGGTGGTAGAAGCATTCTCGCTCATTTTAAATTGCCGGAGTGCAGGGCAAGTGTGTATTGTGAGAGTTCTGCTCTCAGACACACTCCCTATGCTCATACATTGAACCATGTCCGTTTTAGAGCACGGCAGTGTGCCTTCATACATATGCATGTTGCGCTGCCATGCTGAACAGGAATGGTCCCTGCTGTGCAGGAATAACTTATTCCTGCAGGGCTGCTTGCTGAATCCAGAGGAGAGTGTCCCACAGGGTCCTGTCCTAGACCTTTATTTGTTTAGATTGTATGTTTCAGACCTAACTTTTTCATCTGAGGAGTGTACAGTCTATATGCAGATGATCTGAAATTGGGTAAACTGATTACATGTGTTACAGATAAGGCATGTCTGCAAAATAACATGACTAAATTGACTATTTGGGCACAGGAGAATAATATGCTGATAAATACATAAAAACCTAAGCATATGAGATTTAGGAGACATAAATTGAAAGGTGAATATTTAATACATTACACAGTGATTGACACTGTAGACTCATTTTAAGGACCTGAGTATATTGGTAGATAAAGCTATTAGTTTTTCTAATCATATCAACCAATTGGTTAATGATTCTTATAGAACTATAGGTTGTATAAAACGATTTATAAAGTCTAGGAAATCAAAAATGATGATGTCATTGTTTGTTAGTTACATTAGACCCAAACTTGAGTATGGAACAATAATATGGAAACCCTATAAGAAAACAAGCATAAGTAAACTGGAAAGAGTACAGCGGAAATATACCAAGGGCATCCATGTATGTGAGAAAATTTAAGTTATTATGAAAGACTAACATATCTGAACTTGTACAGTGTCTCTTACAGATATCTAAGAAGAGATCTTGTTCAGCTATATAGGGCATTTAGAGACTACTACCTCTGGGAGTATTTGGGGGTTATCAGAAACTACTAAAGAATTATTAGACAACCTATGTAGACGATTCTATAGGAAAGAGAAGTGTACTAATTGGTTCTCTGACAAAGTAGCTAATGCATGGAGCAGACTATCAAATTGCATTAAAGCAAATACTAGTTTAGATATTTTTAAGAACAGCCTGGACACTTATTTTGGGAGCAAGTGTTTTGGTATATTGGCAAGCTAGTAGGGCATTAATGCCCGTGCTTGAAATATTTGTATGTATGTCCATGTGGCATAACATTTAAACAGAAACTTTCTCTTAGTCACTGGATGGAAAATTCATTATCTTTCATAATATTATTACAAAATTTACAATTGTAACATGGGAAAATACCTATTTTCCTTGTTCTTTGAGGTTAATTAACAGACGTGTCTTTATAACATAGGCATTGTTTTAAGTTATGGCACTTCTTGCATGAGAAACATGGTTTGTTACCTATTATTCTACTAATCTCAGGCATGGCTCCTGGGATATTCCATTTTTTTGTTATTATATTTTTAATTCCATTAAACCTCCTACTGTAAGTAATAAGATAAAACATATAACTGTGTCTCCTGCTATCCCTGATGTTACATGTTTCTCTAGTATGATCTGTGAAATAATTATTTGAAATAATTATTTTTGATAAAATGATTTGTGATATACATTATTGTTTTATATTTTATATTGTCACATTCTACATTATTATTTGTGGAAATATACGTTAATGTTTTTATTGGTTTTAATTAGAATCTTCAAGTAAGTACTTAACTGGCTGTGTCACATGACTTTTAATTGTAACTATTTAAATGTAATTGTTATTGTTGACTTTGGTATGTACACACTGTAGAAGGGTTGTCCCTGAAAGCTTTGTGGACTTTTGAATTAAACTTCCTTTATATGTACTCAGCTTGTCAGTTACTTGGAATTTTTCACATGCAGTTATGACCTAGTATCTGCATACTGTGGTGTTTACTGAGAACATCCAATCATTATTTTTTTCTTGCACTGCCTGTCATTTCTTCCTGTAAGACCAAGCTGTCAAGTTATTGATGGTTTATCTCCTCTTGGCCACCTTTTCTCATCCAATTTTCCTGTTGATGTAACATTTTTTCTTCCTTCCTTTCTTCTTTGACCAGTCCAGCCTGTTCAGGTCCCCTGGAGTTCAGGACCAGGTGGTGACTCTCCTTAGGCTTCAGTTGCAGTGTATCTTCTTTGTTGGTATATTCTTCTTCTCTGTTTTTGTATCTCTGTCCTTTTTTTTTTTGCTGCATTCGATACTGGACTGTCTTCTTCTGGATTTCTGCTTTGATCAACTTCTTGTTCTTTTTATTTTTTGTGTGCTTTCCTCATAGTTCATCTGTTTTCCATGTTCTTTCCTCCATTTCGTTCATCTGATCTGCTCAAAATCTTGTCTGCTGCACTTACCTTATCAACATCACTTTGTGTACCTTTTTTACTTCCTCTTTAAATTTTCCCATAGGTGTACCTAGGTCATATGTTCTGTTTGACAAATGTAATTTACCTCCTCTGTGGCACTTTACAAGTTTGTCTGCCTGTCAATTTCTGGTGGATTATTTGAACTCATTTCTTTGTGTCATTTGCTCCAGCTTCCACTGAGAACAGTCTCAGAAACAAATGCTTATGCTCCTCTCTCTGTTGAATTTGTGTCTGTTTCCCTTTCATATTAGATAGTTAATCCATGCAGGAATCAGTGCTTTCAGTGGCCCCAATAAGTCAGTCATTCCTTGTCTTAGTTTATGAAGTGAATCACAATAATCTTCCACTATTAAAGGCAAGACGTCATTAGGCATACGATATGCACACAATACAGTACACTTGCCTAACCGGAGGAGGGTAGCAAAACCATCATGGAAGAAAAAAATCCTTAAAATTCCTTCCCAGACCCCTCCCAAGTCCTCTTTCCACCTGAAAAACTTGCTTTAGGTGGTGGGAAGGGGAAGGGTGTGGTGATCAGATCACTGACCTACCCAGATTTCAGTATCATTGGCTACGGCTGTATTTGCCAGGCTGCTTAATTTCCATTAAATACAGCTGCAGTCAAGTGTTTCCCCTCTCTCTTACTTACCTTGTTAGTGGCTGCTGGCTATGTACCTGGAGGTGGTGTTCATTCTGGATCCTGATCCTAATTCCTGAGTCCTGTTTCTGAGTAGAGTCATGCTTGTGGTCCATCTGTTTAAGTCTCACCTGGAGTAGTATGGCATTTTGCTGTGGTATTTTGTCCTGTTTGTGCATCCTGTAGAGTAAGCCCATTCCAATTGGTGCTTTTCTGCCATTGCATGCATTTCTTATCATGTTGCCTAATAACTGACCAGGTTGACATCAGATGAACAATGAAATGGAGGACTTCATTCAGCAAGCCAAAACTGATGAGCATTTTTTAGGAGATGAGTGACAAGGATTAATCAGTGGATTTGTTTGTGTTTCAATGTATGTGAGTTTGTGTGTGTCTGTCTGTGTCTATGTGTGTGTGTGTCCGACTTTGACTAGGAGAGAAATAGACAGACGGGGGAGAAAGAAAGTGAGATGAAGGGGGAGAGAGATAGATGGAGAGAGAGACAGATGGAGAGAGAGAAAGAGATGATGGGATAGAGAAATGGGGAGATAGACAGATGTGGAGAGAGAGAATGGGGAGAGAGATAGGCAGAAGGAGAGAGATAGAGACAGAAAGAGATGGAGAGAGAGTTGGAGGACGGAAAGAGAGTGAGGCATACTGGGAGACAGATGGAGTAGGGGGGCTGAGACAAATGGACAGAGAGAAAGAGAGAGAGAGAGAGATAGAGAAAGAGAGACAGACAGACATCATACCTCTCAACCTCTTAGTGCAAGAAATCTGGAGAAAGCTTGACAAAACAGGGAACAAATGCCCAAAAATATGGATATAATTTAAATATTTCCCTTATAAATTCTCAAAAAATAACCTGTAGGACACACCACGAGAACACAAAATATTTCCAACGTTTCTTTTATTCAACAGAACAGAATAGCAGGAATGAGCGCTTTCGCATGCCTCTAGCACGCTTCTTCAGATATAAATTACTATGTCAAAACCCAACTGTTTTATGCTCCCATCTAGTTTGAACATCCTATTACATAATTAAGTAATCAATTAATTAATCAATTAATCAATTAGGATATCAAGGAAATTCATCACTGTTGGTGAAGACGCAGTAAATAAATACATAAGTATTCAGAAACTATTCTAACTAATTCAAACTTCATAAACATTGAGAATATCACTAAAAACCGTTCCTCATGTACAGTATTAATATTAATGATGAAAACATCTAGTAATAATGTATATATAAAAAACTAAACATATTATTGAAAATTTACTTAAAAGTTCTATCTATGCTGATGGTTTAAAAACATTTGTATATAAAATTAAGCGTAAGCTTATGATGAAATCTACCAAAGCTTAGGATGTCTATATTGTAATCTTGAAAAAGACTGAATCAAATTCATATTTAACTCCTTTTTAAAAACTCATTTTGTGAAAAGCAACACATTGCATGTCTCGTGTATAAAACATTCACAAATAGTGTTCACAAATAATGTTCAAAAAACGTCATCATCACGAATAACCATCATAAAACAATGGTCTCTTGATATACACTTTATCTAAGTACATGAGCCCATGTATTATTCATCCCTTAAAATATGTTTATACTCATCCACCTTATTTAAATAACAGTGAATGTCATACTGATACAACGTTTATTGAGATCATAATATATATATATAAGAATAACTTCCACAAGCTGATGAACAACTACACTATCTAAAATCATTAAATGCAAACATGCCTGTCTATATATAAATATTTACCATTCATAAACTGATCTACTAACCAATATAAGCGTGAAAATATCGCACATCCTGTTTGAAACGGAGCATAGATCCATATAAATAATCATAACAAGAGAACACATCATCTTGTGTTTATCTCCTTAGAGAGCTGGAAACAGATAAAAACGAAACTTACTATTCACCATGTATTCAAAGTATGTTGCCCCCTGGTATTTGGAGGAGTGACAACTACTTTCAGCATAATGCGACGCTGGATGCGTCGCAACCGTATGTTGTATTAAAGATATATAAGTGTGTACCCATGTACTACAATCTAACAAAATACTGGCATTATCTTATCATGTCTATCTAGCATGTTCTAAGATATTCCCAAGATAAAACTCATCGTAAAGTCTCCCGGTCTGAGTGGACATGGCTCTATAAATAATATCTTCATATGGATAAATATTATTACATTATTACAACTGAATGGCTATATCAATTATTAACTGACAAAAAAGGGTACTCCACATGCTGCTTCATGTTGCATTTTATTGCCCAGTGATGTTTGAATATATCTGGTCAACTCAATCAGAATCAGATACTATTTTGTCACCTCTATCTAACCTGCAAATTGAAATAGCATATAAATTACATCGGTAACTAGCTGACTATTGATGAAATTTCACGTAAAATATTAATACGCTAAAATCACTGTCACCATAAAAAACTCAATTATGTGTAGAAAACAAAACCATCTTTTCAATACTATTAGCTCATTATATGTATGTATTATATGTATATGTGTGTCATTCTTATTTCTCTCTCTATTTTGGGGAGGACTCAAGAAGTAACTAGCTGTCAAGATATTTCTTTATATCTCTGAGCATTAAACAGTTGGTGTTCTAAAAAGAGAGAACAAATAGCTGTGTATAAATATATAAGGATGTCTCTCTGATATTTTTTATTTCCCTTATAAATGTAAAAAAACTGCTAAAGTAACAGGGTTTAACATATATTTTCTGAAGGATTTGAAGTCTGAAACTCAACTGTGTGCCATTATTTAGTGACTTCAATCCTCAGATCATCCAAGTGATTTGCCAGAAAACCACAAATGTTATGAGGAACAGATTAAAAATCTGAGCCAAAAATCTGGACAGTCTGAGGAAAACCTATATAGTTGAGAGTATTCATAGACATACCTCTCAATCACTTAGCACTAACAATCTGGAGAAATTCAAATATAATGGGGAGACAAAGTCCCTAAAAATAGGGACAAAATTTAAATATTACTCTTATAAACTTAGAAAGTTGCTGGAATAAAAAGGTATAACGTCTGAAACTCAAATTCATTCTGAGAAAATCTGGACAGTTAAGAGATATGGAGAGAGATGGGGAGAGAGAAGGACAGAGAGAGAGAGAGCTACAGAGGGGGGAGAGAGAAGGAGACATAGCTGTCAACGTGCCAGATTTTTGCAGAATGTCCATATTTTTGACATGTTTTTGGTCCATTTCTCATAAGATTGTCATTTTCTGGCAAATCACTTCTGAATCATTGAGGGCTAAATTCAGAAAATAATGGTATACATTTGATTTCCAGACCATGTTAGGTATGAAGATGGCAGAATGGTTGAGGTATTTCCCTTATAGACACAAAGTGCAGTGTTTGATGCTTACATGGGTTGCCTGGCTAGGCTTAAAATAGCCCATAAGGGCAGTTAGCCTAATATTAACCTATGTCTTTCAGAAAATTCATGCTAATGCAAAACCTATTATAAGTTTGTAATAGCAACAATTTAAACATGTCCTTATTTTGCCCCCATTGTTTCTGGTTTTGTCCAGATTTCTTGCTTTAAGAGGTTGAGAGGTATGGGGGGAGGGGGGGATGGGCTAAAGAGTAGTAGGACAAATTCTGCACTGCATGTGTTTGCATTTTGGCATGTCTGTGGAGGCAAGAATTAAGCTGGGTGAGCGTGTGCATTAGTTTATGTATGTATGAAGGAGTGTGTGTGTACATGTCTGAAGGGGCAAGAATGAAGATGGGTGGTGTGTATGTGTCATACCTTTCAACTAAACAGATTTTGGTAGAATGTGATTTTTGCCTTATATTTTGGTCTGTTCCTCATAAAACATGTAGTTTTCTAGCTAATCTCTGAGGATAAAAAGTTTCAGACTCCATATCCTTCAGAAAATGTATGCTAACAAAATCCTGTTCTAGTAACTTTCTAAGTTTATAAGAACAACATTTAATATCTATCCCTATTTTTAGGCCTTTGTCCCCCCATTATTTTAGGTTTTGTCCAGATTTCTTGCACTAAGAGGTTGAGAGGTATGGTGATTTTGTGTCTGCTTGGGTTGTTGCTCTAGAATTAGACAGGGAATTGTGAGTATAGATGAGTGTGTATGTGAGAGCATGTGTGCCGGCAAATGGGTTGAGTGTCCACAAGTCCAAGTGATTGGGGGGTGGCTTGCTTGATGCTATCTTGTGTGTGTATGTGTGAGAATGAGATAATGGTCTAAAAAGTAGGGACAGATGTTAAATATTGCACTTATAAGGTTAAAAAGTTGCTGTACTGGCTGTATATTAATTTGCAGTGTGTGTGTGTGTGTGTGTGTGTGTGTGTGTGTGTGTGTGTGTGTGTGTGTGTGTGTGTGTGTGTGTGCATGCGTGCGTGTGCATGTGCGTGTGCGTGTGTGTGTGTGCGTGTGCGTGTGTGTGTGTGTGTGTGTGTGTGTGTGTGTGTGTGTGTGTGTGTGTGTGTGTGTGTGTATGTGCATGCATGCATGTGTGTGGGATTGATTTTAAATACCGGTGCTATAAATTGGAAAAGTTGCAGGAATAACTGGATCTTTGTTAACATACATTTTCTGTGCAAGAACAAAGACCCATTAATGGGGACAAATTTTAAATTTTACTGTTATAAACTTAGAAAATTGCTGGAGTAACTGTCTCAGTGTTAGCATGCATTTCTGTGTTTGAACATACACAGATTTTAAATATTTCTCAACTCAGAAAGTTGCAGGAATACTGAATCTGTGTCAACATGGATTTTCTGAGCAAGAACAAAGACCCAATGATGGGGACAGATTTTAAATTTTGCTGTTATGAATTTAGAAAGTTGCCAGAGTAAATGTCTGTGTTAGCATGCACTTTCCCCTGGATACTGCAAGCCTTTCACAACATGCAGGATTAGTGCAGGAGCTTTAGTAGGCAATGTGTCTGCCATGCAATCCAGGAATAGCCTGCAGGGGCATGCATGAGCGCTCCTGCTCTAGTCCTACACAGACTAAGCCCCCGTATGCAAATCACCCCATTTGCAGGTGAAATCCATGCAAATGAGGTGAATTTGTGATCCAGGAAGCTTGAAACTGACTGTGCAGGACTAGTGTAATCTGCAGAAATGTACTCGGTTAGTAACCAAGTACATTTCTGCAAAATCCAAAACGGAGTCATGACAGCTCAAAATAAAGGCTGCATATCACTCTGGAAGCATGCCAATGGCCAAGTATAAGACCATTGGCATTGCAAATAGCTTACAAAATAAAAAAAAAAAATCAGCTTTTATTTTTTTAGCCAATCTCAGCTGTTAAAGCGTAGGGCAACGGCACACAAACGGGATCAGAGGAAATAATAAAATAAACCTAAAATACGCATTCTAACTAAAATCAATATTCTAAAACAAAAAAATAGTTCCGAGTCACCAGTAAGATAAATTAGTGAATATTTATTGTAAATCCAATAACAGATGAGCGCTTTCGTCTCAATGTGAGACTTCTTCAGATAAAACAATACCAGTGCTACTCTTATTATATATGGTGCCATAAATTGCCCTAATTACCTATTAATTAAAATTTAAAGTGCCACCAACAAATGGTTTGTAACACACTAATATAATGTGCCACATAACACAACTACCAAAAATGTAATAAATTGTATAAATAAATATAAAAAATGTATAATGAAATAATTAAATATTTAAATATTTAAATAATTAATTACATGTCCCAACATATATGTGGGCGTAATCTTAAAATACAAATGTAAAACTGTAAAATATGTTATGAATCTTTTATATTTGTTTTAACACAGTTACAACTAAAATATTGTTACAACGACAACATGTATAAAATAACTCACACTTTTCCTGCTCTCTCTGCTAAAATAGCTTTGATACTAATGTATTCATTGAGGCCTGGGGGAACATTAGCCTTGAGCCTCATTTGCCATCTCAATTCCCTGTTAAGTAATAGATTCTTTATATCACCCCCTCTGAGGTTGTTCTTAACCAAATCGATAATCTCAAATTTAAAACTACTAAATGAAGTACAAAAAACTGAATGTTTATATAGGGCACTGGTTTCTTTTCTAATCCTAATATCATTAATGTGTTCAGATATTCTATCTTTCAGTGCCCTCTCAGTTTTTCCTATGTAAAAAGATGAACACTGTGTGCAAATAGCCAAATATGCCAACATTCTAGTGTGACAATTACCCTTACAAAATTTAACTATACTACCTAAGCCATTATTCAATTTTATGGACTCCTCTTTATAAATATATGAACATTGCCCACACCTTCCACATGAGCTAGTTGCTTTTTTGGTGTTGTCTTTGTTTTCACCCTTCTCAAATAACCTTTTAAAACTAATACCTGTCTTATAAGTAAAATGAGGTCTATTACCTACCACCTCATAAACTTCCTTATTGGTTTTTAATATACATCAATTAGCTTCCACTATGTGTGTGAACAACTCAGAAAACCCATTGAACTCAATTACACATGCCCCTTGGTAATTTTTTGTTTCCTTGTCAGGTTCCACCACTTTTATAAAAGGTTGACCTAATAAAGCCTTATATTTGGTTCCCCAGCCATTATATACTTCTTCTAGTATTTTACCCACCATCTCTCTTGGGTATCCTCTCTCGACAAACTTCTTACCCAAGAAATTAAGGAGGGGGCATTTCTAATAGGGTTTTGGATTAACTTGATTCTTTTTCAGAACCACATGAACATTTTTTTAGGCCCCAGGAGATCCGAACGTCTGGCAAGCAAGGCCCGACTCCCTTCCTACCCGGGGTACCCAACAAGTTCACATGGGAACAATTATGGATGGAAGAATGCGGGGAGGAAGAGCAGATAAATAATATTATACAAGATACTGATGGCATAGTCTCCAAATACAGAGGTTTCAAATTTTTTTAACTATACATCCACTGTTTTGGGGAAAAAACATTTTGATTTATTTTCAAAAGGTTTCAAGTTTGTTAGATCACAGTATGGGGATTTAGCCCATATTTTAGTAGAATTTAAATTATACCTTAGAAAATTAAATCTTAGCTTGATTCATAAAAAAACTGTGAGTGAAAATTCCACCTCTAACAGAGGTTTGGTTAGGAATAGTACATATAACCCCCCTTTACATCCGGCTATTTCTACTTTTGAGAATATAGTTACGAACGAGATTTATGAAGCACATACAAAAAATAGAAAGAAAAGGCAACATCACAATCTGAGTAATGATGAAGAGAGGCTACTTTTGGATTTAAAAGCACAAAACAATATCATAATCATGAAGCCTGACAAAGGTGGGGGAGTGGTACTTTACAACAATGAGGAATACAATAATGTTTTAACCAATATTTTGCTAGACACAGACACTTACACCTCAGTTTCATATAATGAGATACAAATAGCCTATAGGAGGATTGACTCTCTTTTGGACGAATATCTGATTGAAAACAGAGTGGAAAAATCGACACACCAATTTTTGAGGCAAGCACATCCTATTATTCCCCATTTTTTTGGTGTGCCTAAAGTTCACAAGTCTATCCTGGAGCCCCCATTTAGACCCATCGTCTCAGCAAAAAATTCAAAAACACATCCTTTAACAGTCTAGATAGATAGACTTACTAAGAATATAGTTACAAAGATGGAACATTTAATCAAGGACTCCTGGGATTTTCTTGGTAAAATAAATAATGATTTGTGGTCGGAAAATTGTATATTTTTAACTATAGATGTAAAGGATTTATTTACAAGTATTCCACGAGTCGAGGGTCAGGAATTTTTTGAAGACAGTATTTACAAGCATTCAGATTTATCTCATGATCAGAAATTATTGATCTAGGAACTTATGGAAGTCGTATTAGACAACAATTATATCGGCTTCTAAGGAGAATATTTCCAACAAGTCAGTGGCGTAGCTATGGGGGCAGCCTGTGCCCCCATCTACGCCAATTTAGTGCTGTTAGAATGGGAAGAAAGATATGTGTTAAAAAGTAAATATAGGAAGCAAATGAAGTGCTATTTGAGATTTTTGGATGACATTTTTGTGATATGGGAGGGTTCTAAGGAAAGTACAGAGGAGTTTATTGATTATTTAAACAACACCACTGATTTCCTTTCATTCACATATAATGTCGAAGAAAATAGCATCAATTATCTTGACATCACAATTAGCAAAGCATTGCAAGGATTTAAGTCCAGGATTTTTCGTAAGGACACATGGTGTAATGGGTATTTACACCATGATAGTTTTCATCCTTTTCATCAAAAAAGGAGCCTGATTAAGGGACAGGCAGTTAGGTTAGCGAGGATGACATCTGATTTTCAGGACTTATTTGAATAATTTAATTTCTTGTGTAAAAAGTTTGTCGAGAGAGGATACCCAAGAGAGATGGTGGGTAAAATACTAGAAGGAGTATATAATGGCTGGGGAACCAAATATAAGGCTTTATTAGGTCAACCTTTTATAAAAGTGGTGGAACCTGACAAGGAAACAAAAATTACCAAGGGGCATGTGTAATTGAGTTCAATGGGTTTTCTGACTTGTTCACACACATAGTAGAAGCTAATTGGTGTATATTAAAAACCAATAAGGAAGTTTATGAGGTGGTATGTAATAGACCTCATTTTACTTATAAGACAGGTATTAGTTTTAAAAGGTTATTTGAGAAGGGTGAAAACAAAGGCAACACCAAAAAAGCAACTAGCTCATGTGGAAGGTGTGGGCAATGTTCATATATTTATAAAGAGGAGTCCATAAAATTGAATAATGGTTTAGGTAGGATAGTAAAATTTTGTAAGGATAATTGTCACACTAGAATGTTGGTATATTTGGCTATTTGCACACAGTGTTCATCTTTTTACATAGGAAAAACTGAGAGGGCACTGAAAGATAGACTATATGAACACATTAATGATATTAGGATTAGGAAAGAAACCAGTGCCCTATATAAACATTCAGTTTTTTGTACTTCATTTAGTAGTTTTAAATTTGGGATTAACGATTTGGTTAAGAACAACCCCAGAGGGGGTGATATGAAGAATGTATTACTTAACAGGGAACTGATATGGCAATTGAGGCTCAAGGCTAATGTTCCCCCAGGCCTCAATGAATACATTAGTATCAAAGCTATTTTAGCAGAGAGAGCAGGAAAAGTGTGAGTTATTTTATACATGTTGTCGTTGTAACAATATTTTAGTTGTAACTGTGTTAAAACATATATAAAAGATCCATAACATATTTTACAGTTTTACATTTGTATTTTAAGATTACGCCCACATATATGTGGGACATGTAATTAATTATTTAAATATTTAATTATTTCATTATACATTTTTTATATTCATTTATACAATTTATTAAATTTTTGGTAGTTCTGTTATTTGGCACATTATATTAGTGTGTTACAAACCATTTGTTGGTGGCACTTTAAATTTTAATTAATAGGTAATTAGGGCAATTTATGGCACCATATACAATAAGAGTAGCACTGGTATTGTTCTATCTGAAGAAGTCTCACATCGAGACGAAAGCGCTCATCTGTTGTTGTATTTGCAATAAAGATTCACAGATTTATCTTACTGGTGACTCGGAACCATTTTTTCGTTTTACTATTGTTGGTTCTGACTTTCTTGGTTAAAATCACTATTCTGCCATGAAAGTCAATGGCAGGCAGAAGACAACATGGCCAGTGAGTAGTGGTTGCTAAGGGGGGAGGCTCAATGTGAGACATGTAACTATGCATTAGCAGGCAATCCTATGCAAATAAGGGGAATGCTAGTGAATCCCAGTTTTCCCCAGCATGCTAGTCAGGTCCCAACAGTGTAAGAGTAGGAATAGATTGTTGCAAGCCTAGGAGTTAACTGACATCATGGGGAGGTATGTCAGGCATACTGTAAGTGGATTGGAGCCCTGTGGTTCAGGTTTGCTCCTAGCTAAGCACAGCTAAGCAAGGGTGTGTGTCTGAGACTGCCAAACACTCTTTACATTGCCTAAGCGGGTGTGCGCACCAGATTTTAAAGGAAAAAAACAAGTTAAACCAGGAAATAGTAGCTCTAACCACATTTGAGCACCCTGTTTGTGTGGTGTGCCCTCGGGCTTAAACAGAAAGGCAATGGGAAGGGAAAACAGCAGTAGGAAGGTAATCGAGGAGAACTAGCAAAGGTGGCAGGTGAAATGTATCAGAATCAGCCAATTACACAGGCAGCTGACCAGCCCAGCCCAGAACACTGCTATAAACTATGCAAACACCTTCCCTTCTGTTTTTTCCCATATTCTACATGTGTATACAAGCAGGGAACATTTAACAAACAAAACTACAAAATGATAGGGGCTGCAGCAGGCAATATAGAACAGCATGTGCAACAAGCTGATAGTGGTGAGGATGTGAATGCTGCTGATCAACCCACAGTGAGGAGATGGAGAAGAGTGTACAGACCCAGGGTAACCTACCAGGGGCTACATGAGCTGGAGATAGTGGAGCGCTATAGGGTGGACATGGACCTCCTACAGCAAATTGTTGAGCTGTTCCGGCCATGCTTGACACGTCAAACTGACCAAGGGGAATCCATCCCAGTGGATACCAAGGTATGTGTAAGCCTAGGAATACTAGCCACAGGTACCTCCAAAAGCTCAACTGGGGATATCATGGGGATCTCATAGGCATCAGCATCCAGAATATTCCACCAGTTCCTGGATGCCATGTCAGCACATGCCAGTGAGCACGTATATTTCCTCAACACCCTTGAGGTGTTGGCCAGCAATATGCATCTCTTCCACCAAATAGTGGAATACCCTGAGGTAGTGGGTGGTATAGACTGCACGCACATATGCATCAAAGCACCACCCAGTGACCAGGGCAGGGCCTACATCAACCGCAGGAGCCTCCTCTCCATCAACTGCCAGGTTGTGTGTGATGCCCAGAGCATTATAATGAATGTGTGTGCTGGCTGCCCTGGAAGCTATCACAATTCCCACATCTGGCATCTGACACAGCTGTACCAGAGATTTTCCAATGGGGACATCCCCTACAGTCAACTAGTGGGTGATGCTGGTTACACACTGAAGCCGTGGCTGATGACACCCTTCATAAATGCACACACCTGAACATGAACGCCATAATGAGGCACATGCACAGACTACACATATAATAGAGCATGTGTTTTAGGATGCTCAAGTCACGATTCCGTTGTCTGGACATATCTGGTGGAGCCTTGGAGTACTCACCAGCTACATGTACTCAAATTGTTATGGTATATGCCATGCTACACAATATGATCCTGCAAACGACTGCAGCAGGAACAGCATGGAGCAGGCCACACAGCCCCCCACCAATGCAAAGGCCAAAACAGCCCCCCACCAATGCAAAGGCCAAAACAGGCACAGAGTGATTTGGAGGAGGAACAACCTGCGCCTGCCCCAGTAGGCAGATGGAGGCATGCCCAGTATGCCCTGGCATTGGCAAAGAGGCGACACATAGCACATGCACTGACACAGTAGGGACCCAGGGAATGACACCTCTTTCTGAATCACACATACAGTAAAAGGGATGCCAAACATGACACTACCTGTGGTCAACCATGTATAGGGTGTGTACTATGTGCATCCAACATAGACAGCCCCCCAGAACCATCCTCAATCCTGGCACACTCACAAGGTAAGTTATTCAACCTACCAATTGCTAAATGGAGTAGAATGTGATGTTACCTGTATCTATGGTATGGATGTGAGCTTGCAAGGGAATTGGGTGGCTGAATGTTATGGCAGCCGATAGTAGATACCCATAGTGGCACCATGGCATCTGTAACACATACTGGAGTCACCATAGTAGCCAGTACTACACAGGGTGACAAAACCTACTGCAGAAAATGTGCTGGGTGACATGTGTGTCCATATGACTCACATATGCCAGTCAGGGAGGTTCACACACCCAACAACAGTCTCAGTTAGTAGGGCAAGTGTAGACAAACCCAAACAGAGCCTGTGCTATGGCCTCTGAATGATGCCTATGGGTAACCTCACCCACAGGCCTACACAGACAGATAACAGCAGGTCAGGCAGTGGGATGTTAGTTCTGAAGGGTAGGAAGTCAGAGACTAATATGTAGGGCAACCAAAGCTAAGACCTGTAGTACACTGATATGCCTCTAGTCAGTATGATAGGTTAGAATACAGAATCAAATGGAGTACCTGACATACCAGTACAGTCATAGCAAATGTGTGCAGGTGCCAGGTATGCCCCCCTCATCCTATGTAGATAAGTTGAAACAGTAAGGTGTGTCACCCCCAATCCTGTGTAGAAATGTAGTAACAGTCAGGTGCCACCCCAATTCTATGTAGAAATATAAAAACAGTCATGTGTGATCCCCCACAACCCTATTTAGAAATGTAGTAACAGTCAGGTGTGCCCCCCCCCCCCACACTCTCATATAGACATGTAGAAACAGTCAGGTGTGCCTCCAGTCCTATGTAGAAATGTAGTAACAGTCAGGTGTGCCCCCCCAATCCTGTCTAGAAATGTAAAAACAGTCAGGTGTGACCCTCCACAACCCTAGGAAGAAATGTAGTAACAGTCGGGTGTGCCCCCCCACTCTCATGTAGACATGTAGAAACAGTCAGGTGTGCCCCCCCAATCCTGGGTAGAAATGTAAAAACAGTCCAGTGTGTCCCCCCACAAACCTAAGTAGAAAGGTAGTAACAGTCAGGTGTTCCCACCCACTCCCATGTGGACATGTAGAAACAGTCAGGTATACCCCTACCCCTAATCGAGCAGACATGCAGTAACAGTCAGGTGAGCCCCCCCGATCTGGGTTAGAAATGTAGAAACAGTCAGGTGTCCCCCCCCCACAGTCCTATGTAGAAATGTAGTAACAGTCAGGTGTGCCCCCACCACGCCTGTGTAGACATGTGGAAACAGACAGGTCTGCCCCTTCCCCCAATCCAGTGTAGAAATGTAGTGACAATCAAGTGTCCCCCCCCAATCCTGTGTAGAAATGTAGCAACATGTATGAGTAGGTATAATATGAGTGGACCACAGATGCCCAGAGGTGGCCAAGGTAGCAGGATGGGTTGTAGCATTTGCACAATATGCAGGTCTGTGTGTGTTAGGATGGTGTGTGTTTCATAATGTGTGAGAGTGGTCATTATGTATGCATGGTGAGGTAAGACCTAGCTATTTACAGGGTCAAGCCCTCATGACTGCAGTGCCAAAAACAATCCCCACTAGTATAAGACATGCTAGCAGTGAATCCCAAATCCCCCCTCATGGCTAGCCTGCACCCAACCTTGACAGTGCAGGAAGACCATGGTGCAAGCCTAAGAGCTAGCTGACATCATAGAGGGGTATGTCAGGCATACTGTAAGCTTATTGGAGCCCTGTGACTCAGGTTTTCCCTTAGCTTAGCAGAGCTAAGCAAGGGGGTGTGTCTGAGACTGCCTAGGACTCTTTACCTTGCCTAAATAAGTGGGCATGCCGTGTACCATGTTTTAAAGGGAAAAAAAATTAAACCAGAAAATAGCAGCCCTATGCACATCTGAACACTGTGTTTGCGTGGCATGCCTCAGGGCTTAAACAGGAAGGCAATGGGAAGGGAAAACAGCAGTAGGAAGGTAATCAAGGAGAACTAGCATAGCCGGCAGGTGAAATGTATCAGAATCAGCCAATTACACAGGCAGCAGACCAGCCCAGCCCAGCACACCACTATAAACTATGCAGACACCTTTCCCTCTGGTTTTTCCCATGAACTCTACACCACTGGTGTACACAAGTGGGGGAAACTTTTCCAAACAAAAGCAACAAAATGATAGTGGCTGCAGCAGCTATCATAAATCAATATGTGGAAGAGGCTGAAGGTGGTGAGGAGAGAATGCTGATGACCAACCCACAATGAGGAGAAGGAGAAGAATGTACAGACCCAGGGTAACCTACCAGGGGCTGCATGAGCTGGAGATAGTGGAGGGCTATAGTGTGGACAGGGACCTCCTACAGCAAATTGTTGAGCTGTGCCGGCCACACCTCACACACAAAGCCAACAGAGGTGAATCCATCCCAGTGGATACTAAGTTATGTGTAGGCCTAAGAATACTTGCCACAGGTACTTTCCAAAGGCCAACTGGGGATATCATGGGTATCTCACAGGCATCAGCATCCAGGATACTCCATCAGTTCCTGGATGCCATGTCAGCACATACCGGTGAGCACGTATTTTTCCACAAAACCCATGAGACATTGGCCAGCAATATGCATCTCTTCCACCAAATAGCAGAACACCCTGAGGTAGTAGATGCTATAGACTACATGCACATATGCATCAAAGCACCACCCGGTGAGAGGGGTAGGGTCTACATCAACTGCAAGGGCTTACCCTCCATCAACTGCCAGGTCATGTGCGATGCCCAGGGTATTATAATGAATGCGTGTGCTGACTGCCCTGGAAGCTATCACAACTCCCACATCTGGCATCTGATGCAGCTGTACCAGAAATTTGCCAATGGCGGCATTCATTACGGTCACCTAGTGGGGGATGCTGGTTACGCACTGGAGCTGTGGCTTATGACACCCTTCAGAAATGCAAACACACTAGAACAAGAACTCCATAATGAGGCACATGCACAGACCAGAATCATAATAGAGCATGTGTTTGGAATGCTCAAGTCACAATTCCGGTGCCTGGACACATTTTATGGAGCCTTCAGTTCTTACCACCTACATGTACCCAAATTGTCATCGTATGTGCCATGCTACACAATATGATCCTGTGGAAACAGCTGCAGCAGGAACAGCATGTGGCAGGGCCACACAGCCCCCCACCATTACCAAGGCCTGCACAGGCACAGAGTGGCTTGGAGGAGGAACAACCTGAGCCTGCCCTAGTAGGCAGAAGGAGGCGTGCCCAGTATGCCCAGGCCATGGCAAAGAGGCAACGTATAGCACATACACTGACATGGTAGGAGCCCAGGGAATTACACTTCTCTCTGACTTGCACATATAGTAAAAGAGATGCCAAACATGACACTACCTGTGCTTAACTATGTATAGGGAGTGTACTATGTGCATCCGACATAGTCAGCCCTCCAGCAGTATCCTCAATACTGGCACAGCCACAAGGTAAGTCACTCTTCCTATCAATTGCCAAATGGAGTAGTATGTGTTGTTACTTGCATCTATGGTGTGGCTGTGAGCATGCAAGGGAATCGGTTGGCTGAATGGGATGCCAGCAGATAGTAGACATCTGTAGTGGCAGCAATAGATCTGTAACAAATACTGGTGTCACCATAGTAGCCAGTACTAGACAAGGTGACAAAACTCACTGCAGGAAATATGCTGGGCCACATGTGTGTCCATAGGACACACACATGCCAGTCAGGTAGGCTCACATACCCAACAACAGTCTCAGCCTGCAGAACAGGTGTAGACAAACACAAACAAAGGCTGTGCGAAGGCCATTGAGTGATGGCTATGGAGAACATCCCCCTCGACCTACACAGACAGACTGCAACAGGTCAGACAGTGGGATGTTAGTTCTGAAGGGTAGGAAGTCAGAAACTGAAATGTAGTTCAATCAAACCTAAGACCTGTAGTACACTGATATGCCTCTAGTCAGCATGATACGTCAGAATAAAGAATGAAATGGAGTAGCTGAAATACCAGTATAGTCATAGCAAATGTGTACTAGTGTCAGGTGTGCCCCCCCAATTCTATGTAGAAGTGTAGTAAGAGTCAGGTGTGCCCTCCCACAATCCTATGTAGAAATGTACTAACATTCAGGTGTGCCCCCCCAATCCTATGTAGAAATGTAGTAACAGTCAAGTGTGCCCCCCAATCCTATGTAGAAATGTAGTAACGTATGTGTAGGTATAATAACTGTAGAGCACAGATTACCTGAGCAGGCCACGGTAGCAGGATAGATTGTAGCATGTATACAATATGCAGGGCTGCTGTGTGTGTTAGGTTGGTGTGTGTCGTATATTGTGTGAGAGTGGTCAGTATGTATGCATGGTGAGATTTGTCCTGGTGGCCTCTGACCAATACTGCCAGATGACAGGGCCAAGGTATCACAACTGCAGCCAAAAACAATGCTTCCCAGCAAAACACATTCCAGCAGCAAGTCATTGTAAATATTTGGAAGTAATATGTTTCAGCATCTAAAAGATGGACATGGCATGAATGTGGGCTCAGACATACAAGCAGTACACAAGGGGAAGTACCCCAGACAGACACTGTATAATATGTAGCTGCGAAATGGACACACCCTTGGAATTGTACATACAGGTTAGAAGCACATTATTTGGGATTGTAGTAGGGAATACCAATGTCATCTGGTCAAACACTGGCAGACAACAAAGGTCATAGGTATGAAGTATTGAGAAACAGCTGATGTCCCTGCACAAGCCAGCATAAGTGGAATGCCTCATGATCTGTGAGTAAGATGCAAGTAATGTCCATAGCACACATGCACCAAGCTCACCCCACCACCACCCACAGGTACCTCTCAGGTCTTATCCCTGCTATTGGAAATGAGTACAATATGACCGCCACCTCTGTATGGCAATAGCTAAAGAATGCAGCATGCACAACAGGTGTCCCATGCAGGTGTGTCCTAGCTGTAAACAGCACCCTACCAGTGTCCACACCACTGAATCAATAATGATAGAAAGTATTGGCATGAACACCTTGCACCCCTACCCTGTCACCCCAGGGGAATATAGTGTATTGCAGTCTGGGACTGTAGGAGTGACAGAATGCAATGGCCTGCTACAGCTAGCCTGCATCACTACCAAATGGCCTACAGTGCCAAAGGTCTTTGTCTCATTGTACTGCCAATGTATGTTATGTCATGGACTCCCAAATAGCAACATAACACAATCCCCAGAACCCAAATGCAAGGCCATGTGGACAAATCTCAGTAACATGTCACCATGTCCTACTGCATGAACTGTGGACCAACACCAAATTATGGGATGAGGTGATAACTATAGGGAACATATCAGATAATGTTTGCATAATGTTTGGAAGAGGATAGAATAATGGTGGGGGGTAGGGGTATGGGTGGCATGGAGTGTGTGAAGTCTGAAACTCAGCCATCTACACATACTATCCCTGGCTGCAAGCACAAGAATGGGTGGCTACAAACCTGCTTGTAAACCACAATGTGAAGGGGCAATGTCCAGAATTATCACCCCTGCCTCTGGGTAACCTGTGTTAATCTGTACAGATGTGAGGTATGGCCACAGCAGGATATGGCCATACTGTCACGTTGAAGGATGTACAAGCATGGGATCCTCAGCCACCACTGTACCAAGGTACTGAACCATTTACACAGACCAAGCAGCAAGTGTCTGCAGCTTCCCCTCCAGAATGGCATGATTGTGCAAGAATATGTAGGCTGCTGACCACAATACTGGACACAGTTGCATTCACCCTGTGTTCCCCAGGACATCACTGCAAGCAAATATGTATACCTAACAGTACTTGATGACATAAAGCATCACAGTGTAAAACAGTACATATGTCTGAATATCTCTGCTAACACCAAGACCATGTAGATGAAGCAGATCTGATACAATTACCTACAGTAACCCACTATCCTTTGCCCATTTTGATGCCATATTGTAAACCAATCTACAGATATCCCACAGAAACAGGTTGCTAGCTGTAGGTGTAGAACACAAAAGTCCACACTGGAGTACAATCAACCTGGAATGGATTCACACATTCAATATAGAAGGTGATACTGGGCATGTTCCCACACTTAGAGAAATGAAGGCCATGTCAGAGAACAAAATACTGAAAGGTCATACTGGGCAAATGAAGCCCATGTCTGGCAACAACAGTGGACCATACATATCTGACAGTCGCAGATGTTAGTGCATACACTCCTCAGTACACACCAGTCATGCTTTGCACACACATTGGATAGGAATACACACATATATCCAAGGACAACACACTATAATAGGCCAAAATTACACATACATAGATGTGTGAAAGAGAGTGACAGTGACAAAAAGCCTCCCATCATGAGAGCTGTCCCACCCAGCACATATTCAATTGACTAAAACCACATGATGTGCAAATGTCTATCACTGTAGACATTTGCCTCTGATATCCCTCAGCATTATAGTGTCTGTGGTGCTTGTGCTAACTGTGTAACATGACTGTACAAGTCAGTAGTCATCTAGCAGTTGTATACATGTACCTGTGGAATATAAACCTGTGTGTGCCTGAGTGTTGTGTGTCTGCCTCTAGATGAATGGGTTATGGCCCATGCACACACACTGCACTCCCCATTGCCCTACTATGGCAAACCTGCTGATGTCTTCACATTGAAATACACCTTTGGGAAAGTAGTAGACCAGTAATCTCTGTGGTGTTCCTATAACTTTGTAATGCTGTAGTGTGATGTACTAGTTAGGTAGTAGTTTTAATCCCAGACATGGCAACTGTGTGTGTTTGCCTGTGTATGGATCAATGCTTTTTAGGCCAGTCACAGTCATTACTATTACAAATGCCCTACTTTGGCAGGGCTGCTGATGTCATTCACTTTGAAATACACCTTTGGAGAAGTAGTAGACCAGTAATCTCTGTGGTATGTCCTATAACTGTGTAATGCTGAAGTGTGATGTACTAGTTAGGTAGTAGTTTTAATCCCAGACATAGCAACTGTGTGTGTTTGTCTGTGTAGGGATCAATGCTTTTTAGGCCAGTCACAGTAACTACTGTTTCAAATGCCCTACTTTGGCAGGCCTGCTGATGTCATCCACTTTGAAATACACCTTTGGGGAAGGAGTAGCCCAGTAAAATCTGCAGCATGTGTTATAACTGCATAATGCTGTAGCGTGATATACAATTTAGGTTGGAGTTCTAATCCTAGACATGGTAAGTGTAAAGGTTTGTGTGCTTGTTTTTCTGTGTATGGATCAGTGCTTTTGAGGCCATTCACCATCACTACAACTTTCATTGCCCTACTTTGGCAAGCCTGCAGATGTTATTTATTTTGAAATACACCTTTGGGGAGGGAGTAGTCCACTGTTCTCCATGGTGTGTGCTGTAACTGCATAATGTTGTAGTGTGATATACTAGTTGGGTAGGAGTTCTATTCCCAGATATGGAAACTGTGTGTGTAGGGATCGGTGTTTTTTTGGCCATTCACAGTCACTGCACACACCTAAAAGTGGAGAACATTGATAACTGTGCAGTAGCAGAGACCTGATCCAAGGCTCCAGAGAGCACCCCTGCAATACCATGTACAGCTCTAACCACACCTGTTGGCCACCCAACCAGGACCAAAACAATAAAGGTGGAGGAGTGTCTATATTCACCAGGGATATTCACACCACCAGGCTACTTGCCCAACAGAATGTGTCTGAAATACCCCCGGTGCAACTAACAGTTGGTTAGACTGCATTCCAAATTGTATAGCTTGCTACAGATCCCCCACCATGCCCCATGATACCCACTACAGCTTTTGAAACATACTGTGAAATATTATGATACAAACACCCTAATACTGGGTGACTTACACTACCTTGCCATTAACTGGGAAAACTACTTATGTATCAACGCATGTGCCCAGCAGTTCTTGGAAGTCATAATTCCCAATGCCCTGGATCAAGCAGCCCAAAGTCCCATGAGGGGCTCAAATATCCTAGACCTGGTCATTACTAACATGGGAAATCAATGCTCTACACCTATGTTCACCCCATTGGTGGTCAGGTCTGTCCATGAGCTAATCACCCTTAACATCAACATCCCCCCCCACACCCCAATAAGGAAACCTCCGTAACACACATCTCAAAAACCAGTGTCATGCTACACATGTCAGACGTGACTAACGTCATGAGACCCATGCAAATGGGAACTGAAAGGACGACTGCTGAATCATACATGAAGGCACTGTATGAGCACATCCACTTGTGCATGAATTGTACCATCCAATATAGAACCAAGATGCTCCCCACCAAGAAAAGGAAGCCAAATGTGGTGGCCCCCTGCCATAAACATACTGTACAACAAAAGGAGGAAACTGTTGCAGAAATGGGGGACTTTCCAGGATGCAAAATACTCCCTTACCAGCTACAGTAAGAAGCAGAGGTCCCTCATAAAATCCACCAAAGCAACTTAAGAACATAATATAACTAAAGATGTCAAAGACAACTGCAAGCCGTTCCATAGCTATGTGAGGAATCTAAATGGCAATGCTCAGAACTGCTCTGAGCTACAACAGGATGGTATTAAATATACTGCTCTCAGGGGTATTACCAGTATCCTGGCAGATCGATTTGGTGCCATCTGTGGCCCCCTCCCAACCCCCAAAGGGCCCATCTCAACAAGGAAAGATCACCAGTTTCCTGTAATAATGGCCACATAGGTAAAAACAACACTCTCCAGAGGTATGACAACAGCAGCCATGGGACCAGTCAATATCCCGTGCTGTGTACTACATGAGCTACAAACTGAACTGGCACCTCACCTATGTGCCATGTTTAATCATAGCCACACCTCAGGCATCATGTCCACTGTGTGGTGCACAGCTACAGTTATCCCAGTCCAATAGGGGGACTCCATCTTAGATCTTGGGAACTAGAGCCCCAGCAGTATGACATGCCTGCTCTGCAAGGCCATGGAATGTATTATCATGGGAATTAAAACAAAGACATTGGCAACCTGCAAACACTGGACCCTAACCAGGTTGGGTTTGTAAAGGGCTGATTATGTCACCTCAACCTGACTAACAATTGTGAATACATCTCCAGAGCTTTGGACAAAGGTAAGGTGGTTCACACAGCCTATCTGGACCTTGCCAAGGCCTTCAGCACCATCCCCCAGTCTGGAATCATAGATAAATGTATCAAGCTGGCCATTAATCCCTATGTCACCCGACGAGCTTCCAACTGCTGTACTGACAGACCACACACTGTAAATGTAGGTGACACCAACCCCAGATCCAGACAAGTGACAGTTGGAGTACCTTAGGGTTCAGTCCTGGCACCGCCTTGTTTGGCATCTACTGCTCTGAAGTACAGTCCAACAGTAAGGGACTCCAGAAAACAAAGGTCTCAGATGACTGCACACTGGGAGGCAATATTGAATCCCCATATGATGTGGATATTCTACAGAAGGGCCTTACAGAAAGACATGCTTGGTGCCTGGGCCATGGCCTCAAGATCAATGCCAAGAAATATATAGTTATCCCCTTTGGGAAGGGACATGTACCTGTGAAGTACCACATAGGTGGCAGTTCATTAAACACCTAAAGTGTGATAACAGACTTAAGGACACAGGAGTACAGTGGTCTCACCTTTGATAACCACATCGCCACAACAGTCAGGAAACCCACCTATGTGGCACACCTCCCACTAAGGGCTTTACATCCAGGAAAAGGAGGCCATTGTCCCACTGTATTCATCCCTCAGTAGACCCAGCACAGACTACAATGGCCCATTATGTATGGACCTCACAAGACATTTGCAACAACTAGAGAGGCTACAGACATACCTTACGAAATGAATCACAGGCCTAAACCAGATACCCTATGCTGACTGTCTGAAAATCATCCAGCTATACTCTGCCACATATTGTGTTCTCAGAGGTGATCTCTGCTTAACATACCATGCTAAGTCAAGCTCACAGCTATTGGACATGCTACACTTAAAGAATTCTAAACCCTTACAACCATATACTCCAGGGATCCAAATCTTGTCATCACAATGAACAATACATGCTGGAGGGATGTGTTCCTGACCCAAAGACTCCCCAGACACTGGAAAAAGCTGGCCATACATGTCAAGCAACCATGAACCTATGAACCTATGAACTACACTTTCCATTGCCCAACCTTGTCAAGGTTGCTGATGTCATTCACTTTGAAATACATCTTTGGGGAAGGTGAAGACCAGTAATCTCTGTGGCATGTCCTATAACTGTGTAATGCTGTAGTGTAAAATACCACATTAGGTAGGAGTTCTATTCCTAGACATGGAAAGTGTAAAAGTTTGTTTGTCTGTGGAGAGAGCAAGGCTTTTGAGGCTATTCACAGTCACTGCAACCTCTATTGCCCTACCTTGGCAAACCTGCTGATGTCATTCACTTTGAAATGCACCTTTGGGAAAAGAGTAGCCCAGCGTGTCCTATAACTGCATAATGCTGTAGTGTAATATACCTAGTTGGGTAGGAGTTCTATTCCCAGACATGGCAAGTTTAAAAGTTTGTGTGTGTTTGTTTGCCTGTGCAGAGAGTAATGCTTTTGAGGCCATTCACAGTCACTACAACCTCCATTGCCCTACTTTGGCAAGCCTGCTGATGTCAATCACTTTGAAATACACCTTTGGGGATGAAGGCACCCAATAATTTCTGTGGCTCGTCCAATAACTGTGTAATGCTGTAGCATGTTATACTAGCTAGGTAGGAGTTCTATTCCCCAGACACGGCATGTGTAAAAGTTTGTGTGTGTTTGTTTGTGTAGGGAGCAATGCTTTTGAGGCCATTCACAGTCACTACAACCTCCATTGCCCTACTTTGGCAAGCCTGCTGATGTCATTCACATTTAAATACACCTTTGGGGAAAGAGTAGCCCAGTAATCTCCATGGTGTGTCCTCTAACTATTTAATGCTGTAGTGTGATATACTTAGTTAGGTAGGAGTTCTATTCCCATACATGGCAAGTGTAAAAGTTTGTGTGCTTGTGGGTTTGTTTGCCTCTGTAGGGTGCAATGCTATTGAGGCCATTCACAGTAACTGCAACCTTCATTGCCCTGCTTTGGCAACCCTGCTGATGTCATTCACTTTGAAATACACCTTTGGGGAAGGAGTATCCCTGCAATCTCTGTGGCACATCCTATAACTGTGTAATGCTGTAGTGTAATATATTAGTTAGGTAGGAGTTCTATTCTCTCATAGCGTAAGTGTAAAAGTTTGTGTGTTTGTTAGCCTGTGTAAGGAACAATGCTTTTGAGACCATTCACAGTCACTACAACCTCCATTGCCCTACTTTGGCAAGCCTGCTGATGTCATTCACATTGAAATTCACCTTTGGGGGAGGAATAGCCCAGAAATCTCCATTATGCATCCTGTAACCGTGTAATGCTGCAGTGTGATATACTAATTAGGTGGGAATTCTATTCCCAGACATGGCAAGTATAATAGAAGTTTGTGTGTTTGCTTATCTGTGTAGGGAGAAATGCTTTTGAGGCCATTCACAGCCACTACAACCTCCATTGCCCTACTTTGGCAAGCCTGCTGATGTCATTCATTTTGAAATACACCTTTGGGAAAGGAGTAGTCTAGTAATCTCTGTGGTGCATGCTGTAACTGTATAATGCTGTAGTGTGATGTATTAGGCAGGTAGGAGTTCTAATCCCAGACTTGTGTGTGTGTGTGTGTGTGTGTGTGTGTGTGTGTGTGTGTGTGTGTGTGTGTGTGTGTGTGTGTGCGTGTGTGTGCGTGTGTGCGTGTGTGCATGTGTGCGTGTGTGTGTGTGTGTGTGTGTGTGTGTGTGTGTGTGTGAGCCTATTATATGTCCCAATGTTCACCTTACAAGGATAACAGATGTCAAACAGCAGAGAGGCTGGGGTAGACAATCCATACCCCTACATGTGACATCGAGGCCTGACGAACAATATAGGCAACCCTTGTATTACCCAGAGAACACTCTCAACCCATGTCTCATACACAAGCACACTCGGCTAGGCAGCAGACACTATGTTGGTAGTTCCCTGCATATTGCCCACAGATAGTAACCAGGGTGTGATTGCAGTGGACTACAGAGGGCATGGCACCCTGTCCCATCCCTACAATAGGCACATAATTGCATATAATGCTCCTTCACTATGTTCCCCACTGGATGACTGCAACAACTGTGGAGCCAGCAAATGTAACCCACAAAGGACATACCATGCCTTATACACATGCCCTGTATGGACAGATGCCACTGACACCAGGGAATACCTGTATCATGCTGTCAGTGAAGGTGCAGGGTCAACCTGGTGTCCATTGCCAGTTATCACCACATGATGCCAGGAATGGCACATCTGATGATAACAATCTTTGTAAACAACATGCCCCAGACACGCCATGTACACTGCCACATGTCACAGAACATGCATGTGGGATGTGTGCACATCCCAGATACCGTCCATGTCATGGACTATAGAACACATACATGGCAAGCATTGCACAGCACTGGCCACTCACAATAGTAACCCAGATGACTGGATGGTGAATACAATACCCACCTGTGTGGGACAATCCAGACACTACACCCCTGAGCCACAAAGCAGACCGTTGTCATGTAGCCTGATGCCAATGTAACCTTTTGCCTAGCCTTGTACAGCCTTATGGCACAGTCACCCACTACACGCTTGTGAAGCAATACACCCATGCATGTCAGTACTGGCAACCTGTGTCTGTGTGTGTGTGGAGTATAATGTTTTGGACACCATTCACACTCACTACATCTCCCTTTGGCCTACTGAAGCATGCCATCTGATGTCAGACACTCTGGCATACCCTTTGCCCATATATCATTCTGATAAACCCTGTGGTGCATGTGATACCTGCATTTTACTGTATTGTGGCAAACTAGCTAGTTAGGAAGTCTAATCCTGACCCTGCCAACTGTGATAATGTGTGTGAGTCCCTGAGAGAGTGTGGCTGTGTCAGCCTTGACACCTGTTCATGTGGACAGGCACATGCACTACACCTACCTTATCCCTCCTTTATCACTGTTGCAGATGTCACTCACCATTGAATATACCTTTGGACAGCTCCCCAACATATAATCTCTGTGATGCATGCATAGACATGTGATTGCAACACATAGTTAGGCAGGAGTTTGAAACCCCGTGCTGGTAAGTGTGTGACAGAAAAATGCTTAAGGTTTATTCTACCACCCCCCTCCCTGTCTTATTTTGTCTCTGTCTGTTTCTCTCACTCCCTCTCTGGTGGATGTGGAGAAGCACACCTGCTTTGCTTAGGAAGCAGCTTGTGTTTTGTAAGAGATGCTCATGATCAGCTGATGGCCTCTGCATGAATTGCAGTCCCCCACTAGCTGATTGCATGTGGGATAGCTGTGGTAACATTCTCATAGCCAATTGCATGGAAGCACACTCCTATAAATAGGAACATCATGTGGGTGTTGGGCCTTTTCTCTCACTGTGAGCAGGACTTTATGTCGGTGTTTGACAAACAGCATCACAGATGGTAGTGGGATGTACCTCTAACAACATACACTGTGGAGGCAGGCAAACAAATAGGAGGGGATGTTCTAGACATGACTACACAATGTAAGTGTTGCCCTTCTGCATTTGGAGTAATATTGGTTTAACAGGGTTTGTGTGGATATGGCTGGTCTACATGATTTAATACCTGTCATGACAATGTTATGTGTTTGAGGAAAAAAACACCCACCTGCAGGGTTATCTGCAGACTGACCAGTATTTGGAGTCTTATGTTTCTTGTGTTATTCACAGTTCACCTATCTTAGAACTGCAGAAGCATAGTCTGAGGATTGCAGTCAGTACATGGTGACAGCCATGAGAGTTACTGACTTAATATCCCTCATAGGACATATGTCACAACAAACCCAGTTGCAACAGTAAATGTATGAGGGTATTACAGCAACATGCCAATATTGGCCCAGTGTTTGTGGCTCCAGCCACATGTCTGTCAACCTTTGTACATATGTCATACAGTAAGAGGTGCATATGTTCTGTACACCATTATGTATTGACATCATACCTGATAACAAGCCAGTCAGATATCAGACTGCTAGACATGTTATGTATAGTAGGAGCTATTTCTGAGGACATAATCTGGGCATTCTGTGGTTGTGTGTACAGTAGTGGTGTCTGTGTACTTATGGTGATTGTCAACAGTATGTGTATTGTGAATACATTCCTTGGCCTGTGTACAGACTGTGGTAGATGTCATTGTTCTTGGTCCTGTTCTATCTGAAATTACATGCTGCTCCAGTGTATGGTTCCCTATCGGCTCACATATTTGTAGGGCCAAACACACATGTGTCCCATACCACAGACAGACATTGGACCACACTGTGTTGTGACCCAGTATATGTAGGGTTAGTATGTGAGTGGCACATATGATGATGGTGCTGATCAGACAGTCCATATAGCATAATATTAAGCTTGTGTACCATATATGGCTGTGGCTGTGTTCACACTGGTTGTGAGTATGCACTTTCACACAGGTGTCTGTTACTCTTTGTGTGACATGCCTGTAGAGCCTGCTATATTTGCAGATACATGTGTATTCCCCCATGTGAAATGTAGGCCAGTGTTGTGGCAGTCTGCCTGTAGTTTGCACAGTGCTGTGTTACATGCCTAACAGCATAGTGTGATTACCCAGTGTGATGTTATGTCCAGACATTTGCAAGATGTACTTCTGCTGGGCCATCATAACTGGTGTGTATTTCTGACAAAGCTATGGGATGCTGTACAGATGTATGTCACTACTGGGTAGTATGTCACCATGTGAGCTCTGCACCACCATTTATTATGTGTCAGGACAGATAGGAGTGTGTGAATGCATAAACTGTGTGGGCATATGTAGTCCAGTATTTACATGATATTCCTATGTACATGGCTGTTAACATCTACATTGTCAATCCTGGTCCACATGTCTCGCACTAAGGGGATCTGTGTGTACCTCCGGACTGACCAAAGTGTGCTGGACTGTCCACATATATTGGTCATATCTCTGCTGTAGTCCACATGATCATTACTCTGCTATCAGTGGTACTGTACTATGATGTCCTTAGGATGTCTGTCAGTAACTGATGGCATACATGTCAATAGCAGATGTGACCTCCCACACACATGTCTGTTAAGACAACCCCTGTTACAGTAGCAACAGTCTACATATATAGCTACTATACATACATGACATCCTCTTGCACTAAGAGGTTGAGACTATTGGTACTGAGGTATGACTCCACTCCATGTTCTGGACATATGGTAAACATATATATATATATATATATATATATATATATATATATATATATATATATATATATATATAGCCTAATATCTAAATAGATATGTACACATATACATATCTACATACACACACACACACACACACACACACACACACACACACACACACACATATATATATATATATATATATATATGTGTGTGTGTGTATATGTATATATATATATATATATATATATATATATATATATATATATATGTGTATATATACACACACACACACACACACACACACACACACACACACACACACACACACACACACATCTATATATGTCTACACATATGTAGATATATAGATATATATGCAAATATAGTTATAGATATCTACATATATATCAACATAAATAGATATATATGTACATATATGATGTGTATTCATATATATATATATACATATATATATATATATATATATATATACATATACAGAGAGATCTATAAATGGACATATATTTGATGCACTATACACATGTGTATAAATACATATATATGAATATATATGTGATGCACATGTAAACATATATCTACATATGTATATGTATATATCCATATCCTTGTCATGTGTAAGCATTACTGTTGTGTATACCTTCCCAGATGTATCACACCATATGTATCTGATATGTGTATATTTAGATATAACAACATATGTGATGCAACAGTAGTATTACTAAAAAGGATTATACAATTGTAGAAGACACAGCAATTGTTCAATACTATTAAATATGTTTACTGACCGATGTATTGGAAAAACAACAACTTCCTTTACAACTGTCATAGTGTAGTGATTAACTGTTTTGACTATAGTGTACAAGGTCCTGGGTTCAAGCCCTACAAGAGCTGTTTATTTTGTGGCTGGGCAGAAGAAGGGAATTTGGATACAGAGTGGTTAGGGCAGTTATGAGCAGCTTTAAGAGCGAAGCTAAGTGGTGCTAAGGTACAGTTAAATGTACAGGTGCTTACACCGTGTAAGCTTCGCTTACCAGTTAGCAAATGTGCTCAGATGTTATATTGCAGCAATGCTGACACCTGCTAAGCATGGATCAGCCCTGGTAACCAGTGCTCACATCACAGTCTGATAACATAGCAGGATAATGACATCTGTAATAGGTGTATGTAATGATATGTACATAACATAGGTCTATGTTCTGTCATTACAGTAGCAAGGGGTGTGAGTATCCTGTCTGGGACACTTGAGTATCTGTGACCTGTACAACACCCTTATCCATGTGAATGTGTTGCATGCAAGGGTAGTATCCCAGGTTATGTGCAGTCACACTGGCATGTAGCGTATCATGATGTTACTACTGTTGACGGTGCTTTCCCAAGCAAGAGTAGATTGCTAATTGTGGTACTGGCAATAAACACCCCTGCATGCACAGATGGACTCTGAGTCCTCACTGTGATGTTCTTCATGTGTGCGCTGTGTCACAATATATATTTCTGACTGGATACTAATCTGTTATGTGGAAATTAACTGCAGACCATTGTCTGTATAGCACATGTCAGTGAGGGCTGCCATCATGTAGTAATGGCATACCTATCAGTGTTGGACATCTATCTGTCAACACATTCATCCTACTGCATAGCTAGTTGGTGAGCTGATGTCTGTCAGTAGCTGTACAGATGTGCAGATGGCAGGTATCCAGCCTGGATATGTACAGGCAACCTATGCTTGACTGACACTGACATGTCTGCCCAGCTGTGTTATAACTGGCACATATAAGACACAACATCCTGTATGCCCCACATGCCACAGATACCTCCACTACACTACTACAGTCAACAGAACATGCTTGGGTACAGGTCTCCAGAACAGACAATAACCATGTTATAGAATACATGTTGCTTACATGTCACCTGGAGCACCTCACCGGTCATTTGCAGGAAGTACTCAGAGGATTGGCTGATGCATGTCACTCTCACCCTGAGGTTCACCACAGTGGTGAATGTAGATAGATTGCCAGCTAGCACATGACAGATGCCATGATACCACTGTATGCACATCCCCTACACTTCCCATCTCTCCATGGACAATAGCCAGGTACACACCTATGAACACCTGCTCCGAAGCACCCAGTACTGACAAATGTGTATGTGTGCATTACTGAGGATATCAGTGGCTGTGTGTTAGTACACCTGTAGTTGGGAATACCCTAAGGCCCTTCACACCCATTGCCATAGTTAGATGTGGCTGCTGCTGTACTGGACATTACATGTACCTTATTACACCCTCTCCCTAAGGGCTACCTGCGTATTTCAGTACAAGCACAACACTGTTATACAAATGGGTTGATAGGCATGGGATACCCACTGAGTTCTGGCAAGTGTGTGTATGTGTGCATGTGTGTATATATGTAGGATACATCTTTTCAAGGCCACGTACTGCTATTACAATACGCATTGCCACACCGTATTAGGGATAGTGATGTTGCTGCCCATAGGAGAGGCATGACAATGCATCACTCTACTATGCCTGTGGCATGTGCATTAGATGCATATCCCTGTAGTAGCACTCCTGGGATGGACAATTGGTTGTATTGCAGTCCTGGTGATCGTGCCATTATGGGTTCCAGTGCATACAATATCCACAGTGGGGTGTGGGTGCTGGGTATACTGTCATTACACCATGATACTCCTGGTACATGTCCCATGTACCACTGTATGGTGACCACTGTCACCATCAACCATACAGGTAACTGATAACACTATCCAGCCCAGTTATGCATGTGCTGTGTGCAGCCTACCTGTAACACGTTGGACATACTGACAAGTTAGTTAGCACTGATAGGCCCAGGTCTCTTGGATGTGTGTCTGACTGTTATGTGTTTGATAATGTGTATATGATGGTATGTCACACTATGTATTGTCTATATACAACCATTACATCCCCCATTACCATACTGTACATATGTGGGGATGTTCTGCATGTAACATGTAACCTGCAACACACCTCATCTTAAACAGTGTATAGTATGTGCAATTAAAGCCAGACACATCAGTAGCACTACATACCTAGGTAGGGTTCTAGTCCCAGTGTTGCCAATTAAGAGTGTGCATGTATGTGGAGGGATCTACTTCAGGTTGCTGAATATACATGTCCCAGGGAGTCATCTGTCCATGTGGCACAGGCGGTAACTGTTATACAGACCTGTATAATGTGTTCAACTGTACCCAGGATATGGCACAGCCATGGTGTCACCACAGTGCCATACCCCTTATGAGATATGACAGCAGACCATTTTCCTGCTGACACATGTACACCAAAAGCACAAATTGATAACATTATGGAGACCACAGTCACTTAGTGTTACTAGCAGCTATAATGCATCATGGCTGGACAGCTACACTACCTGACGTGTAAGCATTAAACTTTACTGCTGACAGCATGTTACACAGCAGTACATTGGTACACTGTAGTACAGTCAACATGTGCATCAGAACCATATTATTCTGTCCCTGCATCGATGTTATGGATGACACAGATGTGGCACAGGTATCATATGCACAGGATGTGTTGTTGGTTGGCCAGAGACCTGGGTGGGCCATACATTTGACACCACGTGTGTGAATGAAGGGTGTAAGTTACTGATATGGACATGGTGATGTGGTGTGTGTAGGTATGGCGTCACCCTAAGTGTGTTTGTATTGTGTGTGGGTATGCATGCACACAGTTCTGTCATGTGGCTGCCCTATACAGGTGTTTCTTGGACAGCTGTAGACCATACATGACAGGGTGTGCAGTTCACCATCTCCAGCCACAGACATGAGAACTCTGCCTGCCAGGGGTTCCACGGGCACGTCCAGGTACAATCCTCGATATGTAACTCTCCCATGATGATGACATATGTCCGCTGGAAACAGGTCCCTCCTGGGGCTGGCCAGGGCCGCATGCACATGGCTTGCTGTGGTGTGGTCAGTGCCCCCTTGCAGTGCTGGGGCTGGTACTGCCACTACAGGAGTGGATTGGTGTCCTTGCATGTCCACGTCTACCACAAGATGTTGGTGTTACTGGCCTACGTCCACATGGCCGTCAAACCATTCCCACTGCATGCTCTAGCATGGACAATACATGGTTGATGAGGCCCATCATCTCACCCAACCATCTATCCATGACTGCTGTATAATCACAAAGGGCACCTGCAAGATCATGGATGTTGCCACTTACAGATGAAAAAGCAGCCCTCTGCAGCCTCAGACCCTGTCTGGGTGTACCATTGCATACGTGCCTGTGCTTCCATGACAGCCTGAAATATGCATCTGGTGGTACCAGATATGGCACTTCTTCCAGGTGCACGATGACCAGCAGCCCTCTCATGAACACATCGGTATATCTGCCTATGTGGTACCCTGCTGGACATCTGGCTATGGCAGCTTTTTCCAGACACAGAAGCCATACATACCACACTGTCCTGTGCACTGCCACCAACCACAACTGTCCCTCTGCTATGGCCACTGGTGATGGGGTATCTATAGGCACTGTGACTGTGTGCGGGGATGGGGTGGATAACAGAGGGATGTTAAACAATGGTGCAGTTGCGGCCACTGATAACCCCGCCTGTGGCACAACTCACCTATAATAATTTTCAGTGTCTGTATGGACACTGACATCAGATTGCATGCAGGAGGAACCCTGACCCACTATGCCAGCTGTGAGGGGAAAATAAGAAATGTACTTTAAGACCTGCACATCATTGCTTAACAGTACACACAGACACACACACACACACACACACACACACACACACACACACACACACACACACACACACACACACACACACACACAAACACGCACACACTGTGGATTTGTAAAGGTGATTAATTTGTGTTCAGATATAACAAGGAAGGAGTTGACTATTGGTGTAGAGCAACAGTCATCCATGCTAGGAAGGACCAGGTCGATGTGATGGGCATGTGCATCAGTACATGAGTAGCTTTCCCAGTTAATGATAGGGTAGTTGAAGTCAACAAGTATAATAGTGTTAGGTTGGACACTAATATTCTCCAGGGTAATTATGGACATGGAATGTTAGTCTTGGGACATGTATGGGGACCTATAGCAGGCTACAACCTCAACCACTGTCTTACCCAATGTCAGCTATGCCTGCAGGATCTGTAATGCATAATGTTGGTCTACTACTCTGGAGGTGTATGCATCTCTTATGAGTATGAAAATACCACCAGCTTTGGAGCTTCAGTGCATGTTCTGCAACCAAATGTTGTGGAATCTATTATAGACTGCTACTGCAGGGTTGCTTCCTGCTGCCTTTATCCAGGTGCCTGTTACAGCACAACGGTCATTGTTCCCAATTTTAAGGAATACTTCCAGTGAGTGAATTTCCAGATTTAAAATTCCAGCATGCAGAAGCATGACCCTCTGATTGCATGTCTTTATAGCTGTCATATATTTCTGTATATATATATGTGGATATCAGTATGGATGTATCTCTCTCTCTCTCTCTACACATATATATAAATATATATATATATATATATATATATATATATATATATATATATATATATATATATATATATATATATATATATATATATGTGTGTGTGTGTGTGTGTGTATTATGTATAGATTTGTCTACCTATATGCATCTCCATACATGTATACATGTATATATAGACTACCTGACTGATTCTACAGACTCCTTTCCCTGCTGTTGGATGACTGTATTAACTGATATGTTTGGAATGTCATCACTATTTTGTAGGGCTCAGATGGTGTAATGGTACATTGCTTTGATCATAGTTTACAAGGCCCTGGGTCCAGGACTTGGCAGGTCTTATTATTTTGTTGCAAGGCAGAATAGTTCTACTGTGGAGGAAGGGATGAGGGCAATAATTACAAGAGGTCCCTAGTTTGGGCCCCTTCACCCCCGTTTAGACAGCCTTTGGTCAGATTTGTTGCAGTAAGATGTTCAGAGTATAGATCTGATGTCCAACTGCACTTTATATATATATGTATATATATATATATATATATATATATATATAGATATAGATCAGTGTCATTTCGCCGAAAATTCTGATAGAGTCCAAATCACTGCAAATACTACTGACAGTGAATATGCCCTTTACCTCAACCGTAGTGTGATCTCAGTACATACATAAATGTATATATATATATATATATATATATATACATATATATATATATATATATATATATATATATATATATATATATATATATATATATATATATATATATATATATATATATATATATATATATATATATATATATATATATATATATATATATATATATATATATAGATAATATTCTTGTTAGGGGTTGCCACAGTGGATCATCTGTTTGTATTTCTTCTTGTTCTCTGTATCTTGCTCTGTCACACCAGCCACCTGTATGTCATCTCTCACCACATCCATAAATCTTATCTTAGGTCTTCCTCTTTTCCTCTTACCTGGCAGCTACATCCTTAGCATCCTTTTCCCAATATACCCAGCATCCCTCCTCAGCACATATCCAAAGCAATGCAATCTCGCCTGTCTGGCTTTGTCTCAAAACTGTCCATCCTGGGCTGACCCTTTAATATACTTATTCCTAATCCTGTCTACCCTCATCAAACTGAGTGCAAATCTTAACATCTTTAACTCTGCCACATCCAGATCTGACTCCTGCCTTTTTGTCAATGCCAGTATCTCCAACCCATATAACAAAGCTGGTCTCACTACCCTCTTGTAGACCTTCCCTTTCACTCTTACTGCTACTTGTCTGTCACAAATCACTGCTGACACTCTTCTCCTTGCACTCCACCCTGCCTGTACTCTCTTCTTTGCCTCTCTTCCACACTAGCCATTACTCTGAACTGCTGATCCCAAGTATTTAAACTCATCCACCTTCACCAACTCTACTCCCTGCATCCTGACCATTCATCTATCTTCCCTCTCATTCACACACATATATTCTGTCTTAGTCTTAGTCCTGCTGACCTTCATTCCTCTCCTCTCTAGAGCATACCTCCACCTCCTTACAATGTCATCTGCAAACATTATAGTCCACGAGGACTCCTGTCTGATCTCATCTGTCAACCTGTCCCAGCGCCACTGCAAATAAGAAAGGGCTCAGAGCTGATCCTTGATATAATCTCACCTCCACCTTAAACACATCTGTCACTCCCACTGCAGATCTCATCACTGTCACACTGCCTTTGTACATATCCTGTACCACTCATACATACTTCTCTGCCACTCCTGACTTCCTCATACAATGCCACAACTCCTCTCTAGGCACTCTATGATATGCTTTAAGTCCACAAAGACACAATGCAACTCCTTCTGACCTCTATACTTCTCCATCAACACTCTCAGAGCAAACATCACATCTGTAGTGCTCTTTCCTGGCATGAAACCATACTGCTGATCACTAATCATCACCTCCCTTCTTAACCTAACTTCTACTCCTCTTTCCCATAATTTCATGCTATGACTGATCAATTTTTTCCCTCTGTAATTACCACAGCTCTGCACATCACCCTTATTCTTAAAAATCGGTATAAAAACACTTTTTGTCCACTCCTCAGGCATCCTCTCACTTTCCAAGATTTCATTAAACAATCTGGTTAAAAATTCCACTGCCATTTCTCCTAAACACCTCCAAGCATTTACAGGTATGTCATGTGGACCAACAGCCTTTCCATTCTTCTTCTTCTACATAGCTATCCTTACTTCTCCCTTGCTATTCCATTGCACTTCCTGATTCACTATCCACACATCATCCAACGTTCTCTCTCTCTCATTCTCTTCATTCATCAGTCCCTCAAAGTACTCTTTCCATCTGTTCAACACACTCTCCTCATTTCTGAGTCCCTAGTTTCAGGGGATGAAAGCACTCAATCAGTGTTTTTGTAAGTTGGAAGAATAAAAACAGCTTGGACTGAAGAGTTTAGCTGACTGGTAGTGTTTCTGCTGCTTCACAGTGTAAGTTGGAAGAATAAAAACAGCTTGGACCGAAGAGTTTGGCTGACTGAAAGTGTTTCCTACTGCTTCACAGTGTATGCTTTGGACTTTTTTTAGTTATATTTTACACTGTGATTACTTTTGTTTTTTTATTTGAGGTATAGTTGGGGAGGAAGGTTGGGTAGGAAGATAGACAAGACAGACAAGACAGCATACAGGGGTGGTATATGACACATGTGGGGGGTAAGCACCTTGGACGGGGAGGGGTGTTTGGACATCAGAAGCCCATGAGCCCCCAAATGGAAACAGTGGGACTGAGGTCCCCACCCATTGGCAGTCACCACTGCACCTTCACGGCCCAATGGTGGTTGTGCTGAGGGCTGAGCAGGAGGGGCAGGCTGACCATCTAATTGCACCATGCGGCCCTCAAGCTAGCATAGCAGATCTCCAAACTCCCTTTGGAGCTCGCTACGCACCAATCCTCGGACCTAACTTTGGGTCAGAGTATCCTGTCCATGCCCACTCCCAGGGGGGACAAGCCCCATCCCCTGAGGTAGTTCCACCTGAAGGTGGTGCAGGACCAGCAGATGAGGAGGTCCTGGGGTGGGTCCTAGACATGCTGTGGGCCCAGTGCCATGGCCAGATGAGGTGGGTCCACTGGGACCAGCCTTCCCAAACGTGCTATGGCATTGCAGTTTTAGAACATATGTGGGTTAGTAATAGTCAACAGAATCCAGGATTAGTTTTAACAGCATGCATAGACATCCCCATTAACCCAAAAGAACAGATCTGGAACAGTTGCATAGCAAACAGAACACATGCATATATGGAACCACAGTGGCCATTACAGCGGCATGCAGGTTACATTGATAGCAACAGGCCATCAATGATAGTATTGCATATGGAACATTAATAGAAACACATTTCAATATTTGTTGAACAATAGTACACATGTCCCAAATGTAGGTTTGGTGTAAAACATACCCATTGATTTGTGTGTTTAGATTATTGTTGCAGATATGGTGGGCAGGGGGGGGCAGAGAGATGTCAATTAACAACTTGTATATCCTTACAGTACTCACAACTTTAATGATCATTCCTCTAATCATTACTCTACAGGTATTATTACAATAGCCTTATGGCCTTGGTTTGGACAGTGGTATGTCTGTACACAGTGTATAATTCAACCTTCTTATAGCTACTTTCTACTTGTCTTATCTAGAAGACGTATGGGGGAATGGTTGTTAACACTACCTGACTGTTTCTACACCTATTCACAAAATCCTACTTGAAATTATGCATACAGCTTACTACCACTCTCGGGATTCGAACCATGGCTGTGTCTGCTAAAAATACAACAATTCATGTTTCATCAGAGTGCTATTGAGAAACTGCTGTTACTTTCTTCAGTGTTTTATTTCTAAGTTTCTCTTGGTTGTACAATCTGTAATTACAACATTCTTATACAGACATTCCTATACATATTTTTTATGTAGCACAGTGTGGGAAACAGTGGTTAACACAACATTACTATTCAGATATCAGATCTTGGTGAATGCAACATTTCATGCCATATAATACCAGAGTAAACATAACCAGTCCAGGATTTAGAACTTTATTGCCAGGTAGTTACAGTTCTCTTATCTGGAAGACCTGTGGGGGGGGGGATGTTTGTTAACACTTCCTGACTGTTCCTACACATATTCACAAAATCCTAGTTGAAATTATGCATACAGCTTACTACCACTCCTGGGATTCAAACCATGGCTGTGTCTGCTAAAAACAGAGCAATTTGTGTTTCATCAGAGCAAGATATTGCAAAACTGCTGTTGTTTTTTTCAATGTTTTCTGTCTAATTCTCTCTTGGTTGTACAATCTGACCTTGTAATTACAGCATTCTTATACAGACATTCCTAGACATATTTTTGATACCGCACAGTGTGGAAAAAGTGGTTAACACAACATGACTATTCAGGTATCAGATCTTACTGCAAGCAACATTTCAAGCCATACAATGCCAGAGTAAACATAGCCAGTCCAGAATTTAGAACTTTATTGCCAGGCAGTTACAGTTTTATTTAAATATGACCTATATAGGACTATTACTGTCATATATTCTGGTTTATTCAGTACAAACCATACACATTTTGTATACTGCCTCGTGACAGTCTACTCCTTTATATTTATTTGGTATGACTACTACAAGCAGGATTGTTACTCACCAGCCACGCAACGCAGCCTTTGCAACCTACCGGCATGGGTTTCCTGGCTCTCAGCCCACTCAGCTGTAATAAAAATAGAGAAACATTTAGGCATACCTCTCCATCACATACACAGGTTGGACTTTGGTAAACAGTTATTACTATGAATACTCACACACTGCTGGGACATCACTCCTCTGTCTTGCTTCTTGGACCCACTGTTCCAGGAGCTCCCTCTACCTCCGTTTCAAGTTGGCATTGTGGTGCCAGACCTGCTCACCAGTCCGAGGGATACCAGTGGCACTGGTGAGATCAAAGGTGAGACTTTCCCAGGGTTCTGCTTTGCACTGGGAGCCCTGGTACTGGTCCTGCAGCAGTCTCATGTCATGTTTTTTTTTACAAAGATTCCTACCATGACCTTGGACTCCTGTATGCCCTACATAAATATTAAAAAAAATAAAATTGTAATGATTACATATACAAAATGGAAATGGCTTTGGGGAAGCTCAAACCGTGAATGATTATATACAAGGTATACACTCTAACCACTACACTATTGCACTAAGGCTTGCATTGGCTCTCTATTGCTATTTAACTTATCGTGCCATTTCAGCTGGGATAAACATAGCTAAGCAACCAGCACACCCATGCAGCTACCCTTAAACTTTATTGCAAATGTGAAAAAAAAAAAAATGTCTTTGTTGGATTTTTTACTTCGTACCCTTCAGAATATCCATGCTAATGCTAAACCTGTTATTCTGTCAACTTTCTAGGTTTGTAGGGACAATTGTCCCTTATGGCTTTGTCCAGATTTCTTACACTGACGAGTTGAAAGGTGTAAAGAGCGATCTCGCTCAATTTAAATTGATGTCCAGCATATCTGGTGTGCAGGGGGCATGTGTATTGTGAGAGAACTGCTCTCAGATATACCACCTGCACTCATACACAGAACAATGTCCATATTACAGAATGGCAGCACGCCTTCATGAATATGCATGGCACATTGCTGTGCTGCACAGGAATGGTCCCTTCCATGCAGGAATAAGCTATTCCTGCATGGAAGTTCACTGAATCTAGTGGTGTATATTGCTGCCTTATTTACCCACCACCCCACATTTTATTAAACAAGGACTGAGTAGCTCATAATAACACTTTTAAAATGACAGACATGACTGATTAAAAAACTAAGCTGCCATGTTTTAGCTTTTCTGAAGGTTTTATAGTTTTTGTCATATTGTGATATGCTACAATTCTGCCATAATGACTTGTTATTTTTTACTATTTTACATTTGTTTTCTCTATAACTACAGTGATACACTTATAACATAAAAGCATGACTACTAAATTTTGATTAATTTAAATAACTCAACTTAGTTTGTCCTAGAAAGATCATTATTAATAACTAATTTATATTTCTTTGCTAAATCCACATATTTAGTTAAAATTTTAGTATAAGTGGTACATATTTTAAACTTCACTCCTTTATGATCTGTTTACAGAAGGAATGGGTTTGTACAGCTATCTGGCACATGTGTGAGAATATGATCCAAATTGTTAGAACCTCTTGTAGGAAATTAAAAAAAATGACCTGTATTATGATTAACAAAGTTCAAACATATCTTGGCAAACAGATAGAAAATGTGATCCAAAGGAATTTTAGAAAATATCCAATGTTATGATTAACAAAGTTAAGAAATATTCAGGAATGCATACTTCTACTCTGATATAATTCATGTTCTGTGTTACATCAATTAAGAGTGATTATTATGTCCATGAAAAATTCCTGTCTGTTTATTTTTGTGAGAAGTGATTATTCTCAAAAGCAGTGTAAATGTACATTCTTTAACCCGTGTTATTAGTAGCATGAATTATCAGTTATCCTGGGACATCTTCCTGTATGATCTAAGACACTGGTGATATTAAAGGATACTTTCTGTTCTAATGTGATTTCTAATAAAATGAAAACAAAAACATGCTTTTTTTCTGTATCCTTCATTATTATTAGCATTCTACCCTTTATATATTTGAACATACATACTAACTTCAAGCTAACACAGCTTTGAGGAAAGTGAGCAAGATCCTTACTACCACCATCCACTGATCTCAAACTAATGCAATCAATTAAAAAATTACTCCTAATTTGATAATTCAAACATACAATAAAGTCAATAGAAATTAAAAAAAGAATCCCCTCTCTCTCTCGATATATATATGTGTGTGTGTGTGTGTGTGTGTGTGTGTGTGTGTGTGTGTGTGTGTGTGTGCGTGTGCGTGTGCACATGCACGCACACACACACACACACACATCTATGTATGGATTCACTTCACAAGCTCAAAGTTCTAAAACTTTGAACTGCAAATGGTAGACACCATAACATAGAAGGTTTGAAACTTTGAAAGTTTTGAATGGAGATCACCATGCAGCTCAGAATGACAAATTTACCATTTTCCTGACTGTAGTGTGATCTTGGAGTTGGTATATTTATTTAGAAGAGTGTTTGGGGGGTAAAGGTGGGCTTGCCCCCTGCTAAAAAGTAAAAAAAAAAATGATTTTTTGTTCTTATTTTTTTTTTATTACAATTTTGAAGTTTCAAAACTTTGATCTTATGGTCTCGACCATGTGCAGTTTGAAGTTTTGAAATTTCAAGCTTGTAAAGTAGCTCCATCTATACACACAAACACACATATAACCAAAAGGAACTAAAAGAGATTCAGTAAAGTCCTCAAAATAGCACAACTTAATCCACAAATCCACAAACTGCAAACACCAGAAAGAAGACCAGCTTTCACCCAAAAGGAATTCCTCTGCGTACATATACAATCAAAATCAGTTCATTTGATTTCATTGACACATCAGCTGATTTAACTACAGAACAAAAAATTACAAGTCAATCATAAACATTTCACTGAAAAGTCTTGTGTGCCAACAGTTTTTTATTCATTTATTCTTTGTTGGCTGGGTTAGCCTCACTAGGCTACTAGCCTCTTTTTATGAGAGACCTAATACTGTATTTATTCTATTAAGGGAAATTTGTCATGGGTATCAGGGAACTTACCTCATTCTAGTTGCAATGTGCATGTTCTTTTCCAAGTGCAGTGTCAGCTAGGAGGACACGGTGACACTGTGTGATGAGGTTAAAGATGGCAGAAGGCATGGAGCAAACACCAGTGTTGAAAAGAACAGTAGTGAGATTGTAGATGATTCCCAATTTGTTTTTCAGCAAAATTTATTTGCAGAAACTGAAAAAGAAGATTTGGAGAGTGAAGCTTGTGTTATTACAACCTTCCAATTGGGAGGGTTGCCAAACAATTTATTGAAGTAAATGGTGATGTAGAGCAAGCCAGAGAATGAAGGAAATGTTTCTTTGGGGGACATTATGGATACAATTCAAAAAGAAGAAGCAAAATCCATCCTGAAAGATGAAAGTGAAAAGCAAAAGAAATTCTATGCAGAAAAAGTGAAAAAGGGTGCAACTGGAGTAACAGAAAAGAAAACATTTATTTTATTTATTTATTTTACATTTGTTTACTGGGAGAGTCCCACTGGGCAAGATGCCCATTTTCAGTGGAGGCCCAGAAAGAAAAGCTCGAAACATTACAAGATTAACAATACAGAAATATGCACACACAAATGTATGGATAAGAAATTATCCATAGAGAAAAGCATCATACAGTACAAGATTAGCAGTACAGTAACATACACATACAAATATACTTAAAGATATACATGCAGATCATGCAGAAGGCAAAAAGATGGAAGACAATATAAAGTAGAAGCATGTAGTAAGGATTCAAAATAAAGAAAAAAATAACTGGCTTGATATGAAGTTTGGGAAAACTTAATGGTTCATTTGGGTGTAAAAGCTGAAGAGGCAAGAGCGTTTATTCTTTATAAACAAAGCAACATTTTGTGACATATATTTGAGACTGCATATGCAAAAGAAAATTTTATTGGGAAATAAGAAAAAAAGAAGAACTGTAATCCTTGTAACTTATATATAAGGTTGGAATTTTTTTTGGGTAAGTGAAGTAGATCCATAAATATATATATATATATATATATATATATATATATATATATATATATATATATATATATATATATAAGTGTACAGTAAACATATGTATATATATAGATATGTGTGTGTGTGTGTACATGTGGTTGGGTGTGTGCTACTGTTAACGTTTGAAAATATCAGATTTAATATAACAATTCAGGGTAGAATAATAATTGATTTATTAATAAGACACACATAGGGAGACTAGACAATCACCAATCCCTCTCTCCAGTTAAGAGTGGTGCAGTGGTGCAGCAGTTAGCATTGTTGTCTTGTGTAATTCTAAGCTGGGCATTCTTCTGTGGGGAGTCTGCATGTCCGCCTTATGTTTTTGTGGGTTTCCTGCAGGTGCTCCAATTTCCTTCCACATTCTAAAAACATGCATCTGGAGTGTTTCTCCCTGTGCCTCCACTGAAAATGGGCTCTGTCCCAGTCGGACTTTTCCCAGTAAACACGTTAAATAAATTAATAATTTTCCAAAAGTTTTATGCATTCAGAATAATCAATATTAGAACATTTGTATCATATAAATTTGTCTTGACCAATCAGGAATAAACACGACACCATTATTTTTACTTAGTATTAAGAAACATACAATAGATCATGCAGAGGTTATGTAATGGGGTCCGAAGGAGAGATGATAAGTCAGCAAGTAAAGGAGAGTAGTATTGCTGGAACTGACTTCATCCTCAAGTCTTGGTAAGTACCTTCATGAAGTGGACCGTGTTTTTCACAAAATCTCACCAAGATGCCACTGATATATAGATTGTATTTTATGGGGCATATATCATGGACATAAGTAGGTTAAAAAATAAAAAAAAGATAGCTGGGTGCACAAAACCCAGGACAAAAAATACCCAATCCTAGTAGCACACTGGTATGAGGAATGAAAAAAATGACAAGACATGGAAGCATTCCTACAATGGGACTAGGCCAGGCCCAGAGGGAGGATGGCCCCCCTGTTGTAGAAGAAAGTAGCTGTCCACAAAAATCACATAAACTGATAGGCCAAAACATAGCCATAAAGACAATAGAGTGGACTGTTGAGGACAAGAAAGAAATTATTTGTTTTTCTTACCATTATGCAAGAAGCCCAGAATTTCCAGACAGAAGATAACACAAAAACATTGAGAGAATTTAGAGGAAAGAAAAATACTTCCACAAGAAAAAAACATCAGAAACTTCAAATAAAAATTTGTGTTCATGAATACAACAGATTTATGAAAAACATTATACAAACCTAGAAACCTTAATCCATTTGGAAAAAGAAGCATCTGAGTAAGTACAAAAATATAAAGAGCACAATCTTTTACAAGGTATAAAAAAGAAATATGGACATGGGAAAGAAAGAGGGATCTGATATGCTGCAATATTTTTGCAAAGGAGAAAGTCAAATTATACAACTGCCCCCCATTAATATTCAAAAATGTGCATGCTGATTGGTCAGCATGCACATTGTAAATCAGAGTTATAGTAATGGAAAAAGGTCCGGTCGCCCGCTTTCTCCGTTGCTTTTTTCAAAACTGTCTCGCTATGTTAAATGGCGTTGACATACCGAGACAGCTTTAAAGAAAGCAACGGAGATTCTCCGTTGCTTTTTCTAAAGCTGTCTCGCTATGTTAAACCCATTTAACATAGCGAAAACAGTTTGTAAAAAGCAACGGAGATCTTGCTTTCTCCATTGCTTTTGCCCACAGTTCTGATGTACTGCGTAGGCATGCGCAGTACATCAGAACTGCTGCAGAATACCAGACAGCTGCAGAAGGGCAGCAAGGAGGCATTATACAATGCCATTATTTAAGAAAAGTAATTTTTTTTCTTAAATAATGTCATTGTATAATAGCAATAACCCACTGCTAGGTGTGGGTAATGCTGGATTTACCCACAGTTGGCTTTGTTTGGCAACTTGGGCTTCGCCCTCGTGACCAAACCACACCAAACGTGGGTAAATCCAGCATTACCCACACCCAGGCGTGGGTTATTGCTATATTAATCAACACAAAAAAAGGCAGCTCCAAAGATATTCAATTAGAAGTACAGACAAAGGCATCCAGATATGGAAAATTTCACAATAAAAAAATAAGATCGCAAAGAGGGAACATAACAGAAGATTAGCAAAGTAAAAGTTAAAATTATGGAATACTTGCAAAGTGAAGGATTTAGTGTAGAAAGGCTAATACAGGTTACATCACAGCATGATGGAATGAGTCCCAAAGTAAGGAAGGAACAGGAGGATCAGGATACATCTGAAGAAGAAATATGGACATGGGAAAGAAAAAGAGATGGAGAAAGCAAAATTAATCAATACAAAAAAGTAGCAGCAAAGATATTTGAAGAGATATACAGGCAAAGGGATCCAGACATTGAACATTTTACAATACAAAAAATAAGAAAACAAAGAAGAAAAGCAGAAAAGATTAATTATGGAGAAGTTAAAGAAATAGAAAATGAGATTATGGATTACATGCAAAGTGAAGGAGTTAGTTTAGAAAATTTAACTCAGATAACATCACAGCAGGATAGAGGAATGGATCCCCAAAAGATTGCCAAATTTCGGTAATAGTAGCCACACAGGTAAAAACTGCACTCTCCAAAGCTAAGAATACAGCATCCATGGGACAAGACGACAACCTGGGCTGTGTACTACATCAACTACAAAATGAACTGGCACATCACCTAAGTGTCATGTTTAGTTATAGCCTCACCTCAGGCTTCATGCCCATTGAGTGGTGCACAGCTACAGTTATCCCACTCCACAAGGAGGGAATCCTCCTTGGATCCTGGGAACTACTGCCCCATCAGTCTGACAAGCCTGATCTGCAAGGCCATGTAACGTATTATCATAGAACTTATAAACAAAGACATTGACAACCTTCAAACACTGGACCCCACCCAGTTTGGGTTCGTGAAGTACCAATCTTGTCTCCTGAACCTGATTGACTTCTTCGAATCAGTCTCCAGAGCTGTGGACAATGGTAAGGCAGTCCACACAGCCTATCTGGACCTCGCCAAGGCCTTCAACACCATCCCTCACTCTGGAATCATAGGTAAACTTATTAAGCTGGGCATTAATCCCTACATCACTCAATGGTTTGTCAACTGTCTTACTGACAGAACGCACACTGTAAAAGTAGCTGATTCCAAATCCAGCTCCAGACAAGTGATAAGTGGAGTACCTAAGGGTTCAGTCCTGGGACCCCTCTTGTTTGGCATTTACTTTTCTGAAGTACAGACCAAAAGTAAGGGACTCTGGCTAACATAGTTTGCAGATGATTGCAAACTGGGAGCCATTATTGAATCCCCAGATGATGGTGATATTCTACAAAAGGGCCTTACAGAAAGAGATCCTTGGTGCCAGAGCCATGGGCTCAAGCTCAATGTCAAGAAATGTATAATTATCCCCTTTGGGAAAAAACATGTACCTGTGAATTACCGTATAGGTGGCAGTACACTAAACACCGAAAGTGTGATAAAAGACTTAGGGACACAGGTGGACAGTGGTCTCACCTTCGATAACTACATCGCCACAGCAGTCAGGAAATCCTTCTATGTGGCAGACCTCATCACTAAGGGCTTTTCATCTAGAAAAAAGGAGGTCATTGTCCCACTGTAATCATCCCTCATTAGACCCATTATAGAATACAATGATCCACTTGGTATGTACCTCTCAAGACATCTGTAACAACTGGAAAGTCCGCAGAAATACCACACTAAAAGAATCACAGGCCTAAAGCAGATGCCCTATGCTGACCATCTAAAAAAACTCCTCTTATACTCTGGTGCATATCGTCTACTCAGAGGCGATCTCTGCATAACATACAAGGCCATGTCAAACCCAGAACTGTTGGACATGCTACACTTAAAGAAATCCCAATCCCTCAGAGGCACACACTCCAGGGATCTAAACCTTGTCATCACAGTAAACAAAACATGCTGGAGGGATAGGTTCCTGACCCAGAAACTCCCCAGACTCTGTAATAGACTGCCCATACATGTCAAGCAGAGTGCCTCTTTGGCCCTCTTCAAAAGGAACCTTGGCGATTGGATGGGAGATAGGAAATTCACCCTGGGGATCATGTCAGTCACCCTGCTAGACAGGGGTCCAGGGAAGTAAATATTGTGGGAAGAAATAGCCAGGGAATTGTTATGGCTAGGCTTGTATAGGCCCTAGGGCCAATAGCCTAGTACCAGCCTATGAACCTATGAACCTATAAGGATAAAGTAGTGGAACTGGAAACATCTGATTAGTTGCCATATGAAGATACTTCAGAAACCAGTACAAATATTTAGTTGGAGTTGCTCAGCAAGGGAAGGAACAGGAAACTGTGGCAACTCTGATGCAGTTAGTGTTGTGGAGTGATAGGTCAGTTAACTCCCATATGAAAGAGCAATGCATGACACGGAATGAAACCAAAGAGAACGTGACACAGGAAGATGCTCTGGAACTTTCTATAGAATGGCCTCAGGAAATGGAGAACAAAGAGTGTGCTCTCACTTTAGAAGAAAATTATCTAAGAGAAGAGTTGCTTGATTTAATAGACATTGACAGACATATTAAGATCAATGAAAGAACTAGACTACAGAAAGTCAATAAGGAGAGTCTGTCCAAATAAAAAAAGTCATCTATGGTTGAAAAGGTTAAAAAAATGGTAAAGTTTATGCAACACTTTCTTTTCCTATTATATAAATAGTCAGTAGGTTTTGATGGCTCTGACTCTATTTTTGTCACTATGGATGTAGGCTCATTGTTTACTGTAATTCCCAATGACACAACACTAGTACTGATTTTATTAGGTTTTTATCTAAACTTTCAGACTACAATACTAAGCAGATATATTTATTATGCACTTTCCTTGAAATCATTTTAGAGAACAATGTATTTGTTTTTGATGACCAGTTCTATCATCAGAAAGTGGGTGTTGCAAAGGGCACAATGAGTGCCACTAGCTATGCCAATTTAGTTATAGCTCACTGGGAATCTTTGTATGTCTTAATTGGTGACAATGTGTACCAAATGTTTATTCCCTTCTACACCCACTTTGTGGATGATGTCTTTTGTTTTTTGGACTGGATCTCCTGATCTACTTATAAAGTTTGTAGATTATTTACAGAATACCATAGACTTTCTTAAGTTTACAATGAAAAGTTCTCATAAATCGATTGATTTTTTGGATGTTAATGTTTTTAAAATGACTACAGGTCTTAGCACAATGCTATACAGGAAACCTTGTAGAAAGTGAACATTCTGCACTGACAGAGCAAGCATCCACGGTTTGTTCATAAGAATGTTTTGAAGGGCCAGTTCTATATACTCTATAGGCTGAATTGTGATGAAGGTGATAAGCTAAACTCCTTTGCTCATCAAAATGATGACTTTCTGTTGACAGGTAATTCTGAGGAAGAGGTTGATATAGCTAAACATCAAGTGTTGAGTCATAGGATGGATTGTGACAAGCCTTATCTTTCTGCTAAGGGAGCTAGCATCTTTTCTGCAGACAGTATGGACAATAAATTTAAGGGGTAATTCAATAAAGCTTACATGGAGCTGATCTCCATGTAAGCATAGTGACACGGCTGGAACATGGAGTTCAGAGGCTGTGCGATCCAGAAAACAAAGCTGGGGGCTTGCACGAGCCTCCCAGCACAGTTCGGCCATGGAGGCGATCGCATAATCAAATCACCTCATTTGCTGGTGAAACCATGCAAATGAGGTGAATTTGCGATCCAGCAAGCAGACAGGCATCCCTGTAGGAGCTGTGTCTGCATTAGAAATCTAAGCAGGAACTTTCCGTGTACCAGACTGCGAAATAAAAAACAGGGCTGTGAGAAGTAATTCTAAAGCATGTATTAGTTGCATCAGGCATGCCAATGGCCAAAATGATGGCCACTGGCATGTAAAACTGATGCAAAATATTAAAAATCAAAAGTTTTTTTTGGCACATATGCTATATTTAAACAGAGTGCAGTGGTGTGCAAATATGTGATCTTGCAGAAAATAAAATAAAAATAGTAAAAGGCAAATAAGAAAGCTAAAATTAAATTTCACATTATACTGGCCAGCATGCGGAGTCATAACAATGGCAGGTAACATAGATTGCTAAGGACATAGGCTCTGGTGTAGTAGTGTAACTATGGTATACGCAATGAGGTGTATGTAAATGAGCTAAGTTTACTGAACAGCAAAATGGGCCACCATGTCCACAGGTACCTAACCGTATAAGGGCTATAACATGGTAGTGTAGGCAGAAGAGGCAGCTATCATGAAAAGGGGGTGTGTCATGCTTTTTGTAAGCACATTGGAGCTCAGTGGCTGCTGTTTGCACTCAGCTAAGCACAGCGAAGCAAGGGTGTGTGTCTGAGGCTGCTTAGCTGTGCTTAGCTAGTTTAAGGAAAGCTAAGCATGCTCATGTACAGGGGAGGCATAGATCTGCTGAGAAGTGTTTACATTTTAGCAGCGGGTTTGCGCAGCATGATGCAGGGCTTAAAACCATGGGGGAAAAATGAAAACACCTTTAGAAAACCCAATAAACTATAAATGACTAATAATCCCTCTGGCACTCATACTGACCCATTAAAACCCCCTCAGTAATGCAGCTGTCAGGTGGAATGTATTCAAAGTCAGCCAATCACACAGGCTGCATCTGCAGCATACCAGAATAAAGTATGCAGATACCCTTCAGTCTGTTTTTTCCCACATACTCTGCACCATTGGAGTACACACTTGGGAATTTTAACTGACAAAATTATGGGGGTTGATGCTGCTTTGCTACAACTCTATGTGCTAGAGACTGAGAGCAGTGATGAGGATGATGCTGACAAGTGTCCCAGACTGAGGAGCAGAAGAGTGTTCAGACCCAGGGTAACCATTCAGGGGATACATGAGCTGGAGATAGAGCACTATAGGGTGGACAGGGACATACTACATCAACTCATTGAGATCTGCTGGCTTCACCTCAGGTCCAGAGCCAACAGAGAGGAACCCATCCCAGTGGAAACAAAGGTATGTGTGGCTTTAAGAACACTAGCTACAGGTACTTTCCAAAGACCAACTGGGGACATTATGGGGGCCTCACAGGCATCTGCATTCAGGGTACTCCACCAGTTCTTGGATGTCATGCTAAGACATAACAGTGAACACATTTATTTCCCCAGCATCCCTGAGGAGAGGACCAGCAATATGCATCACTTCCACCATGTAGCACACTACCTAGAGGTACTGGGTGCCATAGACTGCCCTCACATCCACATCACAGCACCACCCAGTGAAGAGGGTACAGTCTATGTCTACCGCAAGGGGTATCACTCCATCAACTGCCAGGTTGTGTGCAATGCCCAGGGCATTATCATCAATGTGTGTGCTGACATCCCTAGCAGTTATCACAACTCCAACATCTGGCATATCTCACAGCTGTACCAGGCATTTGCCAGGGGGGACATCTCATATGTCCATCTCATGGGAGATGCTGGCTATGTACTGGAACTGTGGATGATGGCACCCACCAGAAATGCAAACACACACACACACACACACACACACACACACACACACACACACACACACACACACACACACACACACACACACACACTGAACAACACCATAATGAGGGACACCACAAACTCGGAATATTGTAGAGTGTGTTTGGGCTGCTCAAGTCATAGTTCCGCTGCCTTGACATATCTGGTGCAGCCCTGCAGTACTCTCCTGCCACATGTGCATACATGTTCATAGTATGTGCTGTGCTACACAATATGATCTTGCAGAAACGGCTGCGGCAGGAACATCACAGGGAAGGGGCACACAGCCCCCCACCATTGCCAAGGTCCCCACAACACCTTGAGCCTGCCCTGTAAGCATATGTAGGTGTGCCCAGTATGCCCTGGTCTTGACAAAGTGGCAATACATAGCACAAACACTGACACCCTAGGGACCCAGGGACTGACATCTCTCTCCAACTTGCACACACAGTAAAAAGGATGCCACACACATCACACTACCTGTATCTTACCATATATAGGCTGTGTCCTGCATGCATCTGACAGCAACAGCCCTGAAGCACCATCCTAACAACTGCTGCAGGCACAAGGTAAGTCACTCTTCTTAGCAATAAATGAATGGAGTAGCACATTGTGGTAGCATATCTATGGTATCACTACATGTATACAAGGGATTGGGATGGCCTACGGGGATAGCAGCAGACAACTGACAGCTATGTGGGACAACAGGGGCTTCCCTAGAGTATGCAGTAGTCTCCATAGGTGACAAAACTCACTGCAGTATATGTGGGGGACTTACAAACTGGGGGTCATAGATCACATGCATGGATGCCAATGTTGGAGTCCCATACACATCTCTCAGTCTCTCCCAGCAAGTCAGCTGTACAAAGCCATAAAGAAATGTGTGGCAAAGGCCCACAAATAGGGACAATGATGACTTGCTGTAAGACCCTCTTGCAGTATGTTAACATAATTTGGGGAGTCAATAACAGCACCCTACTTACAGTCATTGGCACACTTGGTCAGCCAAAGGGCTTTTTCCTTAGACTGTACCTCTGAGAAATAGATGGCAAACAGTAGGGTTCCCAGGACAGATCCCTGGGGAACTCCACTAGTGACAGGTCTGCTATTGGGGGTGGGTGTGCCTATTTTGACTTTGAGGGTAATGTCAGTGAGCCAGTTGGCACCACACCTGATGAGATATGGATTTACGGCAAGTTGTGTTAGCTTTTCGATGATGCCTGAGTGGGGGGGTTGTGTCAAAGGCCTTGGGAAAGTCAAGGTAAGCTGTATGTACTGACTTTCCCTCATCCAGGGCCTTGGTGACAGTCTCAAACAAGTTGACCAGGTACAACAGGCAAGATGTGCCCTTTATGAATCCGAACTGGGTGGGCTCAAGTGCTTGGAGATTGCCTATATCCTTCTTTATGAGATCCATAATAATACGCTTCATGGCTTTACAGATAAGACTTGTCAATCTAACGGGGTGATAGTTTCCAGGGTCAGTAGTGGCACTACCTTTGTGCAAGGGGATGACAATGGCGGTTCCCCACTCTACTGGAATGAAGCCAGTACTTAGGCTGTGGTTGAATAGGCTGCTCAATAGCAAAGCCAGTTCTTGCTGGAGATGGTGCAGAATACATCCTGGGATACTAACAGGTCCCATGGAAGCTGTGTTGTTTTGCCATGGATAGGGCCTATAGCACTTGACCTACAGAGCTGTGAGGTGCAAGATAAGTATCAGGGATGTTGAAAGGGCCTTTGGGGGGAGGCAGAGGGGTGCTAGCAGGTTGGCTAAGTCAACAGGATCAGTGTATGTGATACTTTTAAGGATTTATTTGAAACAAACCTGGACTTTGCCATGTATGTTCCTGACATAACTGAAGAACAGTCTATGTGTTTCACCACATAGGTAAAGGGACCTTATCCAGACAAAAGGTGGACATCACCTCTGAATAGTCCTCAGTCAGTACAATAGTACATTAGCAGCATGACCAATCTGCTATGCACCTATGCAGACATCTGCAGAAACTGTAAAGGCAGTGTTAACACCCACAAAGGTCAGCCATCGCCCCCAACACCTGTTCCATGCAGACAGTCTGTAATCAGTACTGGCTTACTGGTTACAGGTCACATTGCAGGTGTCTTTGACATGCCAAGATGGCAATGTTGTGCTCAGCCCTTCAACAGATGCCCCATGTATGAGACTATAACTCCATGTGCTCTTCATGTGCATTATCAGTACAAGAAGCCTGACTCATATATGAGATAGCTGAAACACAAGCTGGAGAGTCAGGTTTGGCTACCAGAGGCTACCCTGTGTCAGGAATTCACTCCTCAAACATATCAAACAGCATACATACCCTTATCAACTGCATCAAGGTTGAGTGGATGGGGAAAAATGCATCTGTCCCTGGGGTTGAACCTGTGTCCAGCAATGACAGGGCAACAAGTGCTGATTGATGTTTCTTTGGGAATAAAGTAATGGCTAGCATTGTGAGGGACCCGGGGCCAGTACTGAAGTAACCTCCTCTGTAATATAAACCTGTGATCCTACAGAACACCCAGGTGACATGTATGAAGGCTAGGTGGATGTGTCAAGGGGTATGCATGCAAGTCTGTCCCCTTTGTCAATCACACACTGTTGCACACATATGCACCTAGGTAAACATGTACATATACAGCCGCACCTTGGTGATTAAAAAGGTCACTGTGTTTTCACTCCATCATACTTGGCTGTGGTAATGTTAGCAGCTCCCCAGACTGTACACACACAGACACCTGGAACAGAAACAGAATAAGGTATGTGAGACAACAGTCAGCCAGCAGTACTAACAACAATAATGCATCATGGCAGAGAGGTACACATGCTTTGATGTGTACCCATGATAATTGCCAGCAGGCAACGCCTTACACAGCATAACATTACTACACTTTACTATATTCAGCCTGTGCATCAGACCCATGTTAGCATGTCCCTGTATCGGGTGTACTTTAATTAAACAAAAGTGGAATCTGTTGAATACAAATCCGTCGACACGTAAACAGCGAAACGCAGAAACGTCAAACGCACTAAATAGTGAAATCGGAAATGTCAAATTGTCATAGTTGGCCTGTCTGAGGTTTAGCTCCGTAAGGTAAATGTGCAATAGTTACAGACCTTAGGGTTAGGGTGCGGGTTAAAGTAAGTGCATAGATAGGTAATGTATGTAAGGTTTAGTTAAGGGTTTTGTTAAGTGTTTGTGTGTGGAATATTTACTTTGTGTGGGTATAGTTCTGTAGGGTAAGTGTGCAGTAGTTATGGACCTTAGGGTTAGGGAGGGGTTAGGGGTAGTGCATAGATAGTTGTGTATGTGGGGTTTAGTGTAGGGTTACAAGTGGGGTTTTGGTGCTTTAATTTAGGGTTAGTAGTAGGGTTTTGGTTAGTGTATGCATGTGTTTTTTGTTGTTGTGTTTGCATAGCTAGCATGTTACGGGTGGTGGGGTTGGCCGACTATTGCGGTTTCGATGTTTAAATTTCATGGTTTTGCGTTTTCGACATTATTGCATTTCGCTGTTTATGTGTCGACAGATTCGTATTCGACAGATTCCGCTTTCATTTAATTAAAGTAGACCCCCTGTATCGATGGTATGGATAACAGGGATGGGGCATGGGTATCATCACATGCACAGGGTGTGGTGTGGGGTTGCCAAAGCACTAAGCTGGGTCATACAAGTGACATTGTGTTTCTGTGTGTGTGTGTGTGTGTGTGTGTGTGTGTGTGTGTGTGTGTGTGTGTGTGTGTGTGTGTGTGTGTCTGGAAGGGTGGTGTTCATCTGGGCCATGTAGAGGAGCTGTGTGTGTCTGGTGGTGACCTGCATATGATAGTGATGTGTGAGAGTGGGTTCATATGTATTCACCGAAATGACATTACATCGACTTACATTACATCGACACCGATTCACCGACAGTACAGTCCATCGACATGTGAATTCATCGACAAGTCATTTCAACGACAACCCGGGTTGAAATATCACTGACTAGGAAACGGAACCTTACACTGACTAGGAAACGGAACCTTACACATTGCCGTACGATACTAAACATACTTGTCTGCAACAAGACACATATGTCGTTAACACTCCCCAAAGTATATATAAAGTAAATGTAAAATGAGGAGAGTCTACACCATAGTAGTGTAGAGTTAAGTGAACTGTCCGCCCTAAGTAACAACGTACAGACACTCCACGCAAGTATTCGGGATTCTAATGCATTGCTGCTGTACAGCGAATGAATTGCTCACTGAAGTAAACAAAGTATAGACAGCACAGCTAACTGAATGTCAGGCTAGTGCCTACCTAACGTAGCGGGCATGTACGCTACATCTTCAACAATCTAGCTATACCTTCCACGAACTCAATGTCAGAGTAACTTTCCATATTAGCAATCAGATTCTGGAAACGCTGCTGACGGTAAATAAGTTTTCTACGTTTCGGGGATGATGGGCAGCCTGTAGATAACTGTACCCTCAGCTCGTCCACCCGGTTTTGTTCGCAACACAGTGTATGTAGTAGGTACCATAAACCATTACCCCTATCACACAGTAGACATTTCAACCTACGGTGCCAGGCTTCAACCTTGTTCTGGGTCCGGGGCAAACACAACTGATTTAACTCATATACATTCCAGAAGCTGATAGGGAATAGCGGCGGGAATCGCATGGCAGACGTAAACCTTGTTTGGAACTTACGTTTCTTGCCATAGATGTACCAGTCTGCAAAGTACTGCACAATGTCCTTGCCTTCCTTGGGAAATTTACTCTTCAGTTCCTCAAATATACCCTTCACCCTATCTTTGGGTAGGAACGCCAAAGCGACAAGTGATTTCACAGCTAACTGGAATTGCTGTGACTTGTTATACATGCTAGCTAACCCTAGAGATTGTATCTTTCGCCAGACATTCTGGCCGAAATGGAAAAGGCAGCCCTTGGATCGTACTTCAGAGAAGTTGATCCTCACACTTTTCATTGCGGCTATTTCGAAGTCGCACAACACATATTTCACATCAACATTGAACTTATTTGCTGTTAACAAATGGAATATGCAACTCCACAGGTAGTTGTACGCTTTCAGCGACTTTTTCGACATCAATGCATAGACAAGTGGGGCAAACGTCATATCCTCTCCATGTTGCAGTATGCCATGTATACTATATAACTGCCATATACACACACCTTTATTGAAAAACGTGCCATCCATTAACCATATGATTGAGTGGCTAAGGTCACGCAGGTTATCTGTGGTACTAAATGCTACCACTGTGGTGTCTGTAACTTTATCTGACATCGCTTTGTGTATGAACATCCCCGTTTTGAGAGTGAACTGACTGAAATCGATGTTATCTAGCGTCAGTTGTGCCTGTGTCATAGGGCCGCGCCGTAGCTTCCTAACCCGGTTCACCTGCTGTAACATAGCAGCTCTGCTTGGTAAACTATCTATGGTTGACAATGATGTTGACGCTACTGCATCATCTACCACAAGTGAAGGTGTATCCCTCGCCATACCAGCCCTACATTTCAACTCACTACAGACAACGTACCGCTCCATTTCACCCAGGTCAGCGGAATGCGAGTGTGGAACGGACTTTTGCAGTTTATCCCCGTCAGGTAGGTAGTGGGTCACAGCCCTGCCTTTACAGTGCTGTGTACATTTATATTTACAGGCCCAGTACCGGATACTGTCCCTTGTCCTCTCTAAGTAGTACAGGTAATTATCTATGATTAGCATAGGCTTCATTTGTTGTGACCGTACAGTGGGGTAGATACATCCTATCTCACCCGGGGGAGACTGGTATGTGCTCGCCATTTTGTCTGGTGCTTAGCACGGTGTGTTTCCGTTACGTGGCGATTTATGCTCAGCGCTACGTCATCGTCCTATGTTCTGCTGGTGTATGAGTGGGATCGGGGTTGTACGGTGTGTTGTTCAGGCTTTAACCCTCCGGGTTCTTTGTCGGTGATGTGTAAGTCAATGAATTCACATGTCGATGGACTGTACTGTCGGTGAATCGGTGTCGATGTAATGTAAGTCGATGTAATGTCATTTCGGTGAATACATATGAACCCGTGAGAGTATGTATGTATACAGTCAAGCCATGTGCTAGTCCTACATGGGGGGTATGTTGGACAGCTATGGACCATACATGGCAGGATGTGCAGTTCACCATTTATGGCCATGGACATGGGAACTGGTTCTGCAAGGAGTGCCACTGGCACCACTAGGCCCAAGGCCAGATGCAGTACTACTCCCTGATGGTGACTGGTGTCTGCTGGATCCATGTCCCTCACAAGACTGGCCAGGACCATTTTCCCATGGCCTGCTATGTTGTGGTGTGGACAGCACCCTCCCTTTGGTAGTGCTGATGGTACTGCCACTACGGGAGTGTGAATGTGCACAGCCACATGGCCTCTCAGCTGATGTTGTTGCTGACCTAAGTCTATGAGTCCGATGCCCTACTTCCACCATATGCTCAAGCACAGACATTGCACAGTTGAGCACTGACAACGTCTCACCCATCTGTCTATCTACAACATCAGCAAAATAATAGACAGCATCACCAATGCCGCAGAGGTAGTGACGCATGGCAGGAAGAGTTGTATCCATGACCCTGAGGATCTGTCTGGTATACCATTCAGAACGTGCATGTGCCTCCATGATGGACTGAAACATGCATCAGGTGACACCTGCTGTGACACCTCTGACAAGGGCTGGATGGGCAGAAGTCCTTCTTTGAGCACACCTGTCAATCTGCCTATGTGCGACCTCGCCAGTTCTCTGCCTGTGGCCACTGTCAGCAGTCACAGATGCCATAGTCACTACACTAGCCTGTTCAATGCCACCACCCTCTGATTGTACCATATCTGTGGTTGCTGGGGACCGGCTATGTTTGGGCATACTGACTGTGTGTGGGGACATTTTAGCTGGAAGTAGAATGTCAACCAATGGTACAGATTCATCCCCCAACAAACCCATCTGAGCCTCACTATGACCGCCATCATCATCAAAGTCCAATGGAGACATTGACATCAGGTTGTGAGGGGGAGAGACACTGACACCCATGTTCACCTGTGAGGGGAAGACAACAAATGTAAATTACTACCTGCACTATAATGTTTTCTGATACACACACACACACACACACACACACACACACACACACACACACACACACACACACACACACACAGACACACACACACAGGTGAGGTGGCAAAAAGGCATTATGCAGACCACACTTTCTGACTGATGACTTGCATAACACATAGTCAGACCACAGCAGACACACTGTGCACAGGCCCTCAACAACATGCAGTGCAGGTACATCCCATTAATACTGCTACTACTATACATTTGTGAGATACGTGAGGAGTGGGAGTATGTGATGCACCTTCACCTAACACACAGTGCCTATGTGTACACAATACTTATGTACCCCTGTATAGTGCAGTCACTACACCTATACAAACATACAGTACAGCACCTGCAAATAGGCTTCTATGATGACCAATGTGATACACTGCAGTAACCCCACCACAAGTAAACATGCACATATTGCAATATGGCTAAGCATAACAGTTGTGTGCATGGAAAAGTGGCTGCCATTAACATGGCTAGGGAATTGGTAAGCCACAACAAGACAGTTCCACACTCACCAGCTTCATGTAACTGTTCCCCAGCCACACCAGAGGAACCTATGTAGTTGTGGGGGAGAGGTATTGTCAGCGCACACACACATGTGGCATTGCTACAGGATAATATGTGCATTTCTAAACATGTACCCTACAGGCTCTGATACTACACAATTTGCTGAAATTCACAATAGCTGTGCACTTGTGTGCATTACAAAACCCCACCCACAAATGCAGTTTGACCTGACATGTGCATCCAGATATCCAAAGGCTGCCACTATGAAATCTAGAGTATTAAAGTGATGTCCACTGGGGCCTTACCTGGATGCTCTGTGGCTGTTGACTCTCTGCCATCCACCTCCATGACATAAGTTGATAAAGTTTCCTGGGATGTGGTGGCTACACCAAGGATGGCGAGGAACTCTCCCATGGCTGTCAGTGATACCTGCATACAGACTTCACATTGCTGGGACTGCTGCATGAGTGCAAGTCATGCTCCACTCTGTTAACACACACACATGCACACACACACACACACACACACACACACACACACACACACACACACACACACACACACACACACACACACACACACACACACACACACACAAAATCTCCACCTAGTGTGAGACCTGGACTGGCCTTGTTGGCAGCTTGGATGTGTGTCCCACACAATCACCCTGCAGTGGAATGGGCACCATGTCCACATCAAGCAGGGTAGCTACCTACACCTTTGCAGGCATAACCCAGTCAACTGGATGGTTAACAGCACATACACTCTTGGGATACCGCCTGTGTCCCTGTTGGAAGGGGACATCAGCTGTTGCCTTGCATACACATGGGCTAACATGTGGCCTAGGGAATATGGGTGCTCAGGCCCATAACCTAGTAACCTCATATTCTACCAGGAATACCATAACTGGCCTGACTGCTGTGACAGACCATGTTGTTATCTGTCCACAAACACCACTGCCATCAACTGCTGGGTGTCACCTATGGACAGTGTTACAGTACCATGTCATCCAGCCTACATCCCACAAATAGGTGAATGCTTCTACAGGTGCATGTGGACATCCCTGGAACATCTCAGTTACACAATAACTGAGAGCAGTGCATATGTGTTGTAATATGACTTCCTCATAGGTGTCTGACATCTGCAGTACCCAGATGTTTGCGGAATGTGTACATGTGTCTGATAGATGTGCATCCCCCCACCAGACAAATGTGTATTTCCAGAACCAGTTGGACAATACATGATGGTTGCCCACATAGTTTGGGAAATGTGTCTGTGATATGCCAGACCACTGTGGACACAGTAATGGTACCTGAATATCTGGTGATGTATCCATTCCTTTACCTTGTATGCTCAGTATGAACACACTGACTGTAGTAAGGAAAGCCCTGGGTACAATGCTTGGCAGCTTTGTCTTTTTTTCCATAATGTAACATGACTGCATCTCATGACATATAGACAAAAGCAGTACTAAGTCTTCAGAGCTGATATGCTGTAGTGTTATGTTGCTGTGACTGTAGTGCCCAGGGTCCTGGGTTCAAAACCTGGTAGTGTTGACTTTTTTTCCCTAATGTTAAATGACCATAATGTATGATATAATTACAAAAGCATTAGTAGCCCACACAGCTAAAATGGTGCAGTGGTATGTTGCTGTGATTGTAGTGTGCAGAGTCCTGGGTTTGAGACCTGGCAGGGATGGTTATTTTGTTGCTGGGTAGAACAGTGGCTGATTGAGATATAGTGATTAAAGCATTGTTAAGTGGGTTTGCGCAGGTTTGAGTGATGTGCCTCGATGCCAAGAGATGCTTAGCTTCCCTTAGCTTTGCTTAGCGTCACTTATTCCAGATTAAACCCATGCTATTTGCAAAAAAAAAGAAAAGAAAATAAAAAAGAGATGATGAGAAAGTGGTGAAATGGGGCAAGCAGGAGGAAAACATTATGAAAGGCCACGAGGGATTTATAGGAAGGGTGTAGGAAAGGACCATAGCTCTCCATTTCTTCTGCAGCAACAGCTATGAATGATGTGGACAATTTGGGATTTAGAACCTCACACCCCACAGGGAGGGGCATGGGTGACATACATTGGTTGAGTAATTCAAGGGTAAATTGAGTAATGTCAGTGTACATGGGGTGAAACGGAGTGCTACGTATGGGATGTGATTTTTTTTTGAGGGACAGATGCCCCTTTGTTTTTTTCTTTAAGGTGAGAGTAGGATATTGGGGATAGGTTGTAGGTATGTTTGAAGAAGTAAGTTGAGTAGGAGTGGTTGCTTTTGCTGACAGACAAGACAGCAGACAAAGGTGATGTATGACACATGAGGATAAACACCTTGAACAGGGAGGGTGGCGGGAATGGGATGCCTATGTGCCCCCAGATGGAAACAGTGTGACTGAGGTCCCCACCCATGGGCACTTTCCATTGCCCCTTCATGGCCCCAAAGGTGGCTGTGCTGGGGGCTGGACAACAGGGGCAAGCTGTCCCTTGAGGTGTGCCAGTCTGCCCTCGATCTGGCTCAGGCATACATCCAAGTCTGTCTGGATGACACTGCACACCATGCCTCAGAACTGTTTGTGGGTGACTGGTTCCTCTCTGTGCCCATGCCCAAGGGGATGAGCCCTGTCCCCTGAGACAGTTCGACCTGAAGGTGGTGCAGGACCAGGGGAGAAGGCAGTTCCAGATTGGATCCCAGATGGGCTGGGTCCCAGTGCCATGGCCAGATGAGGTGGGACAGGCAGATCCACTGGGACCACCAACAGTGGTATTTGAACAAGGTATGTTAGTATGTAACCAATTAAATGTATGTATAATAACAAAACACATACCCATAGTATATAACTACTAATTATTGATGCAGATAGGGGGTGTGGGGAGAGAAAAAACTCCATTACCAACTGTATAGGCTTATATTTTTCACAACAGTACTGCTCAATACTGTACAAATCTGCCCTCACTTTACATCTATCGGTGGCCTATAGTTTATGTAGCATATACATACCTGTTAAACTATTAACCTGTAATGGTATGGGGAAAACTGAGACAACTCTAGGTACATGAGTAGAGGGGACTCTTACATGACAGGGTTACATATATGACTAACAAGATGTACCCTGCACTGATGTTGTGTGAGTAAGCTACTGGCATACTTGTACTGAATTTATATGTGTGCACAAGGTTATTGGCAACAGTGCTCACAAGCTGTGACAGTGTGACACTTGAAAGGCATGTCTCTGTAAGAGTGCATGGTCTATATAACTATCCTGCTGTCCTTTGTAGTCATGGGATTGGGCACTAGAGCATTTGTACACAGTTTATTACTATACCCTTCATACAGCTAATACAAACATTTATTTACCTGTGAGACCTGTGGAGAAATTATCTATTAACACTACTTGATTGTTTCTGCAAATACTCAGGATTACTTGCATGTAACTAGAAATACATCTTCGTACCAGTCCCGGGATTCAAAACGTGATCTGTGTGTTCAAAACTTAATAACATATACCTATTTCATATCACACTGAGCTGCCAAGGCACTGCTGTCTGACGCCTGACTGATTTGTGCCTAAAACTCACTTGGTTACACAGTCTAACCTTGTAATATAAGTGGAGTGTCACAGAAGACTGTAGTGACAGTTGAACATACATGCCTAAGATTCATGCATGATAGATAGTGAACTGTGTATTGATACTTTGAATATAGGTGTACACATTTAACCTCTAGTGGATGCGCATATGTGTGATCTGTACAGACCATGACAGGGTGCTGGATAGCATACCCGACCCATATACATTTGCAAATCATACATTTGCAGACTCCACCTATTGCAGTCTCATACTTGCCTGCATCAGCATACCTACATCCAGGAATACATGTAGCTGAAATGCAAAGGCTAACACAGGACAATGTTTCAGGGAACACAGTCTAATACATTACACATTACTATCCAAAGTTCAGATCTCAGTGCAGAACATATATATCAATTTTCCTTGTATCTTGATTTTTTATTTTTACTGATTGTATCTTTTCTTACAGCTCCACATCTACAGTTTGGCATAAAGCTGCTTAGCAGACAAACCTCAGTGACTTAATGTTCTCATAGCTATATTTGCTGTGTAGCACCTGTACACTTGTATTTTTTCAACAACAAACAGATTAAACACAACAGTTTTTTTGGAATAAGTTTTATGGTGGGTTACATAACACAGTGCTTTATTATAGTTTAATGTCTACATTTAGTTGTACTCCATATCCTGTAGATGAAGAATGTATGTCAGTGATTACTTTCATAGTAGCAAGCACAGTATATCTTATTAACAGATGCATTCCTACACAGTATTAATAAAGTATTGGCTTCTTTTCATCAATAGTAGCTTGTTTGCTGCCTTCATCTGTATTACACAGTACCTGGCATTACTTATATAAATGCTGGTCTAACATCTAACACATTTATTCAGTACACTCAGAGCACACTATACCTAATGGTGGTACACAATTACACTTTCTTATTTATTATTTATTGGACTATATGTATATATATATATATATATATATATATATATATATATATATATATATTTATTGCAAGATACATCTGTACTCACCACACTTTCAGCGAAGCCCCTCCAGTCATCCTCCATGGGCTTCCACATTATGGGCTCTCTCCTCTGCAGCATGGGGAAAAACACACCATTATGCATACCTGTCTATCAGCCATTCATGCTACAATTTGATAAAGCAACAGGTCATATACTTGCAAACATCTGGGGAATTCCTGTCTCAAACATCGTAGATCCATTGGGCCAAGAGAATCCCCTTCCTCTATTTGAGTTGTTATAATGGTGATGGACCTGATCACCAGTGCGTGGGATGCCAGTGTCATTTGTGAGCTCAATTGCAAGATGGTCTCAGGCTTTGTATTCTGAGCCCTGGTACTGGCCCTGCAGCAGTCCAATGTCATGGTTCTTTACAAGGAGCCTGGCCATGGCTCTAGACTCCAAAATGACCCAGCACTGCACCTGAAAGTGCGTTCCTTCACCAGCACCTGACATAACTCCTACCGGGATCAGACTTAAATGGGTTCTGCCTGCATTCCCACCTGTGCAGTTTAAATAAGGCCATATTCCCATCCTTTGCCATCATTGGGCCATTTTTTGAAAATGCTGAGCAAAGCTCAGCAGTGCACAAATCCACTCAGCTGAGCTGAATACTCCATAGAATGGTCCTGTTTAAGCTTGCTTAACTTGACTTAGCATTGCTTCACAAAACTGAGTTAAGTGCAAACAACAGTTTTCATTTAAAAAGAATTAAGTCTTGGATATTAATTACTCATTATTAGCATATTAGTAAGAGTATATATTTTACTTCACATGACGTCCCCCTATGTGCTTTGATTACATTACCTTAGGGTGTGACTGTACTGTATGGGACACTTGTGTTTAAATGGGGAATTTCACATCATATATCCACTGACACTGGCATTTTGGACCAGCTACACTACCCCGGTTAACAAATATCAATTACTACATCTTTAAACAAAAAAAATAATAATAATTTAATAGTGCCTTCCCATGTAAAAGCCAAATGGCTTGTCTTGATATTCAAATTGTGTACAGACTGCATGCAAAGCTGGAACTCAAACTGCTAAGCTAACTCTGCTATTAATATTTGATCTATATGTTTCTATATAACTCTTCATAAAGTTTTAAGCACTGCTGAGCAAAGTGCTGCAACACACAAACCCACTCAGCTATGCCTAAACTTAAAATACAATAGAAAAAATAATAATAATTTTATATATATATATATATATATATATATATATATACACGTGTGTGTGTGTGTGTGTGTGTGTGTGTGTGTGTGTGTGTGTGTGTGTGTGCGCGCGTGTGTGTGTGTGTGCACGCGCGTGTGTGTGTGTGTGTGTGTGTGTGTGTGTGTGTGTGTGGGTGTGTGTGTGTGTGTGTGAAATAAGCATTTGAGTTTCAGGCCACATACTCCTCATGAAAATCCATGCTAATGCAAAACCTGCCATTCTATTAACTAAGTTTGTAAGAGCAATATTTATAAACTGTCTCTGTTCTTTAGGCTTTTATCCCACTTTTAACCAATGGGCTCCGTCCACACTTCTTACTCTAAGAGGTTGAGAAGTATCTGTCTGAGGAAACTATTTTATTGTAAAGTGCCATACAACACTTTCACAAAGAAAGGGATGTGTTACAGAACCTCTCACACGGCTCCTGCATTAAATCCACTTCCCATTCAGTATTTCAGTGCCTGCGGATACTGTTTTCTTTTGTAACGTGCCGTACAGCACTTTCGCAAAGCACGGTGTGTGTTACAATACCTGTCACACACACCCTGCATCGCATTCCCTTCCCATTCATCATTTCACTGTCCACAAACACTTTCTATTTAACATGCCATACAGCACTTTGACAGTGCAGGGGGCATGTTACAGATCTGTGAGCACTACTGTAACAAGCCCCCTGCAGTGATTCCGTGTCCATGTACACAGCTCCATCTCAGTAGCGAGCCTTCATTAATATGCAGAGGGGGGGATGCGGACATGAACACCATTCACTTTGTGTAGGAATAACGCTATTCCTACACAGTGTTTATTGAATCCTGGCCTTAGACTTTGTTTACCTTATTCCTGTGACATTCAGATGGTTTGTGACATAGTCAGGAAGAACTGGCACATACTTACTGTTGATGAAAAGCATAGAGTTTTTTGGGGATGAAGCAGCCAGTTTTAGTTTTAAGAATAAGCAGTCCCTTAAATGGCTACTTTGCTATAAATCTATTAATAAAAACAGTTGTTTGGTTTCTAACAGACGAGGTACACATCCTTGCAGATTGTGCAATATGTGTAATTACATTGACAGCAGTATTATAGTAGCTACAAGAATTCTATGAATAAACATGTTTATCACTTTAATTTTTAAGAAGACTGTAAGAGCCAGAGTCCTGTATATCTTGTCACTTGTGATGCCCGTGCTTGTTATTACAATGGCAAAACTAAGAGAGCACTAAAGGAAAGAATATGTGAACATTATAATCATAGGATCATAGGAGGTTACTAGACTAATGGCTCTGGGGCCCTTCAAGCCTAGCCAAGAGTTTACCCCCAAAAAAGAAACCTCAGTCAGCACCTGAGACCCCTGTCAATGAGGGACACAAGTGGAACCCCTGAGACAAATGTGTTGTTTCCCATTGACTCATCAAGGTTGTATTTGAAGAGGGTCAGTGAGGTACTCTGTTTGACATTGTATGGGAAGTCTATTCCAGAGATGGGGCAGCCTCTGGGAGACAAACCTGTATATTAGATTCAGGCCTTTCAAGCAGGTAATGGGTTAGTCTTACTGATATGGAGCATCTCTAGTAGGGCAGGGTCTGAGATTGCCTTGTAGGCAAGACACAGATCACCTCTAAGCAATCTATATGATACCAAGTAGAGTGATAGTGATTTGATCCTGTCCACATAGGACAGGTTTTGGAGGCCATGGATTCACTTTGTGAGGTATTGCTGTGGCCTCTCCAGTTGGTGCAGATGTTTGCAGAGATACATACCAAATGGGGTATTATACTAAATTATTGGTCTAATGAGGGAGGAGTACAGAGAGGTAATAACCTCTTTTTTTCCTGGATGCAATCCCTTTACTTTTAAGATGAACTAAGTAAAAGGCTTTTCTAACCACTGCTGCTACATAATGGTCAAATGTGAGATTGTTATCAGCCTGAGAACCCAGATCTCTCATCAAAAGTTGTGTGCTGAGGGGGTTGCCGTTGATGTGGTAATCAGTAGGGGCAGTGTTTTTGCCAAATGGTATGATAATACATTTCTTTGCACTTAACTTGAGGCCATGACTTTGGCACCAGTCATTTGTTGCTGTGAGACCCTCTTGTAGTATGTTAATATCATCTGAGGATTCATTGACAGTACCTAACTTACAGTCACCCACAAACTTGTTCAGCCACAGGCCTTTTGTTTTTGCCTGGACCTCTGAGAAGTAGATGCTAAACAGTAGGGATCCCAGGACAGATCCCTGGGGAACATCACTAGTGACAGGTCTGCTGTCAGAGGGGGAGGTGCCTAGGTGTCTATTATGACCTTGTGGGTCCTGTCTGTGAGCTGGTTGGCCACCCACCTGATGAGGTAGACATTTACGCCAAGTTGGGTTAGCTTTTCAATTATGCCTGAGTGGGGGATTGTGTCAAAAGCCTTGGCTAAGTCATGGTAAGCTGTATGTACTGACTTTTCCTCATCCAGGCCTTGGTAACAGTCTCAAAGAAGTCATCCTGGTTCAACAGGCAAGATCTGCTCTTGATGAATCCAAACTGAGTGGGGTCAAGTACTTGGAGATTGCCTATGTCCTTGTTTATGAGATCCATAATAATACGCTCCATGGCTTTACAGATAATGATATGTCAAAAAAGGTACAAGGAATGCAATTACGAAACATGTTTTGGCAAAAGATTCTCTTCATACGTTTCTAGCTTTAGAATAGATTAAATCTGATATTAGACATGGCGATATTAATACTAGAACAGAATGTTTAGAGGTTAAGTGGACTTTAGAGTTGAATGCTGAGAGTGGGAAAGGCTTAAATGGCACTGTGCATTTAAGACCAATATTGAGACTGAGACCTTTAACCCTCCATAATTTAAACTGATTATGCAATTGTGCTTTTGTCTTTTAGATCTGAAGAAGCTCCTGGGATAGGCATGAAAGCACTTATCTTTTTACTGGTTGTTATTTTAATAAACTTTCACTAAGTTTTTAATATAATAGTGAGTTCTGCTGTCTCTGGCTGGAAAATACTTTTCTTTACATTTCATACTTTTTGGTTTATCCAGCCTTTACCCAGATATATTGTTATTTCCACCATTTTTTATACAATTGCCAGTCACCTCTCTCTGTGCACAGCATTTCCTTAGAGTTGTCTATGGTCTATCTTAGAAGCATAACACCCCTGTGTCATTGACAATATAGGACATTTACACTTCACTGAAATAAAATGGAAGAGTGTAAGATAACCAATTGTAATGAAAACATTTTTGATAAAGTCTCTTTAAGAGATCAGTCCTCGGATCACTACTTTTTGTCATTTACTTCTTAGAAGTCAAGGCCAATGCCAGTGGCCTCTGGCTGACTAAATTTGAAGATGATTTCAAATTAGGAGGTGTCATTGAATATCACACTGACACAAATGTTCTCCAAGAAGGGGTGACACAGACAAACAACTGGTGTCAGAGCCATGGACTAAAACTAAATGCCAAGAAATACATAATAGCATCCTTTGGTAAGTCATTCATCCCTGGTAACTATCATATTGACAACAAACCCCTTAGAGCTGACCCAATAATCAGGGGCTTAGGGACAGACATAGATAGTAATCTAGCCTTTGACCATAATGTGTCTACAGTGATGAGAAAATCATTCTATATTGCACAACTTATAAAAAAAGCATGGCATATAAGTCCAAGGAAGTCATTGTTCCACTATATTTGGCATTCATCAGACCTATCAGTGAGTACAATTCTCCCTTTGGTATGTACCTAACCAGGCATATCCAAGAATTGGAACATCCACAGAGGTTCCTCACTAAAAGAATACAGGGCATAAGTAAACTGTACTATGCAGACTGCCTCAAGGCCCTATCCCTGTATTCTGTCTCCTACAGGCTTTTGAGGAGAGATCTATGCCTGGCATATAGGGCATTGTCAGACCCCCCTCTGATGGACCTCCTGCATATCCACAAAACAAACAGCACCAGAATTACCCATTCTAAAGACTTAAGCCTTGCCTTTGATATGAACAAGTCCTGCTGGAGAGATAGGTATGTATCCCAGAGACTGCCACTTCTGTGGAACAGGTTCCCCATCCATGTAAAGCAGAGTTCCTCCCTAACACAATTTAAGTGCAACTTGGACAATTGGATGGGAAAATGGAAATTCATCCCTGGTTTGGCACCTATGCCTCTAATGGACACAGATAACTTGTAAATGGTTTATTTCCCAACCTCCTGCTTACACTTTTCAGGGGTATCAGAACTTGTCAGAGATTTGGAATGCATGGCTAGGCTTAAGAAGGCCCTTGTGGTTGCTAGCCTAGTAAACACCTATGAACCTATAAAAGGTTAATAAGGCTGTCTATCTGAAAAAGTAAAATGCCCTGACAAAAATGTCTATGCCAGCAGTGAACTTATAAGTGCATACAGATAAAAGTTCAATTTTGTAAGTATGTATATATATATATATATATATATATATATATATATATATATATATATATATATATATATAATCTTTTCCTTCTAACACATGCATAAATCTAGCATGTAATTGAAAAACAAAATTATACCTTAGCAAGATCAGAAGAATTCTGTCCAGATAAATTTAAATTAATGGTAATCTTCTTCTCTGTTGTCCACATACACAACTCTACTCACCTTCAAGTTCCCTAGCTATACAGTTACCTTTTTAAAGAGTAGATTCAGGCCTGTGAGCATGGTGAATATGCAGATGAGGTGTGAATTAATTAGAATTACTGATCCCAAAGTTTTGACTTCATGTAGCAGGTGTAAATATAGTGTAGGGAATAGCTCAGTATTAGTTGCTAATGGATTGCAACTGTTGATTACTGTAAGGAGAAGAAAACCACAACAGCATTTCAGACTCCCTTACCTGCAGTGGGTGTGTCACCTAAGTTACAGTTACAAAGTGTAGAAGTAAATGTGTTGAGCTTTTAAATGGAAGTGAGCAGCACACATTTCTCAGTTTTTGTTCAGTAGCATTCAAACTCAGCTGCATTTGTTGAAAACTGTATATAACTGCCATGTAATATTCACATAGATTTTAAGGACAATGATACAATATGTCATACAAATTGCATGTCTGAGAGTAGAGCACAAATAAGAGAAGAATAGACACAATACAATGAGAAGACAGAGATGCATTGGTGCAAACAATACTCATAAATGGTTGTGTAATCAGTCATTGCACTAAATATGTAATTAACACATGTACAAACAACTGCGAGTATACTATTGCCATATATCTTTTTAATACAGTGGTGGTAATGGGACTTCCATATATGCACAATGATTTGCATTCCTGCTGCAAAGCTGTTTCTGTGACAAAGAGAAATAAAACACCCTTACTGTATTTTGTAGATTCATTAGTCTGCCAGTATAAATTCAGAGCTGTGTAAAAATTTGTAACATGCATTAAAATGTGTTTTGTAATTTTATTTATTTATTTATTTTTTAATATTAATATTTGAGAGGCACGCACTGTACTGCAAACACAGTGAAATGGATAAATAAATTTAATTTAATGCAAGTTACTTCTATGATAAAGACTGCATAAATTAGAGCTTTAAATCAAGTGTGTGTGTAGCACACCTGGTAAACATTATCATAGTTGAAGTCCCACATTTATCTTTTAATGATGAAACCTTATTAACACTTATTACAAAAATAATACATGCTAAGCTGTGCCTGTCAAGTTTGCACATTGCTTACCTCCGTGCAAACATGGTCTAATGGCCCAGACAACAAGCAGACATTGTCATTTTCTAAAAGGATACATTACCTCTTTTGCTTCCTATTTCATAAACTGTTTTCCTCAGTGTTTGACATTGTAACTCTCTGCTTAACATCGCTCAAATGCTGCTGGCATCTTTGTTCAGGTTTGCCACTAACATTAAATGCGATAACAGAAATTGGCAGGAAACCACTCTAACTGTTGCTGTTTGCCTGTACAGATATGGCAGGAGCTAGAAGGGAAAGTGCCCAATTTAAGACTCAAAAATGGGGTGTGGAGGAGAACAGAATACTCATTGGACTCCTTGTAAAGTGCCACAGCTGTAAGTTGCTGCAGGGGGACTATACCAGGTCTCGATACAAATCTGAGGCTTGGAATATTCTTGCCAAGGCTGTCTCCAGTGCACTAGAGAGTTATACAGGCACCAGTACAATGACCTGAAAAAGCACAACTAGGAACAACTCAACCAGTGGCTGGATGAGTTTAGGACTGCTGACATCCCAAAGTTGTGTAAGTATACATATAATTTAAATTAGAGAGAAGGTTTGATATAGCCAATACTAGTGTGCATAATGCTTTTCTTTTTTTTTCCCCTTTTTGTTTTCCAGGTGCTCAGGAGATAGCAGCAAACAGATAAGCCCATGCTGAGCATTTAGAAAAACTTAGAGAAGCAACTACTCCATTGTATAATAAGCTATTATACAATGACCCCCCATTAATATTCCAAAACGTGCATGCTGATTGGTCAGCGTGCATGTTGTAAATCAGACCTATACTAATGGAAAAAGGTCCGGTCGCCCGGACTTTTTCCATTAGTATAAGTCTTTTTTTACAGTAACAGAGAATGCAAGATCTTCATTACTTTTTAGACACTGAGACACTGTCTCGCTATGTTAACGGGGTTTAACATAGCGAGACAGCTTTAAAAAATGTAATGGAAATCTTCCTTTCTCCATTGCTTATTTTAAAGCTGTCTCACTATGTTAAACTCCTTTAACATACCAAGACACTTTGTCAAAAGAAACGGAGATCTTGCTTTCTCCGTTTCTTCCACCCACAGCTCTGATGTAGTGCGTAAGCATACACATGTGCAGTACATCATAACTGCCACATTTTACCAGACAGCTGTGGAAGGGCAGCAAGGAGGCATTATACAATGCCATTATTTAAAAAAGTAAGTATTTTAATGTCATTGTATAATAGCAATAAACCACTTCTGGGTGTGAGTAATGCTGGATTTACCCACAGTTGTCTTTGTTTGGCGACTCGGGCTTCGCCCTCGCGACCAAACCACACCAATCGTGGGTAAATCCAGCATTACCCACACCCAGGCGTGGGTTATTGCTATATTATACCTCTGAGACACTACTTCACTGAATGATTTCTTGTTACTAAGTTTAACTGACAAAACATGTGTTACTAAGTGATCCTGTTAGCTTTATTACTAACTTGAACTGTAATAATATGTGTCACTATGTGATTTATTACTATAATTTCTCTGATTGTTTCACTAGTGTTTAAAATACTGACTGTTATGTTGTAATTATGTGGAGTTTTTCTCTTCTGGTCTCCACTGAAAATGGGCAAACTTGCCCAGTTGGACTTTCCTGGTAATCAAATGTTAAATAAATAAATAAATATATAAATACAATTATTATTATTGTATCTAAAGTATTGCTCTTTTATACGTTAATAGCACATTAGATGTGCATGTCTTAACTGTAAAATCAAGCGTGCATGCTTCAGTCTGTAGATCAAGCCAACAGTAGAAGTAAATTGTAATAGTGCATTCAGATGTTGTGGGTTCAAATCTCAGAGATAACAAATATATGATACAATTATTTAAAAAGATTACATAATAATTTCAACAAAATTGGCAGATATGCCATGCTGTTAAGTTAATCTGTATTACTTGATCTATCATGCATGCAATATATGCATATTGTAAGGATTACTTGGAGAAATCATAACTCATAATTTGTAGTTGTTAAAAAGTGTAATTAATGTAAACAGAAAGTTATTTATATTATACTAATGTATTGTATGTCATATATGATGGTACTAATTATTTTCTTTTTTTGTCTCTTACCCCACCCTTTATCTCTCTTCTTTTTTTATATGTGTAGTCACAACATTCTGATGCCATCAATTTCTAACAAGTCAAAAAATGATTTACAGCACAGGGAGGTATGCCAACCAGTGCAACTTAGCCTGCCTCTCCTGCAATACCCAGCATATCTGGGACCCAGCCTGACAGTACTACCTCTGCAGCCACTGCACTACCTGGGCCCTCCACATGAATTAGCATTATCCCAGAAGCTGGTGCAGTGGTACCCTCCTGGAGTACTGGTGGAGGCGGTGATTTTGTCACCCACCAGAAGATGCCAGGCATGTTACATGAGGTCATGTATAGCACCACTGGTGCATGCCTCAGCTGGATGGAAAATGTATTCATTGGAATGCTGGGCAAAAGAAGACAGTGCAACAGCAAGCTGAGGAGGAAGGTGGTGATAACACTTTTGAAGGTGAGGACTAGATTCTCACTGTCCCCATGTTTGACAGGCATGGGCATCCGATGTCCCCTCCCTATCCCCAGTCATGGCATCCTCCAACGTGTTGTGTCTATCACCATCCTTGTCTCTTGTCTTGTTTGCCCTGCTTGTATGCATCGGATTCCTCACCTACCTTACTTACTGATCCTGCTATACATATGTCCTTTGTCAAACATTCCCCTATTACAGAAGTAAAAACAAAAAAATGGCCACTTGCCCCCCCCAAAAAAATAAATAAATAAAAATCATCCCAAACATAGCTCTCCACTTTGCACATGTGTTTTCTCAACGCACTTGCTGTGGTTGAATTGGCTATACAACATTACTACATTGTGGTCACCAATCTTTGTTGAGGTGACAGTTAAAATTCATCCAATATTCTATCCATGTTCATTTTACAATGCTGAAGAAGTGGATAGCTATGGTTCTTTCCTAATTCCTTCCCACACATTCTTATATTGCCCACTCTTTGTTCTGCCCCCTCTTTACCCCCATTTTACAACTTTCCTATCTACTGCTTTTTACACCTTTAGTCTGGTCAAAATATAGAATTGCATGCCACACACATGGCAGAAATGGCCCCTAATGAAGTCCTTCACTTTTTGCCCTGTGCATTTGCATAAACCTTCACATTGCATACCAATACAAAGCGATGGTGAATGCCTCATCATGGCATGATGTGGGTACCTCCGCAAAATGTTGCTTAAACTTTCTGCACTGAGGAAACACGCAGACATAAGGCACTCATAACAAAAATGTCATATAATTATTTATTGAGTGATGAATGTAGAAATATGTTAATCCATATGTTTACTGTTGACATAAATCAATTCAATACTGTTTGTTTTAATACAGTACTTTACTGTAGTCATTCCCTCTTACATTTGCTAAAATTATCACAAGTAATTATTTAATGATATCCTGAATACATATATAAAAAAGTAGATTGAGCTGGATGTAAACCCTTATCATCTGTGCTCAAAATAATCGCTTACTGATTTTACACCTCCTGCCATAGAGTAAGCAGGTATTTTTCTTCCATGCAGTACTGTCTAAAGTACTGACAGCCATGCTTCTCTGCTTAGTGTGCTTGCACAGAGGAAAATGTACAAATAGGACTCTCATAATTTTATGAAAGAAGCAGAGACCTATGTCTGCTAGTTGCTTAACTATGCAAAACAAGGAAAGCAGTATAAGTATTTTTAATATTAAACAATTTATGACCCAACATTTCTAATATGAACTAATTATGAACAGCAAAGTATCTGTTATGTGTCTGCCATAGCCAGTATAGGTAAGTACTTCTCAAGTTCAAGTAGGAGTCCTTAAATGTGTATCTTGCATGTGCAAACACTTTACCATTGATCGTGCAAACCAACTGCTCGGCAATGTGCTATGGAAATTGTGTTGCAGCACGTATTACTTATATTTACTGCACAGTTGGTCTTCATCCCATGAAAATCCATGTAAAATCACAACCTAAGGGAAGCCACGTTTTACTGAATGAACACATATTTATACTGAGTCATGTGTTACCTGCACCCATGCACTTGAAACTTGGTAAATTGTCCAGCAGCCTTTTAAAAATCAGACATGTGCCATGGCACTTGCGTTATGTACAGAGTTCTATAGCTGGTGTACTTAGGTAGGGCTTCACTGTAGACAACAGGTGTGTCAGAACAGTACAAATATGTATCTTAATGTCAATAATGCAGTTCCATGGAGAAAAAAAATACGTTGAGAGTCATACATGCCTACATATCTCTTTCATACAGGCATGAAAACATTTCCTCATGAACATACACTGCTGATATCACCAGTTCTTAAGTGTTGCCTGACACTGCAAAAGCCAGACTTGTGTTGTGGTGCTTGTGTTAAGTACTGTGCTCTGGTGATAGGTATGGGTTCTACTTTCACTGCAGTCAACTGGTGTGTGTTTGTGTTCAATTGCTTTACAGCTAAGATGCTGTTTTAGAGCAGTATGTGAGACACTCCTGCTACCACCTTATTCTCACAAATATACACTGTTGATGTCATCAGCTTTAAAGTGTGATTTGACACTCTAAAAGCCAGAGTTGTGCTGTGGTGCTTGCATTAAGTGTTGTGCTCGGTAGGTACTTAGGTAGGGGTTCTATTCTCACTGCAGTCAACTGGTGTGTGCATTTGTGCTCAGTTTCTTCACATAATAGAGCAACATGTGAGATATTCCTACTGCCATATTCTTCTCACAAACATACACTGCTGATGTCATCAACTCTAAAGTGTGGTCTGACACTCTAAAAGCTAGTCTTGTGCTGTGGCACTTGCATTAAGTACTGTGCTCTGGAGATAGGTAGGGATTCTACTCTCACTCCAGTCAACTTGGTGTGTGCATTCAAGAGTGAATTTGGTGACAATTTTAGAATGGAATGTGAGTCCACAGCTGTGCCAGACACTCCTCCAAATAACTTCTTGTAGCTTATATTGTTGATATCATCCTGTATAACATGTACTCTGACAGTATTCAAGTCAGCCTTATGCTGTGGTAGTAACATTAAGTACTGTGTTCTCAAACTTCCTGATCTCGATATTTAGGGATTCTAATCTGAAAGCAGGCAACTTGAGTGTGTATGGCTTAAGCTGTTACTTTTGATACAATTTTACACTGAGATGTGACTCCACATCCATGTCAGACACTCATCGCAACATGCTAGTTTCAGCATACAATGAGGCTATCATACTCCATAAAGTGCAACACGATAGTGTTAAAGTCAGACGTGTGTTGGTGCCAGTGTTTCACTGTATGGAAGACATCTTCTATACCCACACAGGTGTAATGTTCAAACCAGACCAAGTCTATTGTTGCATTAGTGTTTGATGTTACATTACAGTCATTGTATGAAATTGTGAATCACTATTCATTTTGCTATATTCATTTCACTACCACTTTGGAGAACCTTTAATGTAACCCCATGCATCCACCATCTTCTTTTGTCCTGAGGCCACATGACATCCTTCCTGTACAGGAGTAGCGGATATCCTCATGTAAAATATGCATGCACACATCATGAAGCAGAGTTGATCCATGAACCTCTGCAAGTCACCAGCAGACCACTGCATGTGCGATTGCTAATTCTGCCATGGTGTGATGTACATGTGACACATGGACAGCAACAGTATGTAGTGCAATCAAAACAGTGCACAGATTACAAACATAACCTTACTATATTCCATCATATAGATACATGGATTATGTTTTAAATGATAAATAATCACCAGGATTTTATGTGATGTGTCATTTAACTTACTAATGTCCTGTGACCCTATGAACATGTCACATGTCAATGTTGCTGTTATCAACATATGCTATGTTGATGTGTGGCTGTATGGTAGGCCTACAAGAGGGTATTACAATCTGTGATATGAGGTAATTAATTGATGGCCACTACTGACACTTGATTACATGTTCCTTCCATAACACCTGCAGTAATATGCCTTTTGAGAACTGTTGACCTGGGATGACACTATGCATATTGTTGTCTTAGTAAGGCATGTGTTTTTGTAGTGGAGCAGATCACATTCGACACAGTTCTCATTCAATCATCACAGTGACACTTGCAGTATAGCACATGTGCGTGTGTATACCTACCATCATTAAATGCTCTGTGACATACAGAAATATAAATTCATACTGATTACATGGGTACATAAGTCCCGTCTTATCCACATGTTGCGATATACACATAAATATCACATGTTTTGATTGAATTCCAACCTTGTAGAATTGATTGCATACACAATTGTGTTGATATTCCTAAGGATTCTTGAGGTGGTCATCAGCATCATTGTGTGACTATCAGCATTTGCATCAGTAACTGTTCTGCATTAGCTACAACCATCTCATTTGTAATGTGTCCTAATATGGGATCAGACTACTCAAATACAGCTTTCCAATGAAAAACACATAGAAATATGTTGTGTGACTGATGTCTTTACATGACATTGCCAGACTTGTATGACTGTGCAAATAGTACCACTGTGTGGCATGTGATGCATAACCAAGGGTGTATTTGGTGGTGTTGTCACAAATCATTTATTTAAATAAGTGTGAAATGTTAAGAGGATATACAACTGAGCACAGAGCTGTTTGTTGATACCACCAGCCATACTCAACTGGACAGAAAATAGAGAATTTTGCTAGCTGACTGTTTGTCTCACACTTTACCCCCTCTTGCTGCTGGCCATCAAGTAAATTATACAAGCAAACATGACTAAGTTTAACTTCTCAGGAAGGATCTAATCTGTACACTCTCTATGGCTAATAACACAGAATTAATGGGCCCTAACAACATCCTGTGTTGCCTACAGTGTGATTACGACCTGACCTAGAAGACACACTTGGATCCCTAATTAAACACAGCCTCCAGGCAGCCTATGTTCTTGTTGAAGGGTGGACAGCAGCAGTCATCCATCTGAACAGGGGGTGCCATCACATGATGCATGGACTTATAGACCCATACTCCTGACTCACCTCATCTGTTAGGCAGAATAACAAGGTATGGACCTTATAAAACAGGACATATGTAATCTCCCAACTGTGCACCAAACCCATGTTTGATTTTTTTTAAGGCTACATCATGTCTGTTACATCAGTTTGGTGTGTTCAAGAAGGTCAACAGGGGCGTGCATGAGGAAAACACTATCATCCTGCTTAACTTGACCTGATATTTGACACAAATCCACACTCAAGTACTACAGAGAAACTGCTTCACATGGGCATAAACACATAGATCACCAAGTAGGTAGACAAATGGATTACATATAGAACACATTATATTGAAGTGTGTGAAGTCACCTCTATCTAGACTCCAGTGACCAGTTCTGTACCTCATGTACTACGTCCTTTCCTGTTCATGATTTACGTATCAGAAGGCAAGACAAACTTAAACATCCTGTGTGTAGTCAGCTTTTGTGGACAACTACATACTGTGGACAATCACTGAATCCATGATTTGCATTAGTATAATGCAGACAGTATTAACACACACAAAGGACTGTTACCATAGCCATGGAGACACAGTAGATGAACAGAAATTCACGAGGGGATTATTTTCTTTATGAAAGTGAATATGCAAACTAATTACAATATGATCAGACCAAGTGGTATGTGACCTGGGAACCCAGGTAGATAGTAAGCAGAACTTCCACTAGCATGTGCCCACAGTGGTAACAAAGCCCTTGTATGTAGCACAGCTCTTGAGTATGTGCAGGACATCCACATCGTAGGCCATTATAGTCTCATTTTTCTCAACCCTCATCACACCACTAATTAAATACAATACACCCTTTTGCATATATTTCCCAACACAACTTCCAGGGATGATTTACTCAAGTGTCTCACTTTTGCCACATTGAGCTTCCACACATCTTAACAGGCATACCTAGGTATTATTTCTGCTGCATAACCATTAGGAGTTGGGAGTACAAGACTCCCTTCAAGGTGTTGTACAAGATGCATGTATGACATGGGTTCCTGTGATGCACCCAGTAAATACATAGCTCATTGACAACATTGATGTCATGGCTTATAGTTGTGCAAGTGTGGATTGTGGCATATATGTGCCATTCAATCCTGTCAACTAGCCAGTACTGACTGAAATTTAAATTACAGATGTGACGGTGTTCCTCTTAACACCTCTGAACGGTCATGCAGAACATGTATGGTAACTCACAATCACATATTTTATGTCAAAGACACAGATGACTGGTGTTATTATTCTGATATTGTCCATTATTGTCCATGATTGTGTGAGCTCCTGTCTACTGTTTTCCATGAGCCTGTTGCATACCTCTCATCCTCTCAGTGCAAGAAATCTGGACAAAGTCATAAAGAATGGGGGGACAAAGGCTCAAAAATAGGGACAGAATTTAAATATTGCTTCTATAAGCTTAGAAAGTTGCTAGAATAACAGGTTTTCCATTACTATGTATTTTCTGAAGGATATAATGCCTGAAAGTCTAATGTCTGTCATTATTTAATACTATTTAGTGACTTCAGTCTTCAACAGTTTGCTAGAAAACCAAAACTTTTGTGAGGAACAGACCAAAAATACTGGGCAAAAATCTGGACACTCTGCGAAAATCTGTACAGTTGAGAGGTACTCTGTTGCTATATGTGTCCTGCTTGGTTGAGACCTGTGCTGACATTAGATTCGTATACAAGCAACTCATTTTGAACATATTCATAATATGCACGTATCCCCTAATGTATATACCATCCTTGATAATGGCCCTATGCAGTGAACATGTCAGGATGCTTATATCACAAACGATCATCTCTATTGATATGTGACCTTGGGTAATATTTACAAAGTATACAATGACTGTGATGATATGACTGTAACCATGCAGGAGGTGTAAACAGCAGTACATAGTGCATCATGTAGATACGTATTTACCGTTCATTATAAAACTGTCGTTGTGGTGTATGTACATTGACTTGCTCTTATCTGATGTACATTACCATGTTTCACTTGTCCTTTTCCCCTCTGTTCAATCCTACAATTCATGTGTGTGGCCCTTTACATTATACACACTTCTAGAATAACTTTTATGGTGCAGTCTATGTACCCTTGCTGATCACCACCAAAACTTTTATTCTGTATGCCTAAAACAGATTTGTGCATTACTCTGCACTGAGTACACTTTCCTATAATGTGTTAAAACTTTATGCATTGTCTTATATAAACTCTGGTAGTCATTGTGGCTGTCCACACAATCATGCAGAACTAGTTTGCCCATAGATAAACATGACTTTTTGTCTGCAGGTGTTCATGCTGCTTTACACAGTTTCCTGGCTAGCAGCACTGTTGTTGACTATAAAACCATGCTTGTTTTTGTGTAAGCGTGATGATTGACATGCATATGCAATTAGTACTGCTGCTCATTGCTCTAACACGTAAAGTCCATGTAGGCTTCACATTGAGACTACAAGCAATTTATTGAATCCCCAGGTCAGTGTGTCAAACTGCCCATTTAAATCCATACATTTAAAATCATGTGATCCTGCAAGAAGTCAACTGATGCACAATCTTGATGTCATTCAATAACAAATAATTAAACAAAAGAATATATTAGTGAAGGATTCCTTATATTAAAAGGTGAATGAACAAGTTAATAAACTTAACAAAACATGCATGAAAAACATATCAAACCCCAATAGCATAGGAGACTACTAATAGAGATGTTGTCATTAATACATGGGGTAGGAGGAAAAGGCAGCTAATCAGAGTTACTATGCCAGTTCTCTGAACTTGATTTTGGATTCCAAGGGCCACCATTCAAATTAAAATCAGTACTTACGCATTATCACAATGACATGTCTCACCTGTTGTAATTCATAATGTCATCACAGAGCAACTGTATTTGCAAGTCAGAAGGTGTGTGTAAACTCCAAGTTAGTATTGTATCACATTGTTTCGGAAACAGGAATAACAGCAAAATTCCTGGATATCTTGTTTTACCGACAACACTTCGTGAAAAGTAAAATTAACCTTCCTGCTGCTACATATACGTCATATGTATATCATTACCTACTGACTTCCATCGTCAGATAATCTCAGTGACTTGGTTATCAGCTACACCTTTTTGGGGGGGGGGGGGTCAGACCAAAAATATGTGTTAAAAAGCTGGAGATTGTGAGATAAGCTGGACAGTTGAGAGGTCTGTAACAGGTGCAACGGCAGCGAGACACAAGTGGGAATTAAGTACACTTAAAGAGAAACAGCAGTAATGTCCAGGAGCCCATTTAATTTCTGACCACAGAAATAGTAGTGTAACAATCTGCAAACTGACATTAACAGTTCTACCTTTTACATTAATCTTTATGCCGTAACTGAAGGGAAGCTTTGGCAATTAAGTAACGATGACAGACACTCCTGTCAACTCCATACTCCCAAGAAATCTGTCAAAAACCTAGATTAATAGGAGGACAACAGCCTAAAAATGTGAATATTTTTAAAATAGTGATACACTTTGAAATTGACACAGTAATGTAAAATAATGTAGTCGCCACGTGAACGGCATATGAATGTTGGCAGTTACGTATTATCAGTTAGAAATGTGGTTGTGATAATACGTAAGTACCTTAAAATCAATCATTTCTAAACTAAAGAAAAAAAAGTTCTTGGAAGTGACAAAAGTTTTCCACATGTTTGCTTAAAGGACAACTGTTATTCTTCCTAGTTAATCATGTTCATATATCCTCTTATAGAGAGATGGAGAGTTCCTTCTGTTTTGCTCATGTGAGTCATGCCTGTCCAGATAAACAACATCCTTAGTGCTGCAATTAAAAAATCCATCTAGAAATAATAATAAATATAATTAGCTATTTCAGTTGTTTACCGTTATAGATACATTTGTTCTGAGTATAACAACCACATTTGTAGGCTGTTCTTCTTTTACACCCTTTGAATAAATGTTGGCATTAATATGCTTCAATTTATTTTTTCATATTACCATCCACTTTTTACATAGAGAACAGCTGTATACCTATAGACTGAATTAAATAAAAAATAAAAAACATATTTTTAAATAGTTTCTGAAAACGTACTTAATCCACGATCAATACTGGATCTCAAAATTATTGATTTATCATAAGACCTTGTTACATTATTCTTATAAAGACTCACTCCCCCTCCTAGGGGGTATAAAATCATTATTTTCTATTCCAAAATCTCATCATATATTTCATTTAATAAGTGTGCAGAATAACCTCTTTACAACGTTACATTTTTAAGTTAAGTAACTCTGTGACCAATGCATTAAAACATTAATGTATTATAGCCAAATGGACTATATGTCCTTTTACCAAACACCAGTTTTTGTATAGCAGATGACAAGTATCACAATGTCAGTAGAAATATGAAAAATAAGGCTTTCTCTAACTTTGAAAGTTCTGTGGTTAACCTCCTTAGCTATAATAACAGCCAAATAATGTAATCTTAACCTGGAATAATGATATGTAAATCTCTGAAAGTCAGTGTGGGAATGAAAATAGTCCAGGAACTCTAATAAATGCTTTTCAGTGTCAGTGCATAAATACAAATGTGGCCTATAAATGAAAGTATAAATTTCAACATGAAATAAAATGTGAATTAAGCACATAGTTCCTTCCTGAATAGCACATAGCAACAATAGCATCAATGATGGAAAAGGCTACTCTCATGGCCACTCCTAATAACTGATTGAAATATTCAGCTTCAACATAAGTGCAATTATTTGTGCGCAACTACCTCCATGAACTGACTCAAAACATTAATTTTGGTTTGACAAAAGTTCACCATCTGTCATAATTTATCTCCAATCACTACCAGTGATATGTGGAATAATAGTAAACAAATCAATAATACCTATAATAACAAATACTGTATTAATACCATACAAGTCATTGTAATCATACTCCAAATGCCTTGAATCTCATAATACATGTGGATGTTGTTCAAAAAGCTGTTTTAACTTTGGTATTAAAAAAGATTAGCAAAGGCTATGTTTTAGATACTCTGCCTCTGAGATATAATGGAGGGTGAGCAGCACTCTAGTCCACCTTTGGAACTTAAAAATTGAAGAGTATTGGAATTATAAGTATGTCTACATTTAAGTAATTAAATATGCTGGTGAAATCTCATGTTGCACAAGCATATCAAACAAACTAGCATCAGTTATCTTATGTGCAATTTTAATTTCAGTTTTTTTAAACCCTACCATAGATCATTTAAAAATAATCAAATTTTATTACTGTAGTTCATGAAGTCCATAATTTACAATGCCACATATTTGTCAGGCTTCATAAGCCTGATCATTTTATCCTTCATTGAAGTTTTGTAATAAACTCTTTCCTCTGGGCACAAATTAAATTGGACAGGTGTATATTTACTCCTAAGTAACTTTCTTTTTTTTTTCCATAATAAATTTTTATTGAAATATATTTTCCAAAAACATTACAAAAATACAATAAACATCACACACATAATACACTATAACTACTACAAACCATTTATACAATATCTACATGAAATGCTTCCTATATTTAATATATTCCTAAAATCAGTATCATGCTAATATAATATTGAAGACCTTTTCCCATATTTTCGGGTTATTAATATTTTTGTTAGTTTGTTTCAGAAGTAATTTATGTGCTAGTATATGTTTTATAGCCACAAGCTTAAAATTATTCCATGATGTCTTATGTGGTTCTAGCCAATTTGTGGCTATATAGAGTTTCATCAGCAAAAAAAATATTCATACAAATAATAGTTTGCGATCTGGAAAGCTCTCTTGGAGGAATGTGTAGAATCATAAATTCCCATGACAGTGCAGAACTTTGATAACCCATCTTTTGCAGTTGTACTTTAAGAGAGTTCCAAAGTTTATATATGCATTTACAACTCCAGAACATATGAAGAAGATCCGCTGTTTGATCTGCACAGAATGGACAAATTGGAGAATTCCTATGGTTAAATTTATGTAATCTAAGATGCGTGTAATATGCATTGTTCCAAATCATCAATTGCGTGTACATCAGTTTTTGAAAAGAAACTGATTTCCTAGTTATATCAATTGCTTTTAATATCTGATTGTCAGTTACTGTTACTTTGTTTACCCAATACTCTGAAAGCAAAATTTTGTCCTGAAATTTCAAATCCTTAATTAATTCGTATGCAGTTGCTATAAATTTAGTGTCTTGTTGGATAGCTTGCCACAATTCAGAGCACTTATCCACAAATCCGGCTGCAGGTTTAAAGTTCCTAAAATAGCTCAAGGCAAGTTCTTTAACTTGTCTCATTATAACAATGTAACTTCTAGGTAGATTCATTTCCTGTCTAATTTGTAAAGCCGATAAGTCAAGTTTATTAAAAACATCAAATAGAGTCAGATTAACTATTAATGGAAATTTGCTGAGATCAATCAGCTGATTATTTAGTTTAAAATTAGGATTCCTGTGGAAAGGTTGAAGAACCATCATATATTGCAATAAATCTACAGACTGAAATAAAGTTTGCAAAGATGAGACACAGGTTATTATGTGGTCCATGACCCCATATTTTATCAGACTAATTTTGTCTAAGTAACTTTCTAATGTCAGCCTCATGTAATATTTCAGAAAGATTGATAGCAGGATGCCAGTGCCAGTGCTTTATAATTAGCATACCGTGAGCTATCATTTGCTGTATCATGAAATATTAACTCCAGATTCAATTTCCTTGTATAAGAACATAACTCAGACAAATTATCTGCCCCATCCAAGTAAATTGTCTGTATAAAGGTAAATCCATGTTCAAGTAGTTAAAATAGTGTTTCACTGTTTATCACCAAATGACTATAACTAAGTAATTTAAAATTGTTTCTACAAAATTTAACAGTAACTCCAGATTGCCCAGTGACCCAGTCACTTTCTCTTAACACCTATCTGAATCTCTCTCCCTGGTTGACTGTCTCTGCTGATAGCTCTGCCATTCTGCTTAAAAATTGCAATCTTCCTGGATTTGGTAATGGCACCCTGCCCCAACAACAGTTGGATTAGTCAACCTCTCAGATTTGTGAAGTGGTAGAAGTACTGAACAGCGATCCAATAAATCCATTGTTTCTTTAACTTTCAAACCTGCTTATGAGCTCAAGTGATAACTGGAATAAGTAGTAGATCCCTTAGGTGAAGGATAAGCCCTGTGGGCTTTATAGACATGTCTATCCCTCTCAAATGTTTTCAGCATGATCAAAAACTTAAACCTTCCACTCCCTCAGCCGACAAAATCCCAGCAGAATATCTCCAGCTTGGAGCTAAAGCAGTTGCATATCCAATCTCTTTACTAATTAACAGAACCATTAAAGAAAGTACCATACCTTCACTCTGGAAAATCTCCCACATCATCCCACTCTTCAAAGGTGGGGATTCCTTTGAATACTCAAACTACCGCCCTATTGCACTTCTTTCTCCCATTGCAAAAATAATGGAGAAGTGTATCCATAAACAACTACTCAATCACCTCCTTCAAAATAATCTGCTAGCTAACTGCCAACATGGATTTCGTCCCTACCATAGCACCACCACAGCCTTACTATCCTTTATTGAATCCATTAATCACAACCGAAACAACAATCTACCTTCATCAGCCTTCTTTGTAGACCTATCTAAAGCTTTCGACATGGTGAACCACCAACTACTCCTGCACCGCCTTAAATCCATCTCTCTCGATAGTATTGCACTTAACTGGTTTACTTCCTACCTTGAGAATAGGAAACAAGCAGTGCTATGGAACAATAATCTTTCAGAGCTCCTACCATCCTCCCTAGGGGTTCCTCAGGGCTCCATCCTAGGTCCCCTTCTATTTTCCATCTTTACCAATGATCTACATCATGTCACCCCCCTAGCTACTTGCATTCAATACGCTGACGATACTACCATCATTTGTTCTGCCTCCAACCAAGATGACTTACACCTCCTTACCCAAAAAACTTTTTCAACCATAGAACAATGGTTCTCTAATCATTGTTTACTTCTAAACCCTAAGAAAACTAAACTGCTTCTCTTCAAACCTACACACCAATCCCCCCCTATTAACTTTTCTCTTACATCAAACAATGGTACCATTATCTCCCCAGATGAAACGACCAAACTCCTTGGCATAACTATTGACAACCAACTCAAATTTGACTCACATATCAAGTCAACCATAAAAACAACTAATAGAAAACTAGGTTCACTGTATAGAATCAAATCCTTCCTTACTTCTGAGGCAAGAACTACCATAGCCAGAACGCATCTCATCTCTACGCTACTTTATGCTTCCCCTATATACACAAACCTAACTAAATATAACATCAATAAACTTACATCAGCCTATAATAACATTGCCAGATTTGCCACATCCTCCCCATATAAAACACACCACTGCAAAAACCTCCGCCATCTTGGATGGCTAGAGCTACCTCACCTTATTCTATACTACCAGCTCTCTATAGCCCAGAAAGCCCTGCACCACCCTGGCAACACTCCTATGCTCTCCACCCTTATCAAGCCCTATAACAACCTAAAAAACCTTCGCTCTTCGAGCAAAATTCTAATTCAAACCTCTCAATCAAGGAATACTGCAGGAGAATCTATGTTCTCCAACTCAATTGGTAAAAAATGGAACCTACTTCCCCCCAACCTAACATCCCAAACCTCCATCTCTATATTTAAAACTAAACTAAAACACTACCTAACCAACCACTGGCTTTGCTCTTGTGACTACCCAAGCTGATTATCATGGCTCCCATCTCCTATACACATATCTTTCTTTTTTCCAATTTTATTCTTTTAACATTACCTGTACTACTAAGACATGCCCTCTTTATCTTGTACCTTTTCCCTAATCGACTTGACATTGCCTCTTTTTAATAACCAACTTTTACTATATTACTCTATCCATTCTGTTACTCTATCAACAACACTATCCCTTTTACCTTCCTCTTTCTATCTTATACAAATGTCCTAAGTTCTGTGTTTGCTTGTATATCCATTACACTGTGTACTTTTTCTCCATGCCTATTCCTAAATATTCTGTAACATACTATCAGTCATGGGTGAATATGTGTTTGTATTTGACAATTTACTGTTAATTATCATGTAGTAGATAGTAGAGCTTTTCCTTGCCTATTCCTAAATATTCTGTATCATACTGTCAGTCATGGGTGAATATGTGTATGTATTTGACAATTTACTGTTAATTATCATGTAGTAGATAGTGGAGCTTTTCTCCTCGGGCCTCCACTGAAAATGGACATGTATCCAGCTGGACCAGCCCGGTTAACAAATGTAAAATAAAATAAATAAAAAAATAAATTTCAGATTTCTATACTCTCATTCTTTTAGGCACTAAATTAGATTGTATGTACTCAAAGAAATAAATATTCTCCAGCTGTAAGCTATTGTATTTATTATGCTTTCTTTTTCAAACTTGGCCATCTCATCCATGAGAGATTGTCTTTCTGTGGTGACAGGGATACCCAAACTTGATTCATTTTAGTGTCTACTTTAGGTTACAGTTCAAGAGACCTCTTTCTGACCAGTTCATCCTCTTGCCTGCTGGAAAATGTTGACACATTGGCATATGAAGCTCTCGGTGTGACCTCACAATCAGAGCCTCCAAGGAAAGCAATGTCAGTATCTGCTACTTTTTTTCAGCCGGCTGCTGGGAAACCATTTCTGTTAACTGTTGAACAAGTGGAATACAGAAGAGCTCCTGTGATAACATGTCAGGAAGTCCCACAAAAATTATACAGTCAAAATCAATTCAAAAGGAATAAGTTGTAGAATAAAAAAGCGCAACTAATAACCACACGCATGCTGTGACAAAGTAACCATACTCAGCCTCTGAGACTGAAACACAGTCTTCATACATGATTTGTCAATTTTAATAACCTTTTCATCTGGTTTTTAATATGAGATCCATTATTGATGTAATATTGACTTTAACTTTGTGTTATAGATTGATGTCAGGATAACCTATCAGCTGACTGCTTATAGGATCACATGTTTTTCACTTTATGGATTTAAATTTGCTGTACTATGTCTGGTTCTGATGAAGGTTGCTCTTCTAGAGAAAAATGCACTTAAACAATAACGCATTAGTCCTGGTTGCTAAGTATGGTTACTTTGTCACAGTGCACTTGTAGTTATTAGTTGTACTTTTTATGCTGTGACTTATCACATTTGAACAGTTCTTGGTTTATAATCATCCAATGTTTCACAGTCTTTAATTTAATTTGGTAGTTTATTCCAACATTTAATAACTCTATCACAAAATATGGTAATGGTAGTAATACTTACTTTGTGTATTCATATGAGTCTTCTGTTAAGACCAGGACGTTCAAGGAGAAACTTATCTTTATATGCCTTGAATACCATGCTCAGCTCTTCCTTCTGTATCTTGTAAGATAATATGCAAATATTTAGTGCTTTGACTCTGTTAAAATAAGACATGCCATGAGAGAAACAACTCTTACATTATTTTATTGTTACGCACTTGACAAACAGGTTTAAATATATGTGAGAGATGCAACCATATAGCCAAACTGGAGGCTGAGCTCTCTCATCTCAAAACTGGTGTAACCAGTCAGGAGGAGAAGGTAACCTCACACAACACAATTCCAGTATAACATAGTCCCACCACAACAGCAAACCAAACACATAAAAACACAAAAACATACTTGGAGGCTCTAAATAAAAATCTACCTAAGCAACAGAGACCTCCAAAGCAGACATCCAAGCAAACGGTACCCCAAAACAAAACACGTACAACACATAGCACATAAATAACTCCCAAACTAAAAGGAACTAGTCGACAATAAGTAACCACAAAACAGCTTGTTCCTCAAAGCGTACACAGTTCCACACCGACACGAACTGAGATAAAAACACTTTTTTAATACAGATAAAATTCAGTTGAGCACTTTCATCTAAATGATATAGACTTCTTCAGAACAATTCTAAAACAATTCACCATTACTTAAATACTTTTTTTTTTAAAAAACAATCAAGTTACACTTCATTTCCCCTATTCATATTTAAAGTGCCAGTGTGCATATTTAAATAAAACCATCCTTGTTTTTACATTAATCAATAATCAATAGTACATTGCTGTATTACTATAGTTAATCATACTAAACCAGTTTGAAAATTAATGTTGATGAAGCTTCTATCTTATATGTATACTAAACCTTTGTATACAGTTTAAAATACCATTGTGTGCCATTTAACATTCCAACTTTACCTCATTAATTCACTAAATTTTCTAAGATGGGCTTTATGGATATATGATCATTGAGTCCAGGGGAAGTGGAGGCATTTAATCTAATTTGCCATCTGGCCTCAAGTTCGGCAAGTTTCTTTTTAATACATCCACCCCTTGGGTTCTCTTTGGCTATTTCTAATATACCAAAGTAAAACTCATTACAACCATTTGCCTCGGCTATGTGTCTCCATAATGCATTCTTAGTATCTTGCTTTTTAATATTATAATAATGGTCGTAAATCCTTTGACGAAGACACCTGTCAGTCTTCCCTATATAATAACAGGAACACTTCGTACAATGGGCCAGGTATACTATATGTTTTGTCCTGCAATTACCTTTTTTAAAAATAATTTTTGTGTGATTTGTATCTTGCAACATAATACTGTGCTTCTTTGTGATGTACCTGCATTGATTACAGGTACCACAGCTTGATGTTCCCCCTGTAATGCCTAATTCCTTGTCATTTCCTTTTTTCTTTTCTATCTCATTCTTCATATTAGTCCCATTCCTGGCCACAAACTTAGGTGCTTTTCCAACTATATCTACTATTTTTTTGTCTGTCTTAAATACACTCCAATTGTTGGAAATAATATTCTTTACCTCTCTATTCCATGGAGTGTATTGTACTATACAGGCTCTATTGTATTCTACACTTTCTTCCTCAATAGCCTTCTCCCTTTTGTTTTGCTCCCTTAGGGGTCCTGTACCTAAAAGGGGTATATATTTTTTCCCCATTCTTTCCTTACGTATTCTGTTACATCAAACACTAACCACCTAGGATAACCTCTCTGAAGGAACATTTCAGCTATTTTCCTCAGTTCTAATAAAAAATCAGCATAATCTGAGGTCATCCTGGCTGCTCTAATACATTGACCCCTAATAATACTTTTTTTTTGGCTGAAAGGATGACAGCTCGAATAATGTAAGTAGCTGTTACTAAAAGTTCCCTTCCTGTGAATATTCGTTTTTATCCTATTATTTTCCACTTCAATCTGGGTGTCCAAATATGCTATTTTATTTTTATCAGCATTAAAAGTGAATTTAAGCCAACTGCATCTTGAATTTAAATATTCCTTAAATTTTTCAAGTTCCATAAGGGTACCCATCCATATCAGAAACACATCGTCCAAAAACCGAAAATAACATGCCATATTTTTATACCACTTAGTATTTAATATAAATTCTTCCTCCCAGTCATATAAATAGAGGTTTGCATAAATAGGGGCGCATGCCGCCCCCATTGCTGTACCACTACTCTGTAGATAGTACTCCCCTTCAAATAATATGAAATTATGTTTTAAAACTATTTCCATAAATTCCAAAGTTAACAATTTCTTGTCATTAGTTAGATGACTGGCCTTTAACAACTGGGTTTCTAATCTAGATAGTCCATCGTCGTGGGGTATGCTGGAAAAAAGATCTACCACATCGATGGTGACCAGGGTACATCCAGGTGTTATCATTTCCTTTTTAAGTCTACCCAAAAAGTCCCATGAATCTATAATAATATGTTCTATAGACTTATATATGGGTTTGACTTATATTGGAATGAAAAGGAAATGGAATACCAATGCCTATAGACAGGGATTCAACAGGCCATATCCCAGTAATGATGTTTTTTAGAAAAGGAGGGCGAATGGGAGGAAGTAAAGATGAAGCAAAAACAAACACACTACCATCAAAGGGAAAATGTGGAAGAGCACACGCAACAACATCACCCAGGGTGGATGAGGAAGAGATAGAGAATGTTAACTCTGGAATTTATGGAAATAGTTTTAAAACATAATTTCATATTATTTGAAGGGGAGTACTATCTACAGAGTAGTGGTACAGCAATGGGGGCGGCATGCGCCCCTATTTATGAGAACCTTTATTTATATGACTGGGAGGAAGAATTTATATTAAATACTAAGTGGTATAAAAATATGGCATGTTATTTTCGGTTTTTGGACGATGTGTTTCTGATATGGATGGGTACCCTTAGGGAACTTGAAAAATTTAAGGAATATTTAAATTCAAGATGCAGTTGGCTTAAATTCACTTTTAATGCTGATAAAAATAAAATAGCATATTTGGACACCCAGATTGAAGTGGAAAATAATAGGATAAAAACGAATATTCACAGGAAGGGAACTTTTAGTAACAGCTACTTACATTATTCGAGCTGTCATCCTTTCAGCCAAAAAAGAAGTATTATTAGGGGTCAATGTATTAGAGCAGCCAGGATGACCTCAGAAAGTTGCTGATTTTTTATTAGAACTGAGGAAAATAGCTGAAATGTTCCTTCAGAGAGGTTATCCTAGGTGGTTAGTGTTTGATGTAACAGAATACGTAAGGAAAGAATGGGGAAAAAATATATACCCCTTTTAGGTACAGGACCCCTAAGGGAGCAAAACAAAAGGGAGAAGGCTATTGAGGAAGAAAGTGTAGAATACAATAGAGCCTGTATAGTACAATACACTCCATGGAATAGAGAGGTAAAAAATATTATTTCCAACAATTGGAGTGTATTTAAGACAGACAAAAAAACAGTAGATATAGTTGGAAAAGCACCTAAGTTTGTGGCCAGGAATGGGACTAATATGAAGAATGCAATAGAAAAGAAAAAAGGAAATGACGGGGAATTAGGCATTACAGGGGGAACAACAAGCTGTGGTACTTGTAATCAATGCAGGTACATCACAAAGAAGCACAGCATTATGTTGCAAGACACAAATCACACAAAAATTATTTTTAAAAAAGGTAATTGCAGGACAAAACATATAGTATACTTGGCCCATTGTACGAAGTGTTCCTGTTATTATATAGGGAAGACCGACAGGTGTCTTCGTCAAAGGATTTACGACCATTATTATAATATTAAAAAGCAAGATACTAAGAATGCATTATGGAGACACATAGCTGAGGCAAATGGTTGTAATGAGTTTTACTTTGGTATATTAGAAATAGCCAAAGAGAACCCAAGGGGTGGATGTATTAAAAGAAACTTGCGAACTTGAGGCCAGATGGCAAATTAGATTAAATGCCTCCACTTCCCCTGGACTCAATGATCATATATCCATAAAGCCCATCTTAGAAAATTTAGTGAATTAATGAAGTAAAGTTGGAATGTTAAATGGCACACAATGGTATTTTAAACTGTATACAAAGGTTTAGTATACATATAAGATAGAAGCTTCATCAACATTAATTTTCAAACTGGTTTAGTATGATTAACTATAGTAATACAGCAATGTACTATTGATTATTGATTAATGTAAAAACAAGGATGGTTTTATTTAAATATGCACACTGGCACTTTAAATATGAATAGGGGAAATGACGTGTAACTTGATTGTTTTTTAAAAAAAAAAAAAAAAAAAAAAAAAAAGTATTTAAGTAATGGTGAATTGTTTTAGAATTGTTCTGAAGAAGTCTATATCATTTAGATGAAAGCGCTCAACTGAATTTTATCTGTATTTAAAAAGTGTTTTTATCTCAATTCGTGTCGGTGTGGAACTGTGTACGCTTTGAGGAACAAGCTGTTTTGTGGTTACATAGCACATAAAGTCAGTGTGCCAAGCAGTCACAGCCTTTAAGGATGAATAACACACCTGATACTCTTGTAATAGGTGACTCTATTGTCAGACACACTGATGTCCCGCTCACCAGGCTGAATAAAGAGAAGGTCACAGTGAGCTGCCTTTCAGGTGCTAGGATCCGCCACATAACGCAATCACTCAGGTCACTACAAAGAAAATACAAATATGACTCAGTCATTGTACATGCTGGCGTGAATGACCTGAGACGTACCTCCCTCGACTACATGAAAAGAGACATAGAGGAGCTCTCTGATCATGTAGCCCAGGCCGGTATGACCCTGACCTTGAGCAGCATCTTACCCTTACCTAGAATGATGCCACAGTATAAAGACAAAATGATTGATTTTAACAATTGGCTAAAATTTTGGTGTCATTCAAAGGGGATCCAGTGTCTGTCAGCCTGGGATGACATGCTTGACAAGCCACGTTGCTTCACTAGGGATGGCTTGCACCTGTCACCCCTGGGCTTTCGGATATTGGCAAAGGCTCTTGCCACCCCCATAGTGCCTTTTTTAGGCAAGGCTCAAAAGTCAAACCCACCTCCATAGACAGCACAAGGAACAAGAAACTAAGGGTAATGCTACTAAACGCCAGAAGTCTTAACCTCAAGATGCACGCACTCGAAGCTCTCTTCAGTATGGAGAACATCAATATCTGTGCAGTGACAGAAACCTGGTTCAAGGCTCCAGAGAGCACCCCAGCACTACCAGGTTATACCTCATATCATGCTTTTCGGCCCCAAAACCTGGACCGAACCACACAAGTAGGGGGAGTTTCCATATTTATCAAGGATATCCACACCTCCAGGTTAGTGGCATTGCACGAAGTATCGGAGACCATCCATGTGCAACTGACAGTGGGCAAGACTGCTTTTCAGTTTATAGCATCCTACAGACCACCCTCTCAAAGTCAGGAATCCCACTCGGCTTTCCTGAAAACATTGGAGAACATGAAGATCTCTCCAAACACCATTATATTGGGTGACTTCAGCTACCCAAACATAGACTGGGAGCATTACTCAAGCCACAGCACCTTAGCCCAAAGGTTCCTGGAATTTATTAACTCAAATGCTATGGAACAACTAGTCACCACTCCCACAAGAGGGGAAAACATACTAGACCTGATCATTACCAACATGGGGACTCTATGCTCCATACCAGAAGTATATCCCTCATTGGTAAGATTAGACCATAAATTAATTTAATTGGATATCCACATCTCGACCCCACCCCCAGCCCAGAAAACCACAGTGAAAAACTTCTCAAAAGCGAACTTCACACTTCTCAAAACTGAAGTGGAATCCTTCAAGGCCCCAGGGCCAGTGGAAACTACGGCCCAAACTGCAGAAGCCTATATAAATGCATTCTACGGACATCTCCAGGAATGCATGGATCATGCTATCCCAAACAAAATCAAGACCCAGTCATCCAAAGGCAGGCATCCAGTCTGGTGGACCACAGCCATAAATAAACTGTACAACAGAAGGAGGAAGCTACTACATGATAGAGCAAAATCCCTAAAAGGGAAGGCATCTCTGATCAGTATTAGCAAAAAATTACGATCCCTCATAAAATCCTCCAAGGCCAGCTTCGAGAGAAAAATTGCACAGGACACTAAAGACAATCATAAGGCTTTTTTCAGTTATGTTAGGAACCTGGGATGCAACTCCCAGACTTGTTCTGAGTTGATTCTAAATGACAAAAAATACACTGAACCCACAGACATCTCCAATATCCTGGCAGACAGGTTCAGTGCAAACTTCTCCTCCCCTCCTCCCCAAAACAGCAAGTATCTATCCTGGCAGAGTGCAGCCTCCCAAGCATCTCTGATGCTCAGGTGATGGCCGCCCTCTCCAAATCAAAAAACACTGCTTCCATGAGACCAGATGGCATCCCGGGTTGCGTCCTACATGAACTCCAAGAAGAACTAATCACTCAAGTAAAACTGCTGTACAATCTCAGCCTCACTACAGGATTTGTGCCCAAAGAATGGCGTTACAGCAACAGTGGTCCCACTTCACAAAGGTGGCGCCTCTACAGACCCTGGAAACTATTGCCCCATAAGCCTGACTAGCCTAGTCTGCAAGGCTAAGGAGAGGATCATCATGGAACTCATAAACAAAGACATTGGGGACCTACAGACACTAGATCCTACCCAATTTGGCTTCGCCAAGGGCAGATCCTGCCTTTTGAACCTGGTCGACTTCTTTGAAACAGTCACCAAGGCCATAGATGAAGGGAAGGTAGTCCACACAGCCTATCTGGACCTCGCAAAGGCATTTGACACAATACCCCACTCGGGCATCATAGATAAGCTATCCAGCCTAAATATAAACCCTTATGTCACAAGATGGGTCGCAAACTGGCTCAAAGACAGAACCCATAGAGTCAGAGTTGCTGGAGCCATGTCAGACTCGAAATCTGTCACAAGTGGCATCCCACAAGGTTCTGTCCTGGGACCTCTCTTGTTCGGTATTTACTTTTCTGAGGTACAGGCCAACGTGGGAGGACTATGGCTCACCAAGTTCGCAGATGACTGCAAACTGGGCATCATAATCGACTCTCCAGCTGACACAAACATCCTTCATAAAGGTCTTGCAGAGACGGATAACTGGTGCCAAGCCATGGTCTAAAGCTAAATGCCAAAAAGTGTATAGTCATACCCTTTGGCAAAAACAATGTGCCCACAAATTACCACATAGGTGGTAACCCATTAAGTACAGAGAAAGTAATTAGGGATCTGGGGACCCAAGTTGATAGCAATCTCTCCTTTGACAACCACATTGCCAAAGTGATTAGAAAGACCTTCTACATAACCCACCTCATCATGAAAGGATTCACATCTAGATCAAGAGAGGTAATCATGCTCTTTTATTCATCCCTCATCAGGCCCATCATAGAATACAATATCCCCTTTGGGATGTACCTTACCCGACATCTGCAGCAATTAGAAAGACCCCAAAAGTACCTCACCAGGAGGATCAAGGGACTCAAACAGATGCCATATGCTGCTCGGTTAAAAAAACTCCAGCTCTACTCAGTTGCATACCGCCTACTTTCAGGCGATCTATGCCTGACATATAAAGCTATGTCCAACCCAGAATTAATGGACATGCTCCACCTCAGTAAATCTAAATTCCTTAGAACCACACGTTTGAGGGACTTGAACCTCAGCACAGAAATAAGTAGAGCATGCTGGAGGGACAGATTCATAACCCAGAGGCTCCCTTCACTCTGGAATAGAATTCCAATTCATGTTAGGCAGAGCACCTCACTGACTCTCTTCAAGAAGAATGTAGATGAGTGGATGGGGGATCGTAGGTTTGTCCCGGGGATTACTTCCGTGTCACTATTAGACAGAGGCACAGTAAACTAAACTTTAAAAAGGGCACAGTATACTCAAATCAAGGGGTGGCGTAAGCCAAACACAATCGGGCTAGGCTTATAAATGCCCCAGGGCAGATAGCCTAGTATGAACCTATGAACCTATGAACCTATATTACCTAATCACAGGATATATCACTTAACAATCTCTTCATATCTCCTTTCCACAGCATTTGAAACTGTATGATTAGCTCTGACCTATGTTTAAAGCATATGTATTGAATTGTGAAGTATATTTACATCGTTTTGATAGGCAAGAGCTTTAAATCATCTGCATAAAATTTGCAAAATATGTGTTTGTCAAAAATTAGACCCCCAGGTAATAGATAAGTATAGCCACAAGGAAGGATCCTTATAGGATATTTCCAGCTATGATGACATGGTTCAAATCTGATGTGAATATTTTACATGGTGGTTTCTGTTGACTACCTTCTTAAATATTTTTTTCTATTATATATTAAATATTCATTTGTTTGAGTGTACCCATTTCTTTCATAAATTATTATTTTTTTATTTTTTCCTCTTAATGCATGTTCACATTTGGGCTGAGACTGAAATTGGTCCAGTGTGATCAATGTTCTTCCCCAGTTAACAAATTGTGTAAATAAATAAATAAACAAATACATAAATAAATGTCAACAGACATATAAATTGATAAGCAAGTTATGAATTCAGCTTAGCAAATGGATGTCTAGTCATAAATTTCTTAATTTGGACATAAAACTAAATTTTGGTTATTGCATCAAAATCCCATCTATATGGATCACATCCAACATGGAGTTTAAATTTCATGTAGAAATAATGTTCCAAAACAGAGTAGATTGCAAAGCAAGTGAAACTGGAAATGTAAATGCATGCTGAAAGATACCAAATAGACCTAACTGATTTATTTCTGGGCATAAATCATCTAAACAGAATCTCTTCAAAACATTACCAAATGCAGAGTAAGGCACTACAGAACATTACCATTGGAGGAAAAGAGATGCCAGGAAATTTCCATTGCAGAGTAAGAGACTACAGAGAATTACCAATGAAGGGTAAGATAATAAAACACATTACCGGTGCAGGGTAAAAGAGTAATGGGTCTGTAATTAATTACAGAACATGGCTAGCCATTGCACTTTAATGACATTAATAATTGCTTTTTTTCCAGTCAGTTGGAAGCATATCCTCATTATAAGTGCTATTAAAAAGGACAACCAAGGGGTTAGCCAAACTATACATTACAGTCGTATGATCATAGCTGGCACTATTATCACACTCTTCACCTTTACTTGTTTTCAGACTTACTATGACTACCCGTGTAATAGTTCATTATAAAATTTTCAAGAGCAGATAGAGAAGGACCAAAAGGAGTAATATAATTTAATTCTACTCAATAAAACCCATTTATGTATATGATAATATTATATTATCTTACATTATACTATATTACATTAGATTACATAAAATTAGGTTGGCCTATATTCAAGTCATAAGCTGAGTCATTAAAAAGTTTATTCATCTCAGTTATTCAGTTAAATACATTCCAAGTTAGTCACTTACATCAGAGACGATCAAACCCCAAGAACAATAAAAGAGTTGTTGTTTGTCTTTCGGCTTTTCACAGTAAGGGGTCGCCACAGCGGATTTTTTGTAAACTTTTTCTTTCTATGATAATATATTTTCACAGTAACCTCATTTCTTAGGTTCAGGCTTAGGTTGCAGCACCTAAAATTTAAAATTGCAAACATCCTCATCATATTGCATTATGTTTAGTGAGGATATTATTCATGTTATGCTTTTTAAAAGAAGACTTGTGTTCTAAGAGTTCTGTTATGTATAGTTCTAATTGTTTTGTCAACATAAAACTTATTGCTATTACAAAAGTCCCTAGTTTTGAATAAAGCAAATCTATTAAAATGAAACATTCTTTTCACTCATAGAATGAACATTTGCATTTGTTACACTGATTTCAACATAGTACTATAATTTCCATATATATTAGTGGCAGCTGCTTTTCATTAGTACTCAACAACCTCTCAGCAAGCAGTTATTGTATATTTCTCCCTCTTTCAAAACAGAATGTTGATGTATTTCCAGCAGCTTTAGCCCATGGGATATTATTTTTCATATAGTCAGCTTAGCCTATCAGGTCTAGCTAAAACAATAGGTCTAGTTCGAAAACAACTTTAGGTTGCTAGATTTATTCTTGTTACATAATATGGGAGAAGTGGAATTGTCAAGTCTAGACGTATTCAAGGGTAAAATAGAATACTGCAAAGGAAAGGGTATTTCTTCTCTTTGTTTTTCCCTAGCTGGCAGAATGATCTTAGGTAAAATGAATATTCTTTCTAAACTATTTTTACATATTTAGTATTCTTCTAATCTCTTGAAAGCAGATAATTCTACCTTTTGCATTCAAGATTGTATCAATTTATCTGAATGTCTACAAAGGTACAAAGTACATGTAGTCAGTGGTATTAAGGTCCCTGCATTTAAAGTTTATTACCTACCCTACACAATTTATTTATGTATTTCTTTATTTATTTGTTTGTTTGTTTCTTTGTTTGTTTCTTTGTTTTGTTAGTCCTATTAGACTAGTATCCTCTTTTCAATGGGGATCCCAAGGTGGGATTTATACTAACGTGGACAATTTTTTTTTCAGGGCACCAGGAAAATTCTTTCTGTTTGATAAGCACTATGGTATCTTTTTCAGTCACTTGAGTTATCACCAGCAAAAGCACATGGAACCCTTTTTACAACGTAATTATACTTGGTTATATAGGGAATAAAGGGAAATACTATCCCTGTTAGAAAAGTTTTGATGTGGAACAATTCTTGGGCTTTAAGGTTACCCCTTTAACTCTGTACTCATAATCATATAATAACAGTCACTTCCTCATCACTTACTCATTCTGCAGTAGGGGAGGCCATCGTGGCATGGCATGGTTCAAGCTCAGAAGAAGAGGGAATTTTAGTTCTTAGAAATATGCTGATCACTAGCCTGATGTAGTTTTAAATGGGTCTATATTATAACATCGAAGTTCAAAAACTAAGAATGTTATAATATCGAACCTTTTAGTGCAAAAGCTGAGAATAACGAAGCCACGGAACATCTACATTTTTCTTAGGGTAAGATTTTGGTGGTCCGTGGCTTCGCTCTTTACAGCAGTGTGGTGCGATGGTTACAGACAGGGTTTAGGGAAGTGAGCAAATGAAGGTTACGGATTGGGTTCAGGTAAGTGTGGTGCAATGGTTATGGACCAGGTTAAGGTAAATGATCGAACGGACTAGGTTAAGGTGAATGTGCGGTAGTTAGGACTTTGGGGTTAGGGCGCAGGTGAGGTGAGTGTGCGGTAGTGACAGACTTTAGGGTTAGGGGCAGGTTAAGTGAGTTAGGGTTAGGGTGCGGGTCAGGTAAATGTGCGATTGTGTGGACGTGAGAGTTAGGGTGGGGTAGGTGAGTTAGGGTTAGGGAGCGGATAAGTTGAGTGTGCGATAGTTAGAGACCTTAGGGTTAGGGTTGGCTTAAGGTAAGTGGGTAGCTAGTGGTGTATATCTGGTTTATTGAAGGGTTTCGTGAAGTGTATGTGTGTGGATTATGTATTTTGGTGTGCTTGAGTTGTGTGTATGTTTGTCCGAACAGCAAAATTTTTTTTCCCTCGGAAAAAATTTGCTATTCTGACTGTTCGGTTTTCTGGTGTTTCAATTAAATGGGGTCGATATTATAACATTCAATGTTTTTAGACTTCGATATTATAATATAGACCTGTTTTAAACTACGGATTTTAACAAATAAATATTTCAGTTAAACGATGAAGAGTTAATTAATAAATTCAGCTTAATTAGGAAGTCCTGCAAAGAATTTAATCTATGATACATGCAGTACTTACAAACAGGTCTCCTATACCAATGATGAAGAGTTAATTAATAAATTCAGCTTAATTAGGAAGTCCTGCAAAGAATTTAATCTACGATGCATGCAGTACTTACAAACAGGTCCCCTTTACCTTGCTGTTTAAATATGTAAAATTTGCTTTGACAATTTACTAAACTCAGGTTTGGCACTAGTGTTGTGAGATTTATATGCTAATATACATATGGGTTGATAAGTGTTACAAGACAGGCTTGTATATTTTGTGAAGATTCTTGATAAGCCTAATTATTGTTTCTTAAAATGTAAAAGTTATCTTACAGTTTTGCTCTTACTGATCAAGCCAAGATAGAATAAAAGTCTGGCTTAATGGCTGTATCACTTTAAACTTTATTATGATGCATATGTTTCCTGTACTGCTTTAAAATTAAAAAGTGCCATTGGTGTCTTGAAATATAAACAGGTGTTGTATACTCTCCTACACCACTGCATGTATCTGACAGGACAACTTCCAGCCCACACAGCTGATTTATAATAAAAAAGTATGCTAGATATCCTGAAATGCAAGAGGATGATACTGATTTAAAATGGCAGTACTTGTTCAGTTTTCACAAAAATTTTGCTTGACTGTGAATATTCTAAAGTACTACCAAGCTCTCCGAATGCTTTCTTGCAAAAATAGTTCTTGTGTGCAATAGATGTCAACTAACTGAAGTTAATTGTAATGACAGAGCAACAATAAGACAGGTAACACTGATTCTATATTGCAAAGAATGAAAACAGTTTTTAGTCTGTTTCATAATACCTTTAACTTTCAATTGCTCAGAGCCTCTAATCAAATGTGGGCTGAAAGTGTAGCTGCATACAAGAAGTCCTTAACTATCACATTAACTATTGCAATGTGTGTCCATAAATTATAATCAAAAATGAATACTGTGGCTAAAAGACCATTAGAAATGTAAGTAGAAACCAAGTAGAAATAAGTAGGGTTCTTAATAATGCACTATAGCACACGGCACAGCACTTTTTAAACAACAATCCATAACTCTAAAATTACCTTACCTCCAGCCAGCTTTGGGAACCATGCAACACTTGTGTTCATCTGTGGTGACACTGCAATAACGCACATACACAACCCTTGAGTTTTAACCACTCTTCGTGGGATCTGCAGTATGCCTAAGTGAGGAGTATTGTTGTTTTATTTTCATTTTACATATTATCCATACATAAATCATAGGTGGGCAAATATAATCATTATATAGCACCTGAAAAGAGCATTCATGGTTAATGAAAATGTTGCCATCAACCATAGTAACTCAGTGCAGTATTGTGACAGTCTTGTACTGAAAAAAAATTTGAGAAAAGGTGTTATTGATGTTTTTAAATGTTGTCACTTTCAAAGCACTTCTGTATGCAAAATAATGAGGCAAAGTTCATGGCAGAGTTGTTACTAGTTACATTAAATATTATTGAACTGTATTTACTTGAATACATTAAGAGAGATTAAACTAATATGCCATGTGTTCTGCTAATGAACAGTTACTATCAGTTAACATTAAGAAATCTGTACAGTAAGTCTGGATTCCTTTTTGCCTGCCAGTAAACTGGAAGAATTTTTATTCTGAAACACAGCTATCACTTATTTTTTATATAAATTATTATTGTGTATGCTAGTCCCCTCACATATCCCATAAGAGACTCTGCCAGCACACACTGCTGCTTTATGACAAAAGACTACACTTGACATCCCAAAAACATAATGTACAAAATCCATTCTAAAAGAAACTATTCAGTTTTAGCATAATTTTTTCTTGCCAATCTATAAGACAACAGTTTCTCAAACTCAGTAGAAGTTGCCACATAAAATATTCCTTGTGTACAGCAGATAACAGCAATCTCAGTTTATTTTAATGTAATGATGAAAAATACAAGAAAAAATAAAGACGTACTAGATTTAACTAAAGCTAGTTAACCATAAACACATAAGTCAGAATTTTTGTCTATTTCATAGATGTTTTAAGTATATATTTTTCATGGCTTGTAACTACATTAAGGTGCAACTACTAGTTGAGATAACAATGTTCTTACACTAAATTTGTATCTTATCTCCATAAACGGTTTGACTAAAACCCAACCAAATACCTAAGTAAAAGAGTAAGTAAATACTATAGTACTTAGTGATGCTCTCCCCTGCTATGTGAAGGCCCTTATCTATATCCACCCCTATTCCTGACAACCCCTGCAATAGCAAGAAAAAAATACATTAATATCCCCACATCTTTCCACACTTCTGCATATTCACATCCATAAATGAACCACCATTACTACTACATCCTTAAATATCAAAATTATCTTAATTATGATGAAAATATTTCTTTCATTTCTTTTTTTATCTATCATTCTTAACTTATTTATTTCAACAAACAATGCATTCAGTTTTCCTCTTTCATTCCTGTATTGCACTATATTTAAAACCCTAATAATGTTCATTATTCTATAATAATTCCTTCAGCATCACCTTACATCTCCCCTTGGGTGAACACTGCTTTGCTCAGCACATATTTCCAAAAAAAAAAAAAAAAATCTAGCTACACTGTTAATATTCTGTGCATCTTCTGTTTTGGTGGGACATACATTTCAGCTCTGAACCATATCATTAACCAAGTTTTTATATTTTTCTAAAATGCCAAAAGTATAATTAACAAATTGAAGCTTCTCTGTTTCTGTCTTCAGTGTCATAACCCAGATTTGGCATATATCTATAAATCCTGGATTAAATTTTGGATAGAAAGCAATGTTGCTACAATCTAGCACTTTCCCCAGGATATCATTATGCCTATAAATCAAAATTAGGAACAGTAGTTGGAAAATACAATGTGTGTTTAGAAAGACCTCCTAGGCTTCAAAATAATAACACAATTCCTGTTCCATTAATGACCATTTCTCCAACTGGCTAATATTTGCAATACTCCAGCAGAGTGCATCTTTTATAGTACCCCAACATACCACCTCAAGAAGTCTCAATTTCCTGTTTAATTTTTGCCACAATCTTTAAAAAAAAAAGTATGTATATATATATATATATATATATATATATATATATATATATATATATATATGTGTGTGTGAGTGTGTGATTACATTCATTTTAAATTACTTCCTTTGCCTTCTTAAGCAAAGTAAAGCTGATATGCTTGAAAAGAGACACACACACACATGCACACACACACACACATACACACACACACAAATATATATATATATATATATATATATATATATATATATACATTTTATATATATCTATAATATATATCTATATATATATACATATATATATATATATATATATATATATATATATATATATATATATATATATATATATATATATATATATATATATATATATATATACATATATATATATATATATATATATGAGTTATTTTGGTAGACTGAATTTACACTTACCCAAACTGCAGATAACAGCGATGGCAACACCAGTATTGCAATAAACTGAGCAGTCACATTACCAACATTTTTTACAGGGAAAGAAGACACTTGGCCAGTATTTTACAAAGTAACACTCCAACATATGTCAAGGTTACACCCTCCCACACCCCACAATGTGGGGGCCTGAATACCCCACCCTCTCTAAATAAATATACCAACTGCAGAATCATACTACAGTGGGGAAAAGGGCGAATTTCCCCATGTTGGCCAAGTGTCTCCATTCCCTATAAAAGAATTAGTAATATTCAGGTTCAGTTTATTGAAATGTGATATTGTTGTCTCCAGAATCTGCAATTCAGACAAGTGTAAATTCAGTCTATCGAAGTAGACCCATATAAACGCACAGGCACACACTCACACATATACACACACACACACGCACACACAAACACACACACACACACACACACACACACACACACACACACACACACACACACACACACACACACACACACACACACACACACACACACACACACACACACAAACATATTCAAACACCTACTCTGTTTAAAAGACTTTCTTAGGAAAAGTAAAGATGATATGCTTGAAAATCCCTGGAGAACTTGAAGTTTGCATGGGAACTAATGCACTAAACACATACCTGTTACAGAAAACATTTTGCTGGAATGTATGAATATAAATACCTCCCACAAATTCACTTCCTTAAAGTCCTCCGCTCTCACCCTCAGACTGACTATTTTCCTGTTTTTCTTTTGACAAAAGATCACCAAAATCTGAGATAAAGTCACACCAGCTGCAACACTTTTTTTTCTCTCATTTATTAACACAAACTTCCTCAGAACAGATGACATTAAACAACAGTACTGCACTTATATACTGAACATCCATTAATTAAACATTAAACAATCCATTAAACACGTAAAACTATATATAGTATAAGGAGATTCAGTTGTAAAAATACTGGAGTGGTCTATTTAGCTTCCTGAACAGACTGCGAAAGTTTCTTTATAGGGAAAACCACTAGAGCATTGTATAAGAGGATTTATGAACATCGATCGGCTATTAAGAGAAGGGATTTTACTAATGCTTTCACCAAACATGCTAATTATTGTACTAATTTTAGAAAATTAATTTTTTTTGTTTTAGACTTTATTGACCCAGGGCCTTATGTAGTCGATTTTAACACTGTCTTGGAAATCCAAGAATTAAAATGGCAAGTGTTTCTTAATGCAGATTGTGCCCCGGGAATAAATGGGGCTATAAATATTAAGTGTTTGTTGAAAAATAGGCTTATTTATTGAAAAATACTTTTATGCCTTTATTTTCCCTTTTTTATTGATATATTTTATTGATTCATTTGACTTTATGACTTTATTTAAATATTTAGTTATCGGTCATTTATTGGTTAGGTTAGGTAATTAATGCATGTTCAGTATATAAGTGTAGTACTGTTGTTTAATGCCATCTGTTCTGAGGAAGTTTGTGTTAATAAACAAATGAAAGTGCTTAACATTTTTTGGCTACAGTGGTCTTTGTAGTCCTTCCAGCACTTCTTTATTTTATTTAGTTCAGTTACATTGTTTTGGTTTGGTGGTATATATTTTACTTTTCTTTCTCTACTGAATGATGCACATTGTACAATATCAAATATTTAAATGTAGCTGCTTCCATATTCTCAGACATTCTGACTGTAGTTTGTAAAACCCTATGTCAATTTACTATTAGATTATAGAGAGGCGGGGTAGTTATTTGATGACCAAATACTTAAAAACTCTCATATACAGTCTTGTGAAAACACAATAAAGAAAGCAAAATTTCTATTAGCAGCTCTTCCTTAGATCTCCCCTATGAATGGTTACATGTGTCTACAATCTCATTACTCCTGCCCTAAAGCACTTAACAGCAGCTCTTTTGCAAAAAAAACCCAGACTTTCCCAATTTCATTTTTTAAAAACCAATGTAACTAGTAAACTGATAGCAAAACTGAAACTGTAAAACACATGGCCTCTTTAATGCTTCTGCTCCAGTTCATTAAGCATTCAAAAGCCTTAGTGTATATCCTTCCACTCACTGTATAATTTCTTGATGAAGCAATGTATGTTTCAAAATATCTTCAACAGATGCAAATGCTTAAACATAATGGTATTCGTAGATGGTTGTAGACTATTTGAACTAGCAGTTCACAATCTCTATCTTGACAACTTGAAAAAAATCTAAGGGTTAGTATCCACTACGGACGCCTTCTATTCTCCCTATTTTTTAATCTCCTTCTAAAAAAAAGACAGCTGATATCAACATTGTCCTGCATGTAATCAACATATTCAGGTCAAACTGTTTTAACAATGGAAATGTGGTCCATTCCTAAACACATTTTACATTGAAATGACTATGTTCAGAATGAGATATGGTGAAGTCATTTAGTTTAATATCATTAATTGCCTAGTGTGGCTTCAGTGTTTTGAGATGTTGGTACCCTGGTGGTAAAAAGTTTTCCCCTTTCTCAGAAGGTTGTCTGATCTTTGATTATTATATTCACAGAGGTGGAGTGTGAGGCCTGCAGACCCCACATGGTGGGTACAAGGTTTTACTCCTGCAATACATCTGTTGGTGTTGTTTCTGAAACTCGGTGTTCCTCTTTGTTGATTTTATTTTTTATATTTTCTTTTGTGATTGTAGTAACCTTAAATAGTTACTATGGATCCTCTTTCTTCTGTCTTGGTCTAACTTCACTGATGCTCTTACCTTTCTGAGCCTTTTCACAGTCGCTCATCCCACATAGACAGTCTAACTACCGATAACTTCTAACAGCTTAGCTGCACTCCAGTATCCATATACATATATAAACTGTTTTATAAATGTAGTGCTACATCTAATTTGTACACATGGTAAACAAACAAATAACAACAAAAAAGTGTATGCAAAACAACTATTTAGGAGATTCTACATGTTGGCATCACCTAGCTTTTTTTAGGTGCTTAGTCTTTTGTTTCCTTTGCCTTTTATCTGGAAAACTGGATTATGAACCACTAATAAAAAGAAGTTATGTCTTACTATAGCATTCCATCTGTGTTGTTGATGTTCGTTCATTCATTACTGATGGATTATCGGTTCTGTCCTCAGAACTGAGCCAGCCAAATATCAAGCTTGCATCAGCCAACAACTCTCGAGCCAAGGTCCTACCCAGAATGCTCTGCTCCCTGTTATCTCAGACCGAGTTTGCAAGTTGATAGATAAAAGTAGAGGGTACCTCTGGTCATAACAGACCTACAATAAAAGTGTATATGAGATCAACCAGTAACCTCCAGATGGGGGATGGAGGGTGGGAAGTAATGAATGAATGAAGATCAACAACACAGATGGAACATTATTGTAAGACATAACTTCTTTATCTGATGTTGTTAATCTTTGTTCATTCCTTACTGATGGGACAGAGTCCCCAGCTACCTGTATCCCTGGGTGGCCCTCATAGAAGGACATTAATGAGCACCATGGAGCCAAAAGAAGCTCTACCTCTGGAGGCCAAGTCCAATTTGTAATGAAGAATAAAGGTATGAGGTTTGGCCCAAGTCGCAGCTGAGCAAATATCATTGAGGGAAGCCTTAACATGGAAAGCTGCTGAAGTTGCCATAGACTTTGTAGAATGTGCTTTCACTCTGTGAGGCAAGGAGACCTTGTTTTTGTTGTAGATAAAGGTAATACAATTTCTCAACCATGAAGCCAATGTAACTTTTGAGACAGGATGACCTCGTCTTGGTCCAGGAAAAAGCCAGGAATAGTTGGTCTGATTTATGGGTAGATTTTGTTCTGTCCAGATACTATTTGCCTATGAACATCCAAGGAGTGCAGGCAATACTCTCCCTTGTTAGAGTGGTTAGGAAAGAATACTGAAAGGTCAATAGATTAGTTGATAGACTGCTCTGACTCAACTTTTGGTAAAAAGGTAGAATTAGTTCTCAGTGATACCCTATCCTTATGGAAGATAAGATAGGGAGGTTTGATGCATAAGGCTTGAAGTTCTGACAAGCATCTGGTCGATGTGATTGCAGTCAGAAAAAAAGTTTTCCAAGAAAGATATTTTACATCACATGAAGATGCAGGTCCAAAAGGGGAAGCTGTTAGAGCTTGCAGAACCAAGGCCAAATCCCAAAGTTGTACTGGTTCTCTAAAGGGAAGGTTTTAAGTGGAGAAACCCTTCAAGAAAGTTTTACAGACTCTAGGGAGGTTTTAAGTGGAGAACCCCCTTCAGGAAAGTTTTGCAGAGTCTATGTGACATAAGTGAAGCATCCTGAAAACCAATGTGGAAATTTGAGATGGCATCTAAATGCACACGAATAGTAGAGGCAGACACCCTAGAGTGGAAAAGATGTGTTAAGTAATCCAAAACCACCAAAACTGGGGCTAACAAGGGGTCTAATTGTTTATTCACTGTCCATAAAGAAAACCTTCTCCATTTATTAAGATAGATTAGTCTGGTGGACGATTTATGAGATGCAATAAGAATATTGCACACAGGGGATAATAGGTTTTCATGCCTGGTAATCATTGGAAGTGGAAAAACCAAGCTGTCAGTTTCAGGGTTGTTAGATTGGGGTGAGTCAGACCCTGCAGATGGGAGATCAATGTTGGGGATGGATTGAGGATCCACGGTTGATCTAGCAGGCGAGGCCAGAGGAAAGGAAACCAGACTTGTCGAGGCCAATATGGAGAAATAAAGATCACGTTGCTCTTTAACTGTCATGCTTTCTTCAGAAATTGGGAGATGAGGGGAAGAGGAGGATAAGCATAAAGTAGACCCGGGGGCCAAGCGTGGACTAGAGCATCTCTCGGTGACTGTCCCTGAGGGGGGATTAGGGCAAAATAGTTGCTGCACTTGTAGATGATTGAGGAGGCAAATAGGTCACAGCAAGGCTGGCCCCAGTGGTTGAAGATTCTTGCCACTATCATAGGATTGAGGGACCACTCGTGAGGTTGCAGAACACACCTGCTCAATTTGTCTGCTATCACATTGGAGCTCCCCGGAATGCGTGTTGCAATTAGAAAGCAGTTGGAAGCTATCAGCCATTGCCATATTCTCAAGGCCTATCAGCATAATGGGTAAGATCTGGTGCCCCCTTGTTTGATGATGTACCAGACCACTGACATGTTGTCAGATTGGATCGCAATAGTCCCTGATGGAAGGATGGAATGAAATGCTTACAATGCTAGTAGCACCACCCTCAGTTCCAGGACATTGATATGCAAAAGGGCCTCTGTCTCCAACCAGGTGCCTTGGACCAAGTTTCCCCTGACATAGCCCCCCACCCCATCAGAGAGGCATCTGTGGTCAAAAAAACAACCAGCAAAAGTCCAATGGTAAAAAATACCAAAAAACAACACAAATTCTCCACCAAGCAGATTTAATGTGGCTTAGCACCTCGGCAACATCAGCCTTCTTTGAGCACACAAAAAGTAATAAATAAACACTCCCTTTTATACCAACCATAATTGAAAAATCACAATTAATTACTTAATTAATACATCAATTTAAAAAAAGGCTTTTTTGTTTAAAGCAGCATGACTTGCAACAATAAATATATAACATAAAAAAAAAACTAAAATATGTTACAATAAACATCTCCAGTTGACTTCTTTATTAAGACCACTAGGTGATAATGTATTGTATTTCAATATATAAATAGTTTCCTTAAATAATAAAATATTTTTCAACAGTCTATCATCTCCTTTTCTGACAAAAACTTTTTCTAAAATAGTACACTCCAAAAAATTCACATTACTATTATGTTGTTCCAAAAAATGTAAAGCTACTGGGCTTTCTACCACTCCCCTTTTGATGTCACGAACATACTCCTGCATTCTAATTTTAAATTTTCTTTTTGTTTCTCCCACATAACAGAGGTTACAGGGGCACCTAAGGCAATAAATAACTCCTGTAGTATGGCATGTAAATTGATTATTTGGTATAAACCTAATTCCATTTATTTTATTAAAATATAATTTGACATATAAACATATATTACAGGAACCACAAGGAGTAGTACCATAAGTGCATAATGGATAGCTTAATTGATCCTTAGGATGAACATAATAAGCTTAATTAATTTATCTGCTAAATTCTGTCCCCTTCTGTATGCAACCTTTGGAACAAAAGGAATAAATTTACACATAAATTCATCTTGTAACAAAAATTTCCAATAATACTTGATATAGTCCCAAATTTTTTCACTTAATAAATTAAAAGTAGTCACAAAATAAATATCTTGTTTTTCTTTGTTACAATTTTGTGAATATCTATTAATTCTTATATCTGAAAAAAATATCTCCTTACCAACTTTATTAACTGAAGACAAATTCTCAGTATTATTCGTGATAACTCTTAATAATTTATTAATAGATTCTTTAATCAATTCCATACTGTAACCTCATTGTAAAAACATCTTGATAGAGTCATAAATATTATTTTCTAAATCTACTTCACCACTACATAGTCTAGATAATCTAACTATCTCTCCATATGGCAATGACCTCTGTGGTCACCATGGCTATCGGTTGATGGGGGTTGAAGGGGTGAGACCATTGTTGGGGATTTTGAGATATCCACCAGAGTAAATCTTGCTTGCATCTCTGAGTTACACTTATCTGAAAAGACAAAGGATGTTGCAGAGGGCACCACTGAGACAGAAGTAGCCACTGAAGGAGCCTCATGTGGAATCTGGCCAGAGGGAACAATGGTGACTGAGGTTGCCATTGACCCCAAGAGATGGAGTATAGATCGAGCAGGAGATTTGTGGTGACATAGTAGCAGGTGAACCTGTTGCCTTATCCTTTGAAGCCTGTGGTCCGGAAGGGATGCTGTGCAATTTCTCGTGTCCAACAGTACATCTATAAATTCCAAAAACTGAGTGGGGTCATGTTGGATTTTTCCCAGTTTGTAGTGATTCCCAGGTTTTAAGCTGTTAGGAGAGTGTAGTGCAGGGCTTCTTCCAGTAAATGCTTAGTGGGGGCGGTGAGGAGCCAGTTGTCTAGATATGGAAACATCTGGAATCCTTGAAGTCGCAAGTGAACAATAACACTGTCATGCATTTGGTGAACACTCTGGGGGCTGTAGAGAAACCGAAGGTCAGAGCTTGAAATTGGTAGTGACTGGCTCCTATGCAGAAGCAGAGGTATCTTCTTGAGCATTTATCCATTTGTATGTGGTAATACACATCTTGAAGATCTACAGAGCACATTCAATCATTTTCTTCCAGAAGAGGAAGGATAGACTGAATCAGGACCACCCAGAATTTCTCTTTTACAAAATTGTTCAGTGTGCTTAGATTCAGAATTGGTCTCCAGTCCCCTGTCTTTTTTGGCACTAAAAAGAACCTTGAGTAAACATCGGATCCTATCTGGTCTGGGGGGACCATCTGGATGACTCTTTTTTGTAGCATCTTTTGGATTTCATATGCTGCTGCTTCCCTTTGACAGGGTGGAACATCGGGTAATACTCTGGATGAGATTGGACAAAGATGGAAGGGAATGCAATAGCCTCTGTATATTATCTGTTGTACCCAAGAGTCGGTGGTTATATTTTGCCAGGCAGCAGGGTACAACAAGAAATGACCCCCGACTGCTTCCAGAGATGAGCAGTCAGGCAATGCTTCAGGAGCACTGATATGGTTGGCCAGAGAAGGAATCTCTGGAACCCCAGTTTCATGGACCTCCTCTGCCTGAAAGGGGCATCTTCCATTGGAGTTTCCCCCTCTGCCTCTAGGGGAGAACTTGGCATGTGCATCCCAGAAAGAGCCCTGTGATTTCCTGTGCCACATTTTCCTGCTCCTCTGATTTCTGGAGTAGAATCACTGAGGAGTGGAGTGCCTGATACCAACAGCAGACAGGGTCTTGCCATCTTGTTCACACTTTGCCAGCATATCTTTCATTTTAGGGCCAAACAAAGAAGGGGCCTCATGAAGGAAGCCTTAAAGGAGTCTACAAAGTCACAAAGGTGCATCCAGGCATGTCGTCTGGTGACTATACCTGCACCTGCCACTCTAGCCACCATTTCCATTGCGTGAGAAATAAGATGCACGGAATAGTTGGAAATGGACTCTAGGGTGGCTATCTGAGAAGCCATGTTGTCACGGACCTCATCAGAAACAGCTATTGCCAAGGTTTCAGACAGCTGGTTGATAAGATCCCTCTGAAGCCTGGTAAAGAGTGCCATATAGTTCAAAGACCTTATGGTGACAGTCGATGAAGCAAACACATGTTTCCCAATTCTGTCAATCACCCAGGACTCCTTATTGGGAGGATGGACAGTTTGGCTCTCTTCTGCCAAATCCTTCTTAGTTGCAGCTACCACCAGCATAGCATCTACTGGAAGACCTCATGACCAATGTGAGTGCTCAGTTGGGGGTGATAATATTTATCCGGTCTCTTTGGTATCACTTCCAGGGTGTCAGGAGCCTTCCATGTCCACTGGACGATGGGCTGGACAAGCTCATCAGCCTGCAGGGTGACTCAGGAGGTAGGGGGCCAAGCACAAAAAGCTTGCAGGAATATGGATTCCTCAGAGAAAGGATTAGAGGACTTCCAGTCACCCCTCTGTCTAGGGATCTCAAGGATGCCACCAAAGGACACCTCATCAGAGGATGACCGTGGGGACCCTTCCCCATCATCAAAATCCGTATCTTCAGTCAACAACTCCTAAGTGGAGTCCATGTGCTTCCTCTTGCATGACACTTTGTGGGGTACTTCCTTAGTGGGAGGTTCTGGGGAAGACTGCAAAGAGGGGGTCTCCTGAGGAGGAGAAACCTGAGGCTCTTGTGCCCAGTGTCCGGTGGTTGTGGCTTGTGACAGTTGCGGCACAGAGGGGGGAGAGGACTCCGACATGTGGGGTTTTCCAGCAGAGGCAAGTGCCTTCTCCATGGCCTGGAAGGCCAGCCCACCCAAGGAGGGATGGGAGTCCAGAACCAAGCATGACAACCTCAGAACCGGGGTCACACCCCACCCCAACAAGCCCAGGAGTCTCAAGAGGACCATGAACCATGAGAGAGAGAGAGAGAGAGGATCCCTGGAGGGTGCCGTAGAAAAATTGGCATGGAACCAGGAATGCCCTCCCCCACAGCACAGCCACTGGCCTGAGAAGAGCCCGATGCCCAGTGCACCGAGGGTCACAAGGACGACTCCGGTTCCAAAGTGATATCCACTATTGGAGTTGGTGGAAGGGAAGCTGCTATTGGAGTAGTAGGCTTCAAAACTTGGGTAGAAGTTGAAAGAGGAGTGTACGTTGGAGCTTGAGGAGATATACGTTCACCTGAAGGAGGGAATGTGGACTTTGATGGGTGAGAGAGACCTCTGGCCACAAGCAACTGGTCAACAAGCCGCAACACATCTTGCTCAGAGAGACTCTTGGTTGACCTCATAGAGAAAGCTGATGGTGATTCTGGCCTTTCTAGAAAAGGACTATATTGACTACCAGCAAATGAATCCAAGGAAGGAGAATACTTGGTCCTTGCTAATTCAAGAGGTGTAGAGCCTGGAACCGAGGACGTCTGCACTGAAGAAAGCAGTGTGGAAGTAGTCTGTGCCAAGGATGTCAGCACCATAGTAGTTGAAGGTGTCTGCACAATAAAGGCAAAAGTCTGCCCCGATGGATACGGTGCTGTCAAGGAAAGTGTCTGCACTGGTAATAAGGATGGTGCCGAGTAGGACTGCACTGAAGAATATGTTGGTGCCGAAAATGTCTACGCCATGGAATACAGAAAAGTCATACTCAGAGCCATAGGGGATTGTACCTGCATGGATGGTGCCAGTAATGGCTGTAATGGAACTGTCAGAGCCATAGTTGTCTGCACCTGGAACAGCAGTGCTGGTGTTGATAAGGAAAACATGGCTGTTGCCAGAATCATTTGGGGCGGTGCCGAGCCTGGAGCCGACAGGGTCACAGGTGCAGCGCCGAAGTAGTAATCAATTTCACCTTCTTATGATTTGTCTCCCTACGATCTCCAGAGGGAGAAGAAGGGAGCGACCTCAATGATGAAAAGGAATAATGCCTCTTACTGGGTTTAACAGGAGGAGGTTAGCCCTCCAACCCAGAAATAGCTTCAGAGAAAAGAGATTTGAGAAGACCTTTCAATGTTAATTTATTCTTCCTCTCGTTAAGAGTCCTGGTTAAAAAATGTTTACAAATCCCACACGGGGGATCCACAGTAAGGTGGGAGACATTCAGACAGTAGACACATAAGTCATGGCCATCGGAAAGTGGTAACTTATGGCCACAGTCCTTACACTGCTTGAAACCAATGCTACTTTTCTTATCCAACATAATGCTGTGGAGAAGAAGAACAGTACCAAAAGGAAGAAGAAAAGCTACTCAAAAGGGTAAAAAGAGAAAAGGAAGGATTACCAACGATGGTAATGAAGAATTACCTCAAAGGTAAGAAAAAGGGTAATGAAGGGAAACGACTAAAGGGAGAGAGTCTAAAGTATATGATAGGGTAGGAAAATATTAGTAGAAACCATGTGAAAATAATGTAAGAACAATGTATAAAACTTTCAAAAAATTAGAGAATTAGCTGTGTGAGTGGCTTCGCACGGCTGTACAGCAATGTGGCAAATGAGATCTGAGGTAACAGGGAGCAGAGCATTCTGGGTAGGACCTTGGCACGATTGTTTTTGGCTGATGCGAGCTTGATATTTGGCCAGCTTGATTCTGAGGATGGAACAGAACACCCATCAGTAAGGAATGAATGAAGATTAACAAACATCAGGTGGAATGTTACCAAGCATTATGGAACTCAAATGAATTGCTGTGGTGTGAAAGGCTTAGAAAGATCAAGGAATATTACACCAGCATTACCACTTTTGTCAGAAAACTAAGAATTCATTTTTAAGTTAAATAAGGACAGATATGTGACCTTCTTGAAAGTCATGCTGGGTATTTGTCAGTAGATCATAGTTAGTTAAAGATTAAGTAGTGAAACTGGATAGTGTTCTTAGGCTTCTTCTGGCCAAAGGTGGTACATGATCACATTGTCCATAGTTCATTCCAGACTACTAGAGTTGTACTATCTGATGAAAACCCTCTGCATGAGATCACTTATTGACATGCCTATTACTGAGGCAACCATTTGGAGTGGAGAGGGTGGATTGTTCTCAGTACAACACCACTATATATATATGTGTGTGTCTGTGTGTGTGTGTGTGTGTGTGTGTGTGTGTGTGTGTGTGTGTGTGTGTGTGTGTGTGTGTGTGTGTGTGTGTGTGTGTGTGTGTGTAGTTGGATTACTCACAGCTAGTCAATTTTAGTTTAAATTTACCTCAGTTTTGTCAACACACTTTGGTCAACAAAACAGATGGTTTCCAGGGTTGGGGGGAATGCATTCTCCCAGGGATTGAACAATTTTGAAGATGAAGTAAATAATTAGCAGGGTGATGTGATGATACAAATTTCTTGACTTCTGCAAAAACAATGTTGTAAAATTTGCATGGATGATAAATAACTTTCTTAGAAGCAAGTTGATGTGTGTTTGTTAGGCCTGATGTGTTAGTGATGTCAACATGTGTGTGTATGCATACACACACACACACACACACACACACACACACACACACACACACACACACACAAACACACACACATATATATATATATATATATATATATATATATATATATATATATATAATTATAGGTAGGCATAGAAAGCATCTACCAAAAGAGTTATGGAAATTTATTACAGAATTAGGCATTATGAAGTATAGAAAGTGGTAAAAGGGTATCCTTTTCCTTTAGATCCAAAAACCTTTGACAGTGTAAATTACTGGGAATCATGGAAAAACTTGTAATGAATTAAAGGTACTTTGTTAGATGGACTATTTAATTAATTGCATTTGTTATCAAGGAATGTCCTGGTTGGAATTTCCATTTCCAGTGAAATTCCAAGAAAAAAAAAATCTCCATAAATATTTAACAGTAGCTTTGACTTCATAGGTTCATAGGTTCATAAGTCGGTACTAGGCTATCAGCCCTAGGGCCTATACAAGCCTAGCCATAACAATTCCCTGGCTATTTCTTCCCACACTATTTACTTTCCTGGACCCCTGTCTAGCAGGGCGATTGACGTGATCTCCAGGGTGAATTTCTTTCTCCCATCCAATCATCAAGGTTCCTTTTGAAGATGGCCAATGAGGCGCTCTGCTTGACATGTATGGGCAGTCTATTCCAGAGTCTGGGGAGTCTCTGGGTAAGAAACCTATCCCTCCAGCATGCTTTGTTTATTGTGATGACAAGGTTTAGATCCCTGGATCATGTGGCTCTGAGGGATTGGGATTTCTTTAAGTGTAGCATGTCCAAAAGTTCTCGGTTTGACATGGCTTTGTATGTTAAGCAGAGATCACCTCAGAGTAGACGATATGTGACAGAATATAGCTGGAGCTTTTTAAGGCAGTCAGCACAGGGCATCTGCTTTAGGCCTGTAATTCTTTTAGTGAGGTATTTCTGCGGCCTTTCCAGTTGTTGCAGATGTCTTGAGAGGTACATACCAAATGAGGCGTTGTATTCTATAATGGGTCTAATGAGGGATGAGTACAGTGGGACAATAACTTCCTTTTTTCTTGAAGAAAAGCCCTTAGTGATGAGGTGTGCCACATAGAAGGATTTCCTGACTGTTGTGGCGATGTGGTTATTGAAGGTGAGGCCACTGTACACCTGTGTCCCTAAGTCTCTTATCACACTTTTGGTGTTTAGTGTACTGCCACCTTTGTGGTAATTCATGGGTACATGTTTTTTCCTAAAGGGGATAACTATACATTTCTTGGCATTGAGCTTGAGCCTATGGCTCTGGCACCAAGCATCTGTTTCTGTAAGGCCCTTTTGTAGGGTATCCACATCATTTGGGGATTCAATAATGGCTCCCAGTTTGCAGTCATCTCCGAACTTTGTTAGCCAGAGTCTATTAGTATTGGCCTGTACTTCAGAGAAGTAGATGCCAAACAAGAGAGGTCCCAGGACTGAACCCTGAAGTACTCCACTTGTCACTTGTCTGGAGATGGATTTGGAGTCAGCTACTTTTACAGTGTGGGTTCTGTCAGTAAGCCAGTTGGCAACCCCTTGAGTAACATAGGGATTAATGCCCAGCTTAGTAAGGTTATCTATGATTCCAGAGTAGGGGATGATGTCAAATGCCTTGGAGAGGTCCAGATAGGCTGTGTGGACTGCCTTACCCTCATCCATGGCTCTGGAGACTGATTTGAAGAAGACAATCAAGTTCAGGAGACAAGATTGGCCCTTCACGAACCCAAACTGGGTGGGGTCCAGTGTTTTAAGGTTGCTAATGTCTTTGTTTATAAGTTCCATGATAATACGTTTCATGGCCTTGCAGATCAGGCTCATCAGATGGATGGGGCAGCAGTTCTCGGGATCCAAGGTGGATACCCCCTTGTGGAGTGGGATAACTGTAGCTGTGTGCCCTTCAGTGGGCAGAAAGCCTGAGGTGAGGCTGTTATTAAACATAACACTTAGGTGAGGTGCCAGTTCATTTTGTAGTTCATGTAGTACACAGCCTGGGATGTCATCTGGTCCCATGAATGCCGTATTCTTAGCTTTGGAGAGTGCGTTTTTTACCTGTGTGGCCATTATTACTGGAATTTGGCAATCTCCTGGTATTGAGATGGGCCATTTAGAGAGTGAGAGGGGGGTGAAGTTGGCACTGAATTGATCTGCCAGTATATTGGCAATATCCTTGGGATCAGTATATTTAATGCCATTCTGTTGTAGCTCAGAGCAGATTTCAGCATTGCCATTTAGATTCTTGACATAGATATAAAATGCCTTGTGGTTGTCTTTGGAATTTTTGGCAATTTTATTTTCGTAACTAGCTTTGGAGGACTTTATGAGGGAACTCAACTTCTTACTGAGGCTGGTACGGGAGTTTTTTGCATCCTGCGATTTTTCTCTTTTCTGCAACAGTTTCTTCCTTTTGTTGTAAAGTTTGTTTATGGCAGGGGATACCCAGATTGGCTTCCTTTTTTTGGAGGAGAGCATCTTGGTTCTATTTGGGATGGCACAATTCATGCATGAGTGGATGTGCTTGTACACTGCCTTAGTGCAGGACTCAGCAGTCAAATTTTCAGTTCCCATCTGCATGGGTGTCATGAAGTTTGTAACTTCTGACTTCAGTAGCATGAAGTTGGCTTTGGAGTAGTTTTTTATGGAGGTTTCCTTACTGGGGTGAGGGGGTGGGATGTGGGTATTAAGGGTGATTAGCTTATGGTCTGACCTGACCAACGAGGGGTGACCATAGGTGTGGAGCATCAATTTCTCATGTTGGTAATGACCAGGTCTAGGATATTGGAGCCCCTGGTGGGACTATGGATTAGATGATCCAGGGCATTGGAATTTATGGATTCCAAGAACCATTAGTCAAAGGTGTTGGTACACGAGTAGTTTTCCCAGTTAATGTCAAGGTAGTTGAAATCACCCAGTATTAGGGTGCTTGGTAGTATATTAATATTTTCCAGTATGCTTAGAAAGTTGAAGTGAGAATCTTGGGGCATGGTGGGTGATCTGTAGCAAGCTACAATTTGGATTGCAGTCTTACCTAGTGTTAGTTGCACATGGAGAATTTCAGACGCATTGTGTCAGGCAACTAACCTGGTGGTGTGAATATCCTTGGTGAATATGGACACTTCTCCACCTTTAGTGTTTAAATCCTGGTTTGGTGGCCGAGAAGTGTGGTAAGAGTTGCAGCCTGATATTGCAGCGGACTCTCTGGAGCCTTGAACCAGGTCCCAGTTACTGCACAGATATCGATGTTCTCCATTTTTAGGAGTGCCATGAGAGAGTGCATTTTGAGGTTTAGACTTCTAGCATTGAGTAGCATTACCTTCAGATTTTGCATGCTTGTACCTGTTGTGGTGGTGCTTTTATCCTTTGAACTTTGCCAAAAAAAGGCACTATGGGGGTGGCAAGAGCCTTAGTCAGTAAACTGATTCACAGGGGCAACAGGTGCAGACAATTTCTGGCAAAGCATCGTGGTCTGTTGATCATGTCATCCTAGGCAGACAGATACTGGATCCCCTTTGAATGACACCAGAAGCTTAGCCAATTGTTGAAGTCAATCATTTTGTCCTTATATTGTGGTATCATTCTAGGTGAAGGTAGGATACTACTCAGGGCTGAGGTCATACCTGCTTGGGCCACATGATCCAAGAGCTCTTCCATGTCTCTTTTCATGTAGTTCAGGGATGTATGTCTCAAGTCATTCACTCCAACATGGACAATGACAGAGTCATATCTGTACTTGTTGTGGAGTGACTTGAGTCCATGAGTTATGTGGTGGATCTTGGCACCCGACAGGCAGCTCACTGTGATTTTCTCCTTGTTCAGCCTGGTGAGTGGGACATCAGTGTGCCTGACTATACAGTCACCTATGACTAAAGTGTTAGGTATGCTGTTTTAACTTAGGGGCTGTTGCTGGATGGTACACTGGTGTCGTGAGCTATGTGATACTTTGGTTGTGATTGGTGTTTGTTTGCCTTTCAGCTTCAGAGGTCCTTGTTGCTTAGGCAGGTTACAGTTAAGGGCCTCTGCATATGTGGATTTAGTGTTGCTATGTGTGGGTGTTGGTGGTGTGAGTTTAGAAGGGCTATGTGTTGCTTGAGGTGCAGTGCGGGTGTTAACCTTCTCCTCTTGACTGTCTAGCACAATCTTGGGTGGAGAGAGCTTTGCTTCCAGTTTGGCTATGTAAGTGCATCTCTCACAGGTTGTAGTGTTGGGCATTAGGAGGAGAGGATTGTCTGTGTACATGAGGCAATTGCTGCATTACCCCAGTATGCCCAGATTCACCAGGTGGACAGGAGAAATTAATGGAAGCTGACCCTTGGACATGCCTGGTTTGGTGCTTTTTTTTGAAAAGTACAGGAGCTGTTTTCCCTTACCTTAGCAAGGTACTTTGCAATTATAGGCTGTTTAGTGCCTTTGATTAATTTGTCCTTATTAATAAGGAGAGTTGAGTGCTTGTATCAGTTTAAGGCTTCCTAGTGCTTTCCAGCAGATATTAGCGCAAGTGCTAGTCACAGGGATGCTTAAAGGTAAGATGAAAACAAATAGTTTATCCTAAACACTGCAGTGTGCACTAGAGAAGTTAAATGTGAAAGTAGGTAACTTAAGTTTTACCTGTCTAAAAAGTTAAGTTTTAATGGAGAGTCACTATTTTTAAAACAGCAAGATAGATTGAAAGAGGGTGATCACTTTTGTATTCCGGTAATATGGAATACAGTAGAATGGCCAATAAATTTAAATAGTTGAAGGGGTGATTTCACAAAATGGTAATTTTGTGCTTACACAAGCCAGTGAAAGCAGACAGGAGATGAGATATATGGTCAAATTAACATAAGAGGCAGGCAACTAGAAAGACAATGGTATTTAAGAACATGACAATGACAGGGTGGGAGGGGTGGAATTTTCTGCCTGACTCACAAGAAACAGAGCTGTGGTATCTTTTGAAGTTTTAATATGCAGTTAAAAGCAGAACACAAGCAAAACACAAGGTAAAAAAAACAAATTACAACACTCAAAATATAAAAAGGCAATAAACTAATACAAAATACAACAAATAAAAAGCAAGCCAACCTTTCCCTCACAGCAAAGTGTAGCAGAGTCTGGGTGAGCCTTTCCAATAAAGCTCTGAAATGTTTTATTTTACCTCTTAAATAGAAGGTTTAGTTCTTAGCTCCACCCCCTCAGTTCCCAAATAATTAACCTTAAGTGACCTCTTCTATCTTATGCATGAGTCCTTGATTGATTATTTCTAATTTCTGCCTGACTCACAAGAGACAGATCTGTGTTGTCTTTTGAAGTTTTAATATGCAGTTAAAAGCAGAACACAAGCAAAACACAAGGTAAAGAAAACAAATCACAACACTCAAAATATAAAAAGGCATAATCTCTGAATACCAAGATTTTGAAGGATGCTTCTGGTTTCAGTCTTAAGATGAACATGACTAATTTGTTGTCTGATGTGACCAGGAAGGAAGTTATAATTCGTAGGCAGTAGAGCTGTTCCCAATTGGTAAGGATCAAGTCCAGGATTTTATTGCTTCTGATTGTGGTACTGACTAACTGGTCTACACAGTTTGGATTACAGAAGTCCAGAAATCTCTTGGCATACATGACAGAGGATGTATACATTTCCCAGTTAGTGGAGGTGTAGTTGAAGTCCCCTAGGAAAATGGTGTTTTTCTTGATGCATAGGGACTCCACACTTATTAGTTAAGAGTTATAGGATGAAGGGGACATAGATGGCAGTTTTATAGTTTGCCATGATGTGATAAGGGGATCTTACTAATGGAAAGTTATAGTTAACCATGATGTGACAAGGGGTCTTACTAATGGTAAGTTGTTCAAGAAGGAGTTATAGATTATTATCTTGTCTAACTAATCTGGAGATGATTTTTTTTAATGTATGGAGACACTGCCACCTTTAGTGCTTTCATCAAGTGCTGTAGGCCTAAATACATGGTGAACAATGAACCCTGCACTGATGGGGTGCTCTTAATGGTCTTGAACCAGGTCTCTGTGATGATGCATATATCAATGTTTTAAAATTAAAAAAAAAAAAAATATATATATATATATATATATATATATATATATATATACATATATATATATATATATATATATATATATATATATAATTTGCTATCTGACATATACACAACACTACACTGACATTGTAGATAAATTATGATAGATCTTTATTTTTGGATTTCAATACATAGAAAAAGTTTAGGCGTGTGCCTGAATAGTTTTAGCCTAATCGAATTAGTAGGTTGGGCTCCAAGCTTAACATAGATCTTAAGAGATTTGTATTTAAAGTTCTGCAGAAGATTCTTCTGTACAATCAAAAAAAGTCACAAAAAAGACAAAAAGACATCTCTTATGATCTATGTTAAGCTCTGTCGCTTAAGATCTATGTTAAGCTCGGCCTCTTAAGATTTATGTTAAGCTCAGAACTCAACCTGCTGGTTCGATTATGCTAAAGCTATTCTGACACACGTTTAAATAGGTTTGGTGGTATCATTACAAGATACACGCAAGGGAGAGCCTTGGGGTACTGCTCCGATCATAGGAGCTTCCAGGTGCTAGGAAAAAAATAAATAAATAAATAAACAATACATAGAAATAGCAAAAAATATTGTAGACAAGAAAAGGTCCATTATGGAGAATAGACTGTAGCAATTTTTATATGTTTAATCTTGTCATTCACAGATTAAACACCCTTAATTATAGCACTATTAGTAAACTGATTATGCACACCGTTGAGCAGATTGTAATACTTTAGGAAACTGAGATAACTACATTGAAAAATATGTTTTTAATACAGACATGGCTTGCTTATCTGTTATAGACCTATATATATATACATATATATATATATATATATATATATATATATATATATATATATATATATATATATATATATATATAAATGAAGCTTGTTCCAGATGCTTCAAACATATGCAAGATATTTGAAATCACTGAAATTGTTCCTTTATGTAGGAATGCTAACTAACCTCCCAGCAGATGATATGAGTTCAGGTTGAGTTTATAGATAACTAGTAGTGATTGATATGGCTGGATAATTTGATAAATTGAGAGGATTATATGAACATTTCAGTTAAAGACGCATTTCTTAAATGGGTGACAGATGAGAATTTTATTATAAAGTATGACCCTATAAATATTACATTTAAAAAGGGAAGGGGTTGGCACAATGGTTAAGGTATTTGCCTCACAGAAAATAGGTACAGAGTTCTATTCTCATAAAAGGAACACTGGCTAGGGTTAAAAGGACTCACAAGGACAGTTAGCCTTGTACTAACCTATGGGATAATGACAAATGATGATTATTTGTGCTTGTAAATAATAATAATAATACTAATAATAGGATGATATTTTATCTGCAATAAAATGAAGATGTCCAAAAACTTTGTTTTATGAATTGGAAAGATGATAGAAATGATAATACAGGAGTTTTTTTGCAAAAAGTAAGGGAGACTATTTTAGGAATTAAGCTTGATAGAGGGGGTGATGGAAAAAAAACTTTTTGAAACCTGTTTTAAAAAAAGTTAGAAAATAGACACCAAAGAACAAAAAAAGCAAGGAAAAGGATGTGGATTATGAAAACATTTGCATTACTAATAATTTTTGCTGGGATGATGTAGCCTCTTTCCAAGAAAATGGAAACACACTGTTAGGTATTATTTTATGACCACATGGTGAAGAGAGTTAAATCTAATCAATGTTTTTTTATGTTTGAATTTTCTTTTATATGTTTTTATATATAAAAATCTGAAGTCAGTATATGAAAATATGAAACTGTTGATAAAGTAGATGTATTGGTTTAATGGGTGAAACAGAAATAGAATAAATAGAAAAACTAATAATGTAGAAAAGAGATTGGAGAAGTAAGTTACTCTAGGAAGAAGTGGTCTCTACCTCTGTTCGGTAGCCAGAAAACAGATTTAGAAATCTGGCAGCATGGATGTGAAACCATTACTATCCTGTAATTTAATTTTTGGCTGCACACCCAGGCTGCCTCTTGGTGGACAGCTTACTACTGTCTTCAGAAGTCCAGTTATTTTACACTGGATTGATTTGTGTTACTGTAACTAGTCAATCTAGTTAAACATGATCTGCTAATTGGTTTGACATTTTTTGAGAAGTAAAACACTTCAGGAAGTTACTATGAGACATTGCATAGCCCTTATTACTGTATAATGAGTTACTGGCTAATTTTTCCTTTTGTGGTCTATGCTTGGAATTTGAAATGCAGGTTGAAAAAAATATTATTTTTGAAATGGCTTTATTAAAATAATGCAACAAATGGATCACTTACTTCTTTAGACTTTTTTATGAATTAAGCAATGCTTTTCCAATCCATTCTATGACTTCAAATGTATTACTTGATAGTCAGAAAAGGTTGCCTTTGAAATGCTGCCTTTACAACTTCATTTTACTACTTTGCACGTACTGTGTTCAGGTACAAAATTCAGGCCTACCTTGTTTTCAGAACTGCATAAACAGCTTCAGATGTGACAAGAATAAAACTGCCATTAGTAAGAAAAAGTGTTTCACAATTTGCAAGATATAACAATATATTAAAAGTCTAATGTGTTATTTCCAAAGCCAAAAAATTGTAATCACATTATTGAACTGAAAGAAAATGCTGCTTATGCTTAACACATTTTAATTAAAATTAAGCACTGTGCAAGGGCAAAAGAAAACAGTCCAGGGGTATTCCTCATGTTAACCAGACTGTACTGTGAGTCTAAATGCAGCCAATGTCGCATTAACAAAGAACACAAGGAAGGAAATCTATCAGGGTATATCTAACCTTCCAGTATCTGATTCTGACTGTGATAGATATAACAGAGGGCCATAGTGAAAGTAATCAAAGTCCAGTTTCACAACTGTATCACTGCCCTAAGTATACCAACAGATAATAGACCAGTAATTGTTATACATGGCAGATGATAAGGTTTAGCAACTATAAGAGGTCACTGTAAGATGAAATAAGGACTAGCCCAGGGAATACTAGATTTTTTTGCTACATTTCTGCATGTACACAATAATTTATGAGTCATTAAGAGAATCCTGATGGCCAACACCCACCTAAGAAGAAAAAATACTTTCATATCGGTCCCAGAGTTCATTAAGTTGCATTGAAAGACCATGCCAAGTATAAGGAAATACCAGCAAGTCGATTCTCACAAGAACAAGTGGCTAAAGCTTTTTGCTAGGCAACAGAGAAATCTGTTCATGCCTTGATGGTGACTGCTAGCCCTAGAACAGTTAGCCTTGATATATAACAATTACTCAGTTCATCTGACAGCAAGTGCTACCTAAACAAAATTTCGAGTGTCAGGTCTTTCACAGGAGAAAACAAACACAAAAAGACAGACATGATAGATATTAAAGAATAGACAATAACTATAGTACAAAACTAAATATCTAAGTAGCTGTCACACATGCTTGTAGACTATTACATTGGACAACACTGACTGCTAGATAGTTAAAACATGAAAAGAAAAGTACATAATACACAGAGGTGAGATTGAGTGATATTGCACATAAGGAAGTGACCGGAATTGCACTTAAATAAGAATATATTAATTTTTTTATGCAATAAATAAATACAATTACTGTATGGAAAAAAAATCTATTATAGTTTTGATACATCCATATTTATGTCTGTATTAATGAGTCTTATTGCAGTCGGATAAAAACTGTTCATGAATCTGGAAGCCCTGCAGTGGATACTCTGTAACCTTCTACAGAAGAAAGTTTGGTGAGCCAACCAAACATTGGATGTGAAGTGTCACTCAGTATTTGCGGGGCTTCTTTCTACATCTCAGTTCAAAGAGGTCCTGTAAGGTAGGAAGACTAGTGCCCACAATCCTTTCTGCTGTTCTTATTATTCTTTGCAGCAAACTTCTTTATCTGGCTGATACATTATCCAAATCACCCAGAAATACAACAGAACAGCTTGAGACAGATAATTTTGACTTGATGTGATGGCAGTGCATAAGTTTTCTACCACAAGACTTGATGAGCTGAGAGATCATACAAAGACTGATCCAATTTTACAAAAGCTCAGCTACTACATTAATGTTGGCTGGCCATCAAAGCAATCTAGTGTACCACCTGAAGTGCAAACCTGTTTTCCTTACAGAGATGAGATGTTGATGGTAGATGGCATTATTTTCAAAGGTCCTAAAATCATTTTTCATTCTTCTTTACCAGCATGAGTATATCCAGGTTTTGCATCATGGTCACCCAGGTTCTGACTCTACCAAAAGATGGGTGAGAGAACTAGTATCTTTGCCTTCACTAGTGAAAGACATTGATAAAGTACTTTCTTCTTGTTCAGTATACAATAGTACTAATCTGCATTTGCAAAGATAACCACTTCATCTAAGTCAAGTTTCTGAACTACCTTGGTCAACAGTAGCCACTGACATATTCGAGTGGAGCAATCAGCATTACATAGTATTGGTAGACTCTTATTTGAACTGGTTTGAGATTGACTTACTACCTAATCTAACGCCCACTACTGTTATTACCAAGCTGAAACGTCATTTCTCAGTCCATGGGAGTTCACACAAAGTTATTTCTGACAATGGTACTCAGTTTGCTAATCATTTTGCAAGAGAATGGGACTTTGCACATGTTACTAGTAGTCCAGAATATCCACAGTCAAATGGACTAGCTGAACGTGCAGTGCAGAGTGCAAAGCAATTACTTGAAAGGTCAAATCATGACAATACCAATGTCCTTTTGAATCTACTTAATTTCAGAAACATAGCCCATGATGATATACTTGGCTTGCCTGCTCAGAGACTTTTATGCAGGCAAACCAGAACAACATTGCGTATTAATTCTAGTTTATTGAGGCATAAAGCAAAGAACAACAGAACCATCAGAGGCCAATTGTTCAAGAAGTGTTCTATCCAGAAGTCTCTTCTTCTTCTTTTGGCTTTTCCCAGTTAGGGGTCACCACAGCGGAACACCTGTCCGCTCATGATTGGCAGTGGAGGTTTACGGTGTCGAGTTGCCAGCCCGGCACCCAACCTTCCACAGAAGGCACTCATACGCACACACTCACACCTAGAGCCAATTTAGAGTGTCCAATCCACCTACATCATGTCTTTGGGGTGTGGGAAGAAACTGGAGTACCTGGAGGAAACCCACGTGACCACAGGGAGGACATGCAGACTCCGCACAGAAGGCACCCCAGCTGAGGATCGAACCAGAGAACCTCTTGCTGTGAGGCGACAACGCTAACCACTACACCATCGTGGCTGCCCGTTCTATCCAGAAGTCTAATTATGACAAATCGAGGAGATTTCTACATCTGTTGAAAGAAGGAGAGACAGAGACGATACAAATGGTGAAAGGTTTCAACCAGATTGGTCAGGTAACAGGTATATGTACAGAGCTGAGATCCTACTTTGTAGAATCTGAGGGTGTAGAGTACAGAAGTAATCACAGGCATCTCCTCCCTGTACTGGAATTGTTATCGCAACACATAGACTCTAGATCTCAGAGTAACCCATACATTGTTCCTGTTCCAGAACATGTCATACCATCTGATTCCAGTCTTGAGAATGTTCCTGATATTCCTAAGATTGAATATTCAAAAGAGGAAGCTCCATTTGCTAGTCCTGATTCCCAGTTTTACATCACACGATATGGTCGCACATCCAGACTGGGTGTGAGATACATGGCGACGTGGACATAACTGTATATACATACATAGTTTTGCATAATGCATGACAAAAAAGCTATTTGCACTATTTGCATATTAACTGATATCCTGTGCATCGCATATTATAAAAAGAGGGGAGATGTAGACCACAGTGTGTGATGTGTCTTTAAGAAGCATAGCAAGTGATGAACGTGCATGTATAAATAGCAGGCACGTGTTGTACCTAGTGCCATTTTGAAAGTGCAGCCACAAAGTAAGCATGTAAGAATGAATGTAGTTAGTCTGTATATAGTTACCTAAGTTAAAGTTAATAGCTATAACCATAATGTGTTTGTACATAAAAAAGCTGCTTGAACAGATCCCATGAAGACTCATCTATTATTTCTAAGACAAGATGACGAGACAAGTGACAGTGTATATCTGTGAAATAACTTGACTACACTGACCATTCAGATACAGGAGAAAAATAAGCAGATAAATACATCAAATACTAAGCATGTGATATCTGGGAGACATGAATCGAAGGGTGATTATTTAATATAGCACACAGACATTGAAACTGTGGATTCAGTAATGGACCAGGGTATATGGGTAAACCAAGCTATGAGTTTTCCTAATCATGTCATCTAATTAGTCAGTGATTGATTGATATACAACCATGGGATTTATAAATATATTTATAAAGTACAGGTAATCAAAAATGATAAAATCATTGTTTGCAGGTTGCATATTATTCCCGAATTAGAGTATGGAATAATAATCTGAAAATCTTACAAAAAAACTCTCATGAGTAAATTGAAAATATACAAAGGGCATCCATGGATGTAAAATTTTTAAGTTATTAGGAAAGTTTAAAATATCTCAACTTGTAAAATCCGAAAACGAAAGGACACCAACTGTAGAAACTAAGTAAATGAACAGATTCTTCGATAAACACCGCTCGTACACAGGATGAAAAAAGAATGAAAATAATTTATTGTCACACAATACACGAGTAAATCACTGGTTAAGCGCTTTCAACTGGAAACTCCAGTCTTCCTCAGAACAATGTGATGATACATATCCAGAGTTATATAGTATCAAGCCTTAATCCTTTAAGAAAGCCCGCCAAAAACTTTAAAGCTATACAAACCTATATACATCAAAAACTAAATAGATACCTTGTATAAAATCATGACAGCTTATAAAATGCATTTAGCAAGGAAAATAAACTTATTTGAAAGGACTTATATATGAGAAACCCAACTTATAAGTAAAATTACTGTGTACAATTATTGATATAAATAAAAATAAAAGTCTGACAAGACATCTAAAAATTTACTACAGTCTAAACAAATATATAGTCAAATGTTAATAATTCTAGTTAATTCTTAAAAAATATCCTAAACACTAAGTAAAATACTGTACAATTATAAAAATTTTTAAAAATATTAAAAATTAAATTTATGATCTAATATCAAGAGGAAATGTAGATAAGTATAATTATGATATAAAAATGTTATAAAAATGTTACATTATGCATAAGTATATATTAAGTTAAATATATAGTTTATAATGAAAGAGCTAAAACTGGTCTGATACTGATAAAATCGTTGAGACCTGGCGGTCTTGTGGCATCTGTATACATCTGCCATTTGCTTTCGTAATATGCCAGAATCATTTTCCAATTGCCTCCATAAGGCGTACAAATAACCTGATCAATAATGGCAAATTGAAATCCATGCACATTCCCTTTTTCTAGGATGTGTCTGTACAGTGCATTTTTTGTATCACATTTCTGTATTTTATATAAATGTTCATATATTCGTCTTTTGAGCTGTCGTTCTGTTTTACCAATGTAGTATGCGGTGCAACAGGTGCATGTTGCCATGTATACCACCTGTTTGGTATTACAACTGCCAGTCCTACACTTGATGCAGTGTGGTTAATATCATCTAATTGAATGTTCTTAGCTTCATTAATATACCGACACTGATTGCATCTGCCACATTTGGAGGTACCTTTAAATCTATCCAATCCTCCTATGTGGTTACTGGCCCTCTCCAAAATTCTCTTCAAGTTAGGAGCTGTCTTGTATACACATTTGGGAGATGTTCCTACCTGTACCCCTAAATTTTGTGTAGTAATGACATTCCAATGCCTTTGCAAGATCTCCTTAATGGCATAAGTGTAAGGTGTGTACGTCAATACGCAAACTCTTCCAAAATTATCCTTACAGTAATACTTATCATAATTAATGCCCTTGTCCATAGAATGTCCAGTAGGGGCATCAATATCATAATTACCTAACAGTGGCAAATATTTCTTCCCCCATTGCTTGTGTACATATTGGGTAATATCATTTAACATGTTTTCTGGATACCCACAATTAAGGAATAAATTATATATGATTCCCAGTTCTGCCTTCATGCATTCTTCTGTGGATGACATCCTAGCGGCTCTAATGCATTGTCTCTTAACCACGTTTTTAAAAACATGAGGGGGGTGATTACTGGTAAAATGAATATAGTCATTAGAGAATGTTGGTTTCCTATAGACTTTAGAAGTGAAACCTGTGTCATTATGACTGACTAATATATCTAAATATGGAATTTCTTCATAACTGTAGTTATGGGTAAATTTCAAAAACTCTGTGGTACCATTCAGAAATTCCATAAATTGTTGTAATCTATCCGTAGATGCCTTCCAAAGAATAAAAATGTCATCCAAATATCTGGCATAGAAAACAATATCAGAATAATATTCACTTTTAAATAGGAACTCAGACTCCCATTCTAACATAACTAAGTTAGCAAATATGGGAGCACATGACGCTCCCATGGCAACACCCTTAGTTTGTCTAAAATACTCCCCTTGAAATACTATATAGTTGTGGTCCAATACTAAAGCCATCATATCGCAAATTAAACATATCTTGTCCCAACTATATCCTGAATATTTCCTAAGGCTGTTGGCAAAAAATTCCAAGCCTATGTCCTTAGGAATGCTGGAAAATAAATCCACAACGTCAATGGTAAGGAGAATTAAATTAGAGCTCCATTTGTCCTTGGTAAGTTTACCCAAAAAGTTCCAAGAGTCCTTCATGATATGTGGAATAACTTTATAAATGTGTTTAAGCCATCCATCTATTAACCTACCTATATTAAACGTTTTAGACTTGGAACCTGACACAATGGGTCTAAATGGTGGATTATCAATCGACTTGTGTACTTTAGGAATACCAACTATCTTAGCTAGAACAGGATAATTGGTTTTCAAAAACATATAAGTATCATTTGAAATCCTGTTATCAATAAAGTATTCTTCTATAGTCAAATCAATCCTCTTGTGTCCTATATTAATATGATTACACAGTAATTTTACTTATAAGTTGGGTTTCTCATATATAAGTCCTTTCAAATAAGTTTATTTTCCTTGCTAAACGCATTTTATAAGCTGTCATGATTTTATACAAGGTATCTAGTTTTTGATGTATATAGGTTTGTATAGCTTTAAAGTTTTTGGCGGGCTTTCTTAAAGGATTAAGGCTTGATACTATATAACTCTGGATATGTATCATCACATTGTTCTGAGGAAGACTGGAGTTTCCAGTTGAAAGCGCTTAACCAGTGATTTACTCGTGTATTGTGTGACAATAAATTATTTTCATTCTTTTTTCATCCTGTGTACGAGCGGTGTTTATCAAAGAATCTGTTCATTTACTTAGTTTCAACTTGTAAAATGCCACTGGAGCATTTCTCCCTGGGCCTCCACTGAAAATAGCTTCAGTTCTAGTTGAACATTCCCGGTCAACAAATGTTAAAGAAAACAAAATAAATAAATAAACAGATATTTAAGATAAGGCCTTATTTAGGTATATAGGGCACTGACAGACAATTAAGTACAGAATCATCAGACAACCTATTAAGGAGCTTGTATAGGAATGTGAGATGTACACATTGGTTCTTTGAGAGAATAGCTGATACCTAGAGCAGGCTATTGAATTATATTAATGCAAACATTAGTTTAATTATTTTTAGAAACAACCTGAACAGTTATTATGGGGATGACTGTGCTGGTATATTGGCAGGATAGAAGAGCATTATTGATCATACATGAAATATCGTTTCTACATATGCATCACTCTTAGTTACTTGCTTTGCTTGGTAAGAATTTTTCAGACAATTTCTCTCTAGAAAAAAAATAAAAAACAACAAAACAGCACTAATTCCTTTGTAACAGATTTTGCACTACCTACCACAGGAAGTTTTTTTTTTCATAACCATTGATGATCAGGATATACTGCTGTCCCTTATTCAATTTTACAAGTGGTCCAGCTGTATACATTGCTAGTCATTAAACTGACTTTGATATGAAAAGGTATCAAAGGGCTGTTAAACCCTGGGATGAGTACTGCACGCCAACATTCTTGACATGCAGCACATTTTCTTTTTCCTTCATGATATCAGGCCAGTAAACTCTAGGTAAAGTCCAGGTCCTGGTCTTACTATCCCTAAATGACAATCCAAAGCTTGCCTATATGCTAACTTCTTCAGAAGTGTTTTATAAGGTTTCGGGGCTAACAACAGCTCACTATTTTCACCTTTTCTTTAATCTACATATAGAGCAAGTCATTTCTTATTCTTAGGTATGGGTATAATGCTGGGATATTCTGTTATTTTGTTTTTCCTTACACTCATTCTCCAGTCTCTCTAGCTGAACATAATATATTGCCCGATAATGGTCTTTTTGAAAATAATATGCCCTACATGTATGTCACCTAGCTCAACTTTATTTAATCAGTATGTTTGCCATGAATTGGTGGTTGTGGTTTCTCTCCCACAAATTCATACACATTCTTCTTATTCTTCTACCAAATTCACTCATTAAAAGAAAGAATTTTCTTTTGCCAGGACTACTGTTAGTTTCTTTAATTCAATATTTTACCTGCCTTTATTGTCCTTTTTCCCTGACTATTTCTCTGCTTTGGTGTACCATGGAGTTGTTTATGATTATGTTTAGACTCACATTTACTCTCACTCTCTCTCTTTTTTTTCTGTATTTCTTTCAATATGCATTTTGTAATGACCGTGTCCTGGCCCAGCAATCAAGGAGCCTCAGTCCTCACCACTAACACCAGGGAGGTCATCTCATAGAAGAGGAAAGGATAACTAATACACACAGTAAAGTACAATTTCCCTTAAGTGCACACAGAGATCACAGTCAGTCTGGGACTGGCTGCTCCCTTGCTCACCAGATCCACAGTACGACTCCCCACTGGCACAGCTATAAGGTCCAGGTCTCAGCCTTACTGGGCAAGCTAGAACCACCAGTACCCTCTCTGTCAAACCAGGTGCTTTGTGTCCCTGCCAAGTAGCTGACACAACACACACACACTTTGAGATAAGTATTTATACAACTTCACAGACACTCCTGGGAAAGGCTGACACAGATTCTGCAGCTGTGCCCCTTTACCCAGACCATACGGTAGTAATTACTGCCACCACCCAGTTAATAATATCAGCTACTAAAAGGCCCTTAAAAGAGTGTCCAATTATTACTGTGCAATATTATTATCCAATGGTAGTATGACTAACAGTCAAGGCTTACTTTAGAGTGGCCTATTACAATAACCTCTATAAATATGCAATGTATTCTAGAGCTTATCTCTACACAAAGCAGCCACAGGTAGAAGGTTTTTAAAAACATTTGATAATAAATAATTAAAACACAAGACATAAGTACTGCACCACAGAGATATCTAAGAGTTCAGAGATCACAGAGAAACTTAAAATAATACAGTAGGACAGGTCTGATTTCAAAGAAAAATGCCTAATTAATCTTTACTAGCTTTAACTATTCCTACAAGAAATCACAGTGCTAGAAACTTACATGTGAGCATAAGCAGAGTGCTGGTAAGTTGAATATCAAGATCAAAATGCCCTTAGTCTCTTGTGAGAAATAGTATTTAAACATTACTAACAAACATGTCTCTAAGGGCCTCTCAAAATGACATCATTTTTGACACTTAGGTTTTCCCAGTATTCATACTGCATCATCTTGACACCTGCTCTGAGTTCCCAGGCTAATAAAAACTCCATTTACATTATTTAGCAAGCTAACACCTGCACTGGAGAATACAACACTAAAAGGCATTTCACATATACACTCTAGCATTAGTCCTTAGTTAACACAATAGACAGAATGTCTTCAGCCAGCCTGACCGGAACCAACTTTAAAGACCAAAGAATGTCATAAAATCATTTCAATTTCAAAATACAAATTTGAAAGGCTTGACTTAGTTTTTCTTTACAGCAAGGGGGCAATGTTGTAACAATCTTGAAGTTCACAGTTTACAGTGTTTTTCTACACTCAAGAAAACATGCATGTATTTTATATTTATTTACAAATGCTAGAATTATATTTCAAATTCTATTTGACTAGGCTGGCAGCCTTCACCCATCTCTCCCCAATCGTCACACCTTTAACTGTTGTTTCCTCTCTGATTGCCCTCATACTGACTTATTTTATTGTCTCTATATCTAGTTTCTTCCTTAGTATTATCTTAACTGTAGTCCAGTCCTGTCAGTTTCATTACTAATTTTTGTTAGTTTATCTAAAGGAGCCTTTGATGAGACTCTAAATCAGTGATTTTGTTACCCAGAGAAAAACACTGATTCCTATTGAAGTTTCAAGTTCTGTGCCTTTTTCATTATTGAGGCATTGTATCTGTGACTTCTTCACTGGTTGAACACTTTTTACCCACAACACATTTCCTATATTTCTTTGAAATGGCAAAGCCCTGACCACTTAACCCTTCATGCGGTAATTTATGCGCTAAAGCTATCAGTGTAATACTTTGCTAAGAAAAGTTTTAATTTCTGCCTTTATTAGAAGGTGCTTTTGGTTGCTCCTATGTACCATTACTTCCATTTTCTGTGTACCAGTTGTTTTATGTTAGAAGCACATTGTGTTTAACATCAGGCAGGTCTATTCCCATGGTAAAGGACTCTGATAACACAACATGTGAAAATACCAATAAATTATGCAAACTAAGAAAGAATTTTTAGCATCAGTTGCACTACTACAGTAAATATTGCCCATGTTTAGACTCAGCCACCTGAGTCATCATGGATGGATATGTGTGGTATTCTGTGCAACTATCCACCAAGGTAAATAATTCCTCTGTAGATCTTAGAACTGTCTGGATCCCCATGCAGAGATGCCAGGAAAACCTCAGTCTCTGTCAAAGGTGGTTCTTTCAATGGATCCCCTCTCATGTCCCTCAGCTGCTGTGCTAGGTGTGCTGCTTTAGTGTGTGCAGAATCAGTCATATTGGTGTCATTCTGATTTTGCCCACTGAGGGCATTTATGTGATCTATTGCATCCCACCAGACATGCTTTTGGTAGGTCCGGTCAGGTCTCTCATGAGGGAACATCCACCAGCACTGCTTATGGAGGACCTGTTGCAGGATCTCACTACCTGCATGGGAGAATTTACTTTTCCTTTATCTCTCATCTTTGGAGATGACAAGTTGCAATTGCAAATAAATATGCATGCAAGATGCTGTAAGGTCTCATGATATACCCATATGCGGCTACACATGCAAAGGGCCAGAGTTAGCAAGGCCATCTGCCCCTTCAGTAAGTATGGTGGACTGCACACATGTACATCTGGGATACATATGGAAGGGTTACTTGTGTATTGTCACCAGGTGTGTCATTGACATGGAGCATGGGAGACTAACTACCCTGGAGGAGAGCACAGGGTACACAAAGGATGTATATGAGACTTCTACTACTACTTGTATGTGCAATAGACCATATAGTCAAACATCATGGCACCATTTACTCATTGGAAGACTACATTTATTTTTGGCATCCTGGTACCCTCCCTTAGTGAGGAGGTGGCATAGACCCAGCACAGGCGGTGACTACCACTATTTAGTAACCTACTTGCCAGTGACATACACTTCTTCAATATCGTTCACCATATCTAGGCCCACAGCTCATTCGCACTAGTAGGACATAAGATAGTATGTCTATGCTTCCATCAATTAGTCATGGACCTACAATAAGACATCCGATATGATTAAAATGTAATCGCCCCTGGTTGTATACAGATGTTCCTCTCTGTAGGTTTTCATGTAGGCCGCTTCTCCTCATACACCAACAAAATAAGCAAATACCTGACTTGTAATGCCCTTGCACAGATGTACGAAGGCAATGATTCAAACTTCTACACAGGCCATGGAGTTCAATCCCCTTCACTGATTCCTCATTTAAGCCACTCTTGTGTGGTTGCTGAAGAACCCATGGGCTAATGGTTATTCCATGGAAATGTAAGATCCCAATCCCAGCTAGTTGGTAGTACTGCAGACATTTCCCTGACATCTGTACTCAATGGCGGTGGGGAGACTTGTTGAGGGTTTATGGACACAACAGGGAAACAGTGCCATCTTGGATGACCATTTAATACAGGTCCACTCTGTGAATGCCTTTGCACTCTGCTAGCTGTGCCTCACATCCCCACCAGACACAAATCACAGAAGTAGACTCACATGAACTTCATTATTAATCTGGAAATACAGACATGATCAGCCACAAAATAATATAGACATGACATGTGTAACCCTTTCTCACTCCCTACTTCCCACACAGGGGTCACCCCAATAGTACTGCCACAGCTGTGAGTGTAATGATCAGCTACAGAAAACTTCTTCAGACTGTCATCTCAACATTCACTGGGTGGAGCTGTCATTCTTTGGCCTACAGGTAGGACTATAGCACATGTGGCACATGCAGAGTTTAGTAGGTAAGAATTAGAATAACTTATGGTGAATTTAACCTACACCATCAGTCATCATTCACATACTCTGGCAGTAGATATTGCCAGAATATGAATGCCAGTAAATATTGCCAGAATACAACCTGCTGAATAGCAGTAGACATTTCCAGCATACCTCCATAGTGGCAGCACTGTCACTTACACCCAGCAACCTAACCAACTACACTGTGCCAAGCTATCATAGATATCATGAAACACCACACAAGTGAAGCAGTTACACTGCAGCAGAGCTCAGTAAAATGCCATTTCTCAGTCACTTACATTTCTGTAAGACTGATTTTATCTTGTAGTATACAACACAGAGCAGTGGAATCTGTGTTCTACAGTATGATTTCTGACAATCGTTATTAGTGTGAAGAGACCCATAGCAGGTCCAGCTGCATTTACTGCACAGTTGTGAAGCTTCTAGCATGTTTATTATGCTAATGAGCCTTGTTTGAATGAAAGTTCCTGAATCCCCCTTTTATCTCATTGTGTAATTAATCACTGTTACCTTACAAGATGTGCTGTATTAACAAACCTGACTAGGACTTGATGGGATCCTGACTGATTTGACATTCAACTAGGCCTTGCATATTTATTTAATGGTTTATGGAACAACAGAACTTTGTTTAATAATTCAGAGTGGTCAGCTCTGAAATGGTTGCTGCTGCAGTCTTGGATTTTCCTCTGTTTTTGAATGTAATAGTATTGAGGAATAATGAGATGCATTTTTTTTTTTTGTGCAGTATGGTATATAGTAAAAAGGGAAAGAACATTTTTGTAAGAAGGAAATGTATAGAGAGCAAAATGTGGCACCTGCTTTATTGTGTGATCTTGGCCATGAAATCAGCTACCTGTCTTGAGTGGTCACTTTGATTTTCCAGAATTATTCAGCTGCTGGAATGCCATGCTCTTATATTCTTTATAGAAGTTGGCTGTATTGTGAAAAAAAAAAATAAAAATAAAAAAATAAAGAAAGAAAAGAGAAAAGGTAGAACATACAGTGGTCGTGTAATATACTCACAAGGCTGCACACCATCTGCCTTTGCTTTGTGTAATTAAGAGTGCTATTAAAAATAATGTAAACACTTAAAGTTTCTATACTTAATAGACTTTTATTGTAATTTATTTGAATGGTATCCTTAATATTGTTAGTAATAATTATTCCTAAATATACTATTTGTTGAGGCTGAGCTATATACTCATTATATTCATCAGGTATATAGTATTTTTTGAACCTGCTAAAAGAATGTGTTTTTATTATTATTAAAAGTAAGGCCAAAGTTTTTTTGAAAATATTCCATGTTTTTAAAAAGTTTTTGTATAGATTTACTACTACTACTCCCAAGAGTGATCAATATGTCGTCTGCAAATATTTGTATTGTAGATGACTCAGTGGGGCTTAATTTCTATCCTTCAATATCTGTATCATGTCTTATTAAATTTGCCCATGGTTCCATAACTAATGAAAATAAAAGAGGGGATAAAGGACACCCTTGCTTAGTACCTTTTATTATTGGCATATTTTGAGATATACTAGTACCTATTTTAACATAAGCTTGGGTACCAATATATAGCTGAGTAATAAGAATTGATAAAATTATTGGAGAAATGTAATTCCTTTAATAGAGTGAACAAATATTCCCATGCAACTGAGTCGAAGGCACAATTTATATCTAGACTAACTAGGGTTACATTTTTTTTAAGATTTTTCACCGAATCAATTAAAGTTAATATTCTTTTAATGTTATCATATGAAGTTCTATTTACTATAAAACCCATTTGATCACTATCAACTAAATTGGGTAAACCCCGTTTGATCACTATCAACTAAATTGGGTAAAAGTATCTTAAGCCTTTCTGCATAAATGGACATACATATTTTATAATCAGTGTTTAATAGGGAGATGGGTCTATAGGAGGAACACTTAGAGGGGTCTTTATTCATTTTTAATATAGGAGAAATAAAAGTGTATTTCCAAGAAGGTGGAATTATCTTTTTGTCCTGAACATGGTTAAATACTTTGTAAAGCAGTTTTAGAGCATTTATAGGTAGTAATTTGTAAATTTTAGGAATGATGCCATCATTACCTGGTGCTTTGATTTGCTTTAGTTTGGTAATGTGAGTTTGGAGTTCTTTGAAAGATATTTGTTTATCAATAAAAATCCCTTGTTCCTCTGAAAGTCTTATTTTAGTGTATTTATTAATAAATGTTTGTATTTCCTCTTTAGAGTTAATTGCAGTAGATGTTTGGTTAATGTTTATAAAAAAAAATCTCTAAATTCAGCTAATATATAATGAAGTTCCGATACCATTTTTCCCTTTTTAGGGGAGAATATTTCATTAATATGATTACATTTATTTAATCTTTTTGTTTTATTAGCAATAATTTTTAAGGATTTAGGGTTAGAAGAGAAATTAATAAACTTGAATTTTTTATATTGATCATAGTTTTATGTTTTAATATTTCTAAGTATTTATTATTTAACCTATTTATTTCTTTCCTTTTATCTGATATATCTTTAGCACCCATATTGCTAAGTTTCAACGTGTCTAATTTAAATTATATATCCTGCAGCTCTTTATCCCAAGCTTTCTTTTTTTTTGCACCAATTAATTATCCTACCATATAGATAAGCTTTTAGGGCATCCCATATGTAAATTTCTGATATATCATTCGTATTGTTAAGTTCTAAAAAATTCTGTACTTCTGTAGAAATGAAATCATTAAAATCTTTTATTTTGTAATATAAGCTAGGATCCTTTTTATATGAATATTAAAAATTGGATTGACTATCAATTCAAAAATTATGGAATTATGATCTGATAGAGGACATGAAATCATTTCTGATTTGTTTAAGGAATCTGTTAAATTATTAGAGATAAAAACTCTATCTATCCTTGAGTATGAGTTATGTCTATGGGAAAAAAGGTGTAAAACAAAGAAGTAGTATCTGCAAAGTAATTGTCTTTCAGAAAATAAGTATCTGAAAAGTCTTTTAATAATTTAGATGACGTAGATATTCTTCTCTTCCCATTAGTACTGGAGTCTTTGTAATCTAGAATACAACTGAAATCTCCTGCCAAAACAATGTTCCCTTTAGAGAATAGTACAATTTGATCTAGATGCTGTTTCACTGTGTTTGTCCCTATCCCTGGGATCCAATATATGTTGATCAATGTGAAAATGTTACTGTTTAGCTCTATGGTGATTGCACAAAACATTCCTTTATTATCCTTATATATATATATATATATATATATATATGTATATATATATATATATATATATATATATATATATATATATATATATATATATTTATATGGGTCTACCTGACAACACCGACACATCACAACACCGACAACAAAATCACCGACACCACATAACCAACAGTTCACAAACACGAAACCTCACATGCCCGACAACGAAATCACTGACACCACATAACCGACAGTTCACAAACACGAAACCTCACATGCCCAACACACCATAATAACGACAATCAACAAACAAAACAAATCCCCTGTCCAAAAACCACACACACAACACAAGCACACCAAAATCCTTACAAACCCACACTAAACCTCACATACACAACTATCTACAACCTTAACCCAAACCCTAACCCTAAGGTCCGTCACTATCGCACACTTACCTAACCCGCGCCCTAACCCTAACTCACTTAACCCGCCCCTAATCCAAAGACTATTACTACTGCACACTTACCTAACCAGCGCCCTAACCCTAACTCACTTATCCCGCCCCTAACCCAAAGACTATCACTACCGCACACTTACCTAACCTGCGCCCTAACCCTAACTCACTTAACCCACCCCTATCCCTACAGACCGTCAATAGCGCACACTTACCTTACTCGCACCCTAACGTCCGTCACTACCGCATACTTACACAGCCTTTTCCCATGTCGGTGTTCTCAGCGTCGGTGTTTTCATCCGTCGGTCTTCTCAGTTGTCGATCTTCTGGCATCGGTGTTTTCAGTGTCGGCGTTCTGAGCTGTCGACGTTGTCAGGTGGACCCATATATATATATATATATATATATATATATATATATATATATATTATTTTAGGAAAAGGCATTATGTTGTTCCATAGGATAGCTACTCCTCTCTTTTTCTTTGTATGTTCAGAACTTACTAAAATCTTATATGTTTTAGAGTCAAGCCTGAATATATCATCTGTTAATAAGTGGGTTTCTTGCAAAAATACTAACTGGGATTTATGTAACTTAAGATATTTAATTAAACTCCTCCTTTTATTAGGATTATTTAAACCATTAATGTTGACTGATATACCTTTTAGTGTAGTCCTTGAAAATCAAATGATGTAAATATAAATGTAGTGATCCAAGAAATACACAATAATATATCCTATAGGAATACTATTATGATCATTAGAACACACATAGTGTAAAATTATCACATTTTTAAGATTAAAGTTGTTTCCTACAACATAAGAAATGAACGTCTGAAAAGTTATTAGAAAATATTTATAACAAAAACTTGAAACATAATAATCAACCCAAACCCATCTAGAGTTTAAAACTTCTAACTCGAATGACATCTGTCACTCGAATCGACCTCCTATCAAAAACAGCATCCCATCAGCACCTGTCTAAATGTTTATAGTCATAACTATAAGAATAAGGCTTCTAATCAATGTCATAAAATCATCTTGCAGATCAATTATTATAAAAAAAACATATTCTAAGAACTACTAAAGTTGATCAAATTTGAGCAAAAAACAAAAGAAACCAACAGTGAAGTTATTGCATAGGAAATCCACTTTGTATCTACTTATATAATAACAAAATCTTCTATAAATTATATGACCTAATAACATCTATGTGATTACAGATAACAGCTTATTTAAAATGTTAGATATACCCATTTTGATGAATAGGAGTTTTGTTCCATTTGTTTAACATAACATCAAATAATTCATTTTTGTGAGAGCAAAATATATAGATATAATGATGTATCAATTAGTAAATTAATGACTGCTACATCTTAAGAATTATGTGCACAATTTCCTTACATGTTAGTAAGTTATTGAGAACTACTATAAGCTATTAGTTCACTATTCTGTTTTTAGGTAATCACGTTTTGACAAGAACCTTAAAAAGAAACTATGGCAGTCTTTTATTACAGAAATATGGCTAGTAAAGGCTGAAGTGTGATATATAGTACTGCCATGGGTGGTCTGCTAAATGAAACAGAGCTGTAAGTGAATCACCTAGGGGCCTTCAATAACCACTAACATTGGCAGCTGATAAACATGTTGCTAATAAATGTGATTTTACTAACTATCAACTGGCATACTGATTGTCCTGAAAGAAATGAACACTGCATTTCTCTGCCAGTAGCCAGGTATAGTGATTGCACATCAAGAAAGTATAACCAGCACCATCCTTCTAGTTTTCCCATGGCCAAACACCCCAGTGCAGTTTCTCATAGAAGGGTGACTCATAAACCTTAAAAGTCTGATTTTCCACTCATTGTATTGATTTGAGCTACCCCAAAAGGTCAGTCATAATAACTGAGAACTAGTGAATGGTCATATTAGTTCAAGGAAGCAAGGTGCTTAGATAGCCTTTGTGAATTATGTAAAGGCCTTATTTAACTACAATGAGCTTTTTGTTATTTAATTATAGCTTGTTCTATCCTTGGAGTTTGAAATGCTGTTTAAGCTGAGTATGTTCTATGTGGGACACTTTTTTCCCCATCATTTATGACTAGAGGCTGAATTCTGTGATGGCTCATTAAATAAACACATAAAAATCCAGCTTCATTAACAAAACAAAAAATGAAAAGTTCGCAATTTCTAATGGGAAACAGATCTAACTATTTCCCTATAGTAAATATTTACTGTTTTCCTGGAGTTTTTGTCTTGCTTTTCTTTTTGGTCCATGAGATTTCCATAGGGAGTCATCAACAATACCTTTGGCACCCAAATACACTTATTCTGTACATATAATAACCAAGTGTATGTAATATACCTGCTGAACATATGAAATAGCTATGACATCCTAATACACATATGCTGTATATTTAATGCATCTGTCCTTGCAATATTAATGCTGCCTGTGGGGTATATCTCTATCAGCCTATTACACAAATGCTATATATTTAATGTTCACGTGGATGTAATGCATTAGCTGTGTTTATAAAACATCTGAGATATCTTGTTATATATAAATGGGACAAATTACCCTTTTCTATGAATGATACATTTTTAATAATAAAGATGATACTTCTCCCCAAAATCTTATATATAATTCAATCTTTATCAATACCTCCTTCTTACCAAATAATTAAAAAAATTAATTCAATGATTCAGAATTTTTTGTGGTTACCAAATAAGCCAAGGATTGCATTAACATACCATATGAATAATTGGAATAATGGTGGTATAGCCTTATAAAATTTAGAAATGTATTCAATTTCATCTGTATTTAATACAATCTCTCATCTCATTGATGTGGAATACACTAAGTGGAAAGAGTTTACAGAGGTATTGTCACAAAATACGAAAGATATGAACAGTTCCTATAAGCTAAATATAATTAGTAATCCCTTTATTTGGAGGTTAAAAGATTATATTTCTGAATTTTCTTCTCTTAATTTTAACTCTAAGTATATAATTTTTCTCTTAAAATCATTTAAAAATTAGATATTTAAATATAATACCTATAAAGATTAGCTTTTTTACTCTTCCCTATGGCCTACACACACAGAACCATTTTCTCTTCAGATTATACAAAAATTTGTATATTTCAACAAAAACACTTAATATTTTGTCACCAAATGATGATAAATAATGAGTTAAAATCCAATAGTTCACTCTTGGAAGAGTATAAACTTGATAATTTTTTTATGGTTAGAACATCAAGAAGCCAGGCAATATGTATTAAATAAACTAGATTCTATGTCTCCTACAACTAGGAAAACAATTCCTAAACTAATACAGTATATGATTTTAACAGTTTTGCATAAATCTCCTGCTAAAAACAAGTTATCAAACAGTTATTGGGCAATTAAAAGTGATTTAGACACACAATCAGATAATTATTGGAAATATTTTTCTTTAATTAATAATAATCCCCCCTCTGAGAAAGACAAATTGAATATTTTACAATCAGCAAATATGACTACTTATTCTTTAAAGTGGAAATTGTGGTGGTGCTGCGGTAGCATTGTCGCCTCACAGCAAGATGTTGTGCCATTCGATTCTCTATTGCATCCTCTGTGTGGAGGCATGCGTGAATGGGCGTACCTTCGTTGAAGGTTGTGTGTCAGGGCTGGCAAACTTGGCACATAAAAAATCTACTGCCAATCATTAGCGAACTGGAGTTCCACTGTGGCGACCCCTAACCGGGAAAAGCCGAAAGACAAAAACAAAATTCACATGGAGATTTTTATATAGATCATTCATCACCCCTTATAATATAAGTATATTTTCTAAAAAGAATATAGCATGTTGGCGATGTAATAATGAATTGAATGCAGAATGGTCTCATATGTTTTATAATTGCATATATTTAAGAAAATTTTGGGATGATGTCAATAATTTGTTGCAAACAATTTTTACTGATAAATTCTTTATATCTAAATCACTTGTTTTATTTAATACTCCTGTTCCAGACTGTGTAAAGGAGAATAAGTACCCATTGGTTTGGTCTATACTATCTATAGCTAGAAAAACAATCACTAAGAATTGGAAATCTAATACAGCACCCACATTTCTGGAATTTAAAAATATACTCCTTGAAACGTGTAATTTGGAAATGTTGACTATTAAATCTAGATCATCTAGGGATACTACATTATATAATTCAAGGAATATCATTTATGAACTTCTAGGAAAATAGTTTATTAATTTATGTAAACAGATGATTTTTATTAATCCTACAGTAGCATTAAGATGTTTTTTGCATGATGACATCTTTGTACAATATTTAGCTACTTTCGTTTATATATTAGAAGGTTTTTTTATTTTTTTATTTTTAACTTTAAAGAAAAAATTGTTACAATTTCATGGAAATATTTGTTCATTTTAATAATTATTTAATAAAATTCTTTAAAAAAATAATGTAAACACTTTTGGAGTGGTTCATGCAGTTAGACTAACAGCTGTTCGGGATTGTTTGCATTGGCTGGTGATTATAGGCTGATTACATAGCTCTGTGACTGTGGCTTGAGCAATTCACCTTTGTAGGGACATTATCACACGTTTAGGCTGCCAGTCACTGGCAGCTGGCCTCAGAGCAATGCTTGTAAGGATTGTTGATTTTTTTCTCTTGTTTTCTGAGTGCGTGAGCTCAGGTAATAAAAATGCCTCAAGCATTTGCTCTGGGCTGGTTTTGCTGCAACCATCTTGCTTTCAGCTGATGTGCGCATGTAGTGTCAGCCTAATTTTTATTTCTTTAAAAAAAAAGAAAGTATATATTTGCAATGTCAAAGGCTCAGCAATTGGAATGGAGTTGTGAGAAAATAGCTTTATGTAGGATTCTTACAGTATACAAATATATATTTTCTTTTTCTTATACACTGTTTTGAAGTCAACAGAACCTGGATCGGATAGCTCTGACATATTGCAGCTTTGTGGATATAAGGATAGCAGGGCTAATATTTACTATGAATGACATAAAAAAAGATAAAAGGAAAAGGAAAATGGGAATGTAGTAGGAAATTGGTGTACAGGATACTGCAAGCTTGAAGTCAAATTGGTAGTCAAACATTCTAGGAAAAAGCAAGGTTGAAATAAGGGTATAGAGTAAGCAGAATTAGTAGGAGATATTGTCAACAATAAGGCTATGGGTTAGGGTACATGTAGGCGGCAGGTATTCAGGTGGTATCATCCCCCTCCCAAGAGATCTGGATGACAGGTAGCAGGGAACAGAGACTGCAACAAGCCAGATAGGTTGCTGGGTATATAAGTTTAATAAATGTTTACAGTGTAAGTCACCTCCTTATTGTCACAGCTAGCCTATAATATGTAGGATGTGAACAAGAGGATTTGCAGGCTCTGGGAACATTTATGGCTTGCTTGGGATATCAGGGAAGAGTAGCATTCTGAACACAAAGAAACCAGCATAATCCTTGAGGTAACAGGGAGCACACTTGTCTTTGGGTGGGAGATCAAACGACCATAAATGCTATTCCCACACCAGGTGCTTGAATTATTTTCCCAGTTACAAACAAACAAAAAATAATAAAGAATTAGGAAGAAGGACAAGAATTATACCAGACAAAAAGGGAAAAGTGTGTATCTATATATAAATATACTTATACCTGTATATAGATGGATCTACTTCAGAAGCTCGAAGTTTCAAAACTTCTAACTTCAAATGGCCAAAACCATAAGATCAAAGTTTTGAAACTTTGAAAACGTAATAAAAAATAAATAAAATCAAAAATATTTTTTTTATGTTTTTTGCAGGGGGGCAAGCCCCCGGGACCTCCACACCCCCTGCTAAATAAATATACCAACTCTAAAAGATTGCACTACAGTGAAGAAAATGTTAACTTTCCCATTCCACGCCATACGGCAATCTCCACTCACAATGTTCGACGTTTCAAAACTTCAGTCTTATACTCTCAACCATTTGAAGTTCGAAGTTTTGAAACTTCAAGCTTCTGAAGGGAAGCATATACATATATAGAAATTACATGTTCAATATCTATCTGTTTATCTATACAGAATACAGAAAAAAACAGTACCTTGATGTTTCTACAATCCAGTTTTATTCAGGACACCATTGCAAGCACATCAAATGCTAACAGAACAAAACACATTTTGGCCCTCAAGCGTTCTTCAGTGCACTTAGCAAGAGTGTAGATTGCTAATTTTATATTTAAATATACTTTTACTTATTAATATTATTCTTAAAAAAAAAAACTAAATTCTAGCTGGAAGTTATTAAATAAAATTCACAACATAGTCTAAATGCATGCAAGAAATTGCATTCAGATTCGGGAAACTGCTACATTTATTTTGAATAAAACAATAACTCACTGCTGTCATCAAGTGGTGGAAGATGAACAAGATACATAAAACTTTAACAAAACTTTCCATATTCAGAAGTTCCTGAAGGTACATAGTAAATGAAGCACTCAATCACTGCTGCATCAACATCAAAGAACATTAAATTTAATTTAGTTTGGGTCAGTGTTGTAAAGCATTCAAAGTTAGTATGCAAACTATTTTGTTCCTACTAAATGCCACCTTAACCTCTGACTTGGTCATATTATTTGTAGAATCACATCAAAATTAATAAATATAAACTGTGCAGTGGAATGTATTAATTTATGTTTGTAAAGTGCATTTTCTTCTTTCACACACCTCCGATCACTTAAATGTCAGGTCTGTATCATGTGCAAGGCCTCACGTGCAAATACTCAGATAAACCACATTTTGTGTGGTGCGTGTAATGAGACTTGTGTTGCTGTTAACTGTATTGAAATGACTGGGCTTACAAATAATCCTACAACACTACAATGTTCACACAGACCACTACTTGTTAGGTTGGTTGAGGTCAAATAACAAATGGGAAGCCTCTTGTGTGTGCCTAAAATACTACCTATAGTCTTCCCTTCCCTATAGACAATCTTAAAATAATTCAGAACTATTCTAGACAAAAAAATGTTTGATGTTAATACATTGCCATCGCCATTCATCCATCCATCCACAACCCCCTTTTTCTCGTTTTTGTACATGGAGTCAGGATGTCATTTCAACAGTGACGATCATTTAGAGCCAAAGTTCACATCACCGGTTGCCATATATCATATATAATGTTCTTAATATAATATTTGCTGCCTATGTCAAACTGTAGCTTAAATCCTAACACTATTTTATATTCCTCTATGTATATTGTAAGATATTTTCAGTTTGGGTTTTAAACAAAGTAACTATATTCTCACTATACGCACTTGACAAAAAATGATTGCTTAGTACCGGAAAATGATCTTTGAGATCATTTCATCACTACAGATGCTACACCTCCTAAGAAACTGAAAAGTTGTAATGCTGTTTTACATAAAACTGGGATGGCAGCTCTACATAGACAAAAGCCAAGTGCATTTCTTCCAAAGGCCTTCTGATGTAAAGTAGTTTTAATAGTACAATAAATTAGTTTTTTGGTGCTAATATCCAGAAAACTGACAGTGAATACACTATAGTTTGCTGTGAAAGAAATCTCCATTTGATTATTGTTCAAATAACTTACAAAAAAGTGAAAGTTCATTCAAATCCTTCTTCTATAAAAGCCAGCAAACATCAAGGAAATGACACCACATTACTATTTTGGGCAAAAATGCATTTAAAGCATTATCATAATATAAAAAGGCTTGCATAAATGGGTGCAATTTTTTACACTGATAGCAGTACCCCTTAATTCTAAGCAGCATTAATTTTCCAAACAGAATACATTTTTGTTTGACAAGTTTTAATATTTGTAACAAGAAACCCCGATAATTATCTGAGTAGGAATCAATCAAAGTTAGCCAAAAATCTAATGCCTCCAGTCCACCTATATGTGGTATTGATGTATATAAACATTGTACATGTAGTGTGAAAAGATAATTGATTTGTTCCACCAACAAGTCTTCCATTAACACTAAAAACTTATTGGAATCCCTGAGTCTAGAAGTTACATTACTCTAAAGTGGTTTCAGATAAAATTCAAGCATTTCTGGAAGGGGTTTGATTACTCAGCACCTTCTGCGTACTGCTGACGTACCCTTGTGTACTTTTGGCATCAGATAGAATTTTTGCCTGATGGTTCACATAAATACTGACCAGTAGGGAGATGTTTGAATGTAAAAATCCTTCCATCATTCATGACACAAACTTCTTTATTATTGTGATACTCTGCTTTTAAATTCAGCAAATGGCAAAATATTTTTAATTCCTTAACTGACTGATAACGGAAATGAAAAAAAAAAAGGAATGAAATTCAGGCCATAGTTAAATAAACCCAATCCCCTGAGAACTAATCACTTTTTCAGTTAAATTAACCCCCAAAGGTTCATTAACGTCCACAAAATTTAAATTGCATGTTGTCCATCAACTGTTTCAACTTGTACTGTGCTTCTGATCCCACACTGAGATATCCTCAGTTCCCTCACTTCCTCACTTATACTTATGTGGGTGCTGGTAAACTGCCCAGTTCCTCTGTTGACCCTGTGAGATGAACCATTGAACTGGGTGTCTGTACTGAATGAAATAAAGAGTCAGACACTGTATCAGACCCTCTTGGTACTGATTTCCATAACATTACATTTCATTTTTAGTCTGACCTTCTCCCTTGGAGTCTGACCCACCTCCTTAGAGAAACATACTGCACTTCTTTGTTTTCTCTACTTAAATGCCATTTTGTCTACAGTCATTTAAGTCCTGTTTGTATTTTCTAACTTTGTGTATTTCTAGTGCATTATTATGCATGGACATTTGTTTATAGGTTCATAGGTTCATAGCTAATGACCAACAGGTCATTATAAAACTAACAGTACAATCAATCCCACTTGTGTCCCTGTGTATCATTGGCATTTATTAGAAGAGGTTAGTTAGGAAGTTTTTAGTTGTTATGTTCGTGGTATGTTAATTTGGGAATTACTGTCTGACTCTGTCTATCAGAGACATGGAGGCTAGACCCAGGGTGAATTTTCAGTTTCCTATCCATTAGCCAAGGTTAACCATGAATAGGGTTAGGGATGGAATCTGCTTCACATGGACGGGGATCCTGTTTCAGAGCATGAAGATCCATGGAGACACACATCAGTCTTGCCAACATGTCCTGTTTATGTCACAAATAAAATTTAAATCCTTGGATCTAGTTGCTCAAATGATTTTCATTTTGTGGATGTGCAAAATGCCCATCAGAGCTGGATCTGAACATGCCTTATATGCTAGGCAAAGGTTGTCTCACAGTAACATGTAGGAGACAGAGTATAGAGATAGGGCTTTAAGGTGATCCTTATAGGACAATGTTTTTATACCCAGGAAAAATGTTTGAGCCACTAATAAGGTCAGAGTAATGAAACTCAACAAAGGGGGTGTTCTAGTTTTCATGCATACCATTGACTACATAGCTAAAATGTATGATATTTTATATGAGAAAACTTATTATGCATAATCTCAAATGAAGTGAATACCGATTACACTGGAATATACATTTTTGTTACTCTGATGGATGGCAGCAGTTTGGAAAGAGTGTAAATTTTTTTTTCAAAGTGAAGTACCCAGTTACTCCTAAAATATCTGGGATCCCCACGATACACAAAGATCTTGCCAACCCTCGTTAACACCCATAGTAAGTACAACTAATTCTAAAACTCATTCACTGGCTAACTTTGTTGATTTGAAGCTTAAGGGTTTAGTCTGAAAATTCCCACATTCATTAAAAGATTCATGGGAGTTTTTAAAAAAGGTTTACAATAACGTATTTCAGGAGGACCTGTTATTTGTTTCTATTGATGTAGAGAATTTATATTCTATTCCCCGCAATATTTAACATGAATGGTTTGATAACTTCTTACTTGAATTTTCTGATTTAGATACAGTTCAGCTAAATTTTATTCTTCACTGTATGGAATTTGTTCTTAAAGGCATTATATATTTTTTAATGGGGGAATATTTAATCAAAGGAAGGGGGTTGCTATGGGGGTGGCATGAGCCCTAATATATACTACTTTGGTATTGATTGATTGGGAACATTATTTTATTTTTAACTATTTATTTCTTATCTGTTGGAATCATTATACTCATTTCCTTGATGATGTCTGCATTTTTTTTGAACAAGTGATCTTAATGAACTTGGCAAATTTATGAAATATATTGGACAAACGGGGGATGTTTTTGAGACTTCCTTATTAGGTACCCCAAGAAACTTTAAGATATCTTGCTGTGGATATCAGGAAAGATAAAGGGAGCAAAAAAGTTCATTTCCACCATTTACCAGAAATCCACTTGTTCTAATTCTTACTAGCTGCCACCTTCAGTGGCAAAAAGAGCGGTCATTAAGGAGCAGATGGCCAAGAAAACCCATATGGTATCTGACTATACTGAATTTTTGCATTAACTACTTGTATTGAAAAGGTTTTTTTATGAGAAGGGGATACTCAGAAGCCTTTGTGGATATCATTTGACATGAAGTTACAATTAAAAGATCGATTGGCCATTTTAAACCCCTTTTGGGTGTTGGAGAGGTCCCTGGGGTTACCCAGAGTGACACAGATGATACTTATGAATTAAACAATTACACAAAGATGGTGACCACATTTTCTATAGACTTGACTGTACTATTTAAGCTTATACAGAGAAACTGTGATTTTATCAGGTTTAGTGGGAATGTTGGAAATGTTGCCAGCACAACACCATTGCTGGTTTATAGGAGAGAGAAAAAAAAAATTAAAAACCTGCTGGAAAAAGTCAAACCCAACCAGAGTGGGAGACCTGAAGTAATGTTTAAGTGCAAGAGATGTAGTCAGTGTATTTATTTTATGGGCAAAAAATTACCCTTTTTTAAAAAAAAAACAAGGGTTGAACAACATTAAGGGGAATTTTAATTGTGAAAGTAAAGGAGTTGTATATACTTCTTTTTGTGATATTTGCCCAGCATTTCACATGGGTAAGACCAAGAGGAGCTGATCTGAATGTATTTATGAACATACATTAGACTTTAAAAAAAAACGAAATTAACTAATGCCTTGGTCAAACATTTAAAAGTAAACTCAAACTACAACTTTTTCTTTAGAGTTTTGGAAAGGCTTGAAAGAAACCCAAGGGGTGATCCATGAAAAGAATTATTGGACATAGACCCTGGGATTCAGCAAGCTCTGCACAGTGTGCAGGAATCGTGCAAGCTACTGCATGCAATACGGCCGACGAGCGGTCCAGGAACGAGCTCCGAGGATGTGCACGAGCGCTCCTACACTATTCCTGCATGGACACAGGTCCTGTATGCTAATTACCCCATTTGCATGTGTAAACCATGCAAATGAGGTGAATTAGTGATCCAGAAAGCAGGCAGGCATCTGTGCAGGAATAGTGTAACCTGCAGAAATGTATTCGGCTACTAACCGAATACATTTCTGCAAATTATAAAACTGAGGCATGGCAGCTCCAAAGAAAGCAGGCATTCAATGTAGTAGGTATGCCAATGGCCAAATATATGGCCATTGGCATGGGAAATAGTTGCAAAATTATAAAAAATAACTTTTATTTATTTTTTTTTTGGCTGATATCGGCCATTTAACCATAGGGCAGTGGTGCTCAAACAGGATTGGACCGAAAATAAGAAAAGAAGTTGGAAATAAGCTTTTAAACCAAAATCAGCATTCTGCCATAAAAGTCAATGGCATGCATAAAACAACAATACCATGGAACAGTGGTTGCTAAGGGGGAAGGCTGAGTGTGAGGTTTGTAACCATGCATTAGCAGTCAGTTTTATGCAAATGAGGGGATTGATACTGAATCACAGATTTCCCCTCAGTGTTAGTTTGCACCCAACTGTGTAGGTGCAGCAACACCATGGTATAAGTATAAGTGGTAGATGACCTCATAAGGGGGAGTGTCATGCATGCTGTAAACTTATTGGAGCTCTGTGGCCCGTGTTTGCCCTTAGCTAAGCATAGCTAAGGAAGGGGGTGTGTCTGAGGCTGCCTAGCAGTGTTTACATTGCCTAAACGGGTATGCATGCCATGCACCAGGTTTTAAACATAACAAAGAAAAAAAAAACATACAGGAAATAGCAGCTTTGTTCACATCTGAGCACTGGGTATGCTTGGCGTGCCTCGGGGCTTAAACGGGAATACAATAGGAAGGGAAAACAGCAGTAGAAAGGCAATCAAGAAGAATTAGCATAGCTGGCAGGTGAAATATATCAGAATCAGCCAATTACACAGGCAGCAGCCCAGCCCAACACACTACTATAAACTATGCAAACATCTTTCACTGTTTTTTCCCACAAACTCTACACCACCGGTGTACACAGATGGGAAAATGTTACCTGAGCAAACTAACAAAATGATAGGGGTTGCTGTCGCTCTCATACATCAATATGTGGAAGATGCTTAGGGTGGTGAGGATGAGAATGCTGATGACCAACCCACAGTGAGGAGAAGGAGAAGAGTGTACAGACCCAGAATAACCTAACAAGATCTACATGACCTGGAAATAATGGAGCACTATATGGTGGGCAAGGACATTCTACAGCCAATTGTTGAGTTGTGCCTGCCACGCCTCACACACAGAACCATCAGAGGAGGAACCCATTCCAGTGGATACCAAGGTATGTGTATGCTTAACAATACTAGCCACAGGTACCTTCCAAAGGCCAACTGGGGATATCATGAGGATCTCACAGGCATTGGCATCCAGGGTACTCCACCAGTTCCTGGATGCCATGTCAGCACATGTCGGTGAGCACATATATTTCCTCAACACCCATGAGGCATTGACCAGCAATATGCATCTCTTCCACAAATAGCAGAATACCCTGAGGTAGTGGGTGCTATAGACTGCATGCACATACACATCAAAGCACCACCCAGCCAGCAAGGTAGGGTTTACATAAACCACAAGGGCTTCCCCTGCATCAACTGCCAGGTCATGTGCAATGCCCAGGGCATAATAATGAATGTGTGTGCTGGCTTCCCTGGAAGCTATCACGACTCCCACATCTGGCATATGACACAGCTGTACCAGAGATTTGCCAGTAGGGACATCCCATATGGCCACCTAGTGGGGGATGCTGGTAATGCACTGGAGCCGTGGCTGATGACACCTATCAGAAATGCACACATACCCAAACAAGAACTCCATAATGAGGCACACGCACAAACCAGAATCATAATAGAGCATGTGTTTGGGATGCTTAAGTCATGGTTCTGGTGCCTGAATATATCCGGTGGAGCCTTGCAGTACTCTCCAGCTACATGTACACAGATATTCATTGTATGTGCCATGCTATACAGCATGATCTTGTGGAAACACCTGCAGCAGGAACAGCATGGGTCAGGGCCACACAGCCCCCCACCATTGCCAAGGCCAGCACAGGCACAGAGTGACTCGGAGGAGGAACAGCCTGAGCCGGCCCATGTAGACAGAAGGAGGCATGCCCAGTATGCCCAGGCATTGGCAAAGAGGCAACGCATAGCACATACATTGACTTGGTAGGAACCAAGAGAATGACACCTCTCTCTGACTCATGCATACAGTAAAAGGGATGTCAAACATGACACTACCTGTGTTTTACCATGTATAGGGAGTGTACTAAGTGCATCCAACATAGTCAGCCCTCCAGCACCATCCTCAATACTGGCACAGCCAGAAGGTAAGTCACTCTTCCTATCAACTGATGAATGGAGTAGTATGTCCTGCTAGTTGTATCTATGTTATGGATGTGAGCATGCAAAGTAATCGGGTAGCTGAATGGGATGGCAGCAGATAGTGGACACCTATATGGGCAGCATGAAATCCATAACAAATACTGCATGTCAGTGAGGCTCACATACCCAGCAACAGCTTCAGCCAGTAGGACAGGTGTAGATGACCATAAAGAAAGGCTGTGCTAAGGCCTCCAATTGATGGCAATGGAGAACAGCCCCCCTCCAGACCTACACAGACAGAATACAACAGGTCTGGCAGTTGTATGTTAGTTCTGAAGGGTAAGAAGTATGAAACTGAATGTAAGTCAATAAAAGCTAAGATCTGTACTCTACTGATAAGCCTCTAGTTTGCATGATAGGTCAGAATATAAAACGAAATGGAAGCCGTCAGAGTACCTGAAATACCAGAACAGTCATAGCAAATGTTTACAGTTGTCAGGTGTGACACCCCCCCCCCACTCACAATCCTGTGTATAAATGCAGTAACATGTACATGTGGGTTTAATAACAATGGAGCACAGATTACCTGAGCTGGCCCAATTTATAGGATAGATTGTTGCATGTGTACAATATGCAGGGCTTTGTGTGTTTGGTTGTTGTGTGTTGCATATTGTGTGGAAGTGGTCAGCATGTAGGCAAGGAGGGTTGTATCCTAGTGGCCTATGGCCAGTACTGTCAATGACAAGGCCATGTTCTGACATCTGCAGTGCCAACCTCAATTCATCCCAGCAAAACCGAATTCAGCAGTCATTCATACTCATTCTTCAGATGTCAATATCTGCCACCATCTGAAAGATGGACATGCCATGAATGTGGGCCCAGACATACACACAGTACACAGATGGAAGTACCCTAGACAGAGTACATAAAATGTAATTGTCAATTGCACACACCTTTGGAATTGTACATACAGGTTAGCAGCACTTTAGTTGTCTGTGTAGTATGGAATACTGATGTATTCTGGTCAATCACTGGCAAACCACAAAAGGCACAGTTATGAAGTAATGAGAGACTCCCTATGTCCCGACACAAGGCAGGATAAGGGGAATGTCCCAGGTATATCTGTGAGTTAGCTGCAAGAAGCTTCCATATCACACATGCACTCAGCTCACCCCACCATCAGCCACAGGTTTATCACAGGTTATATCCCTGCTGTTGGGAATGAGTACAGTGTGACCCCCACTTCTGTATGGGAATACCCACAGAATGCAGCATGCTGAAGAGGTGTGCCTTGCAGGTGTGTCCCTAGCTGTAAGCAGTACCCTGCCAACATCCAGAACAATGGATTAATATGGACAGGAACTATTGCCATTAACACCTTGCACACTTACCCTGTCACCCCAGGGGAATCCAGTGGCTCGCAGCCTGGGACTGTAGGAATGACAGAATGCACTGGCCTGCTACAGATGGCCTGCATCACTACCAAATGGCCTACAGTCCTCTGTCAAAGGCCTATGCCTCACCCGTACTGCCAATGTATGTTATTTCATTGGTTCCAACTAACAACATAACACAGTCCAGAGAACACAAATGCAAGGCCATGTCAACAAATCTCAGTAGCATGCCCACCATGTCCTACTGCATGAATTGTAGATCAACCCCTAAATATCACTGGGATGAAGGGACAACTATAGGGATACTTCTCAGATATCACTCACATAATGTTAGGAAGAGGATAGAATAGCAGAGTGGGGAGTGTAGAACATGGATGCCATGGAGTGTGTGAAGTATGAAACTCTGATGTGTGCCCATACTACCCCTGCCGGCAACCCCAGTAATGGGTGGCTACAAACCCACTCATAAACCACTATGTGAAGGGGAACTGACCAGATATATGAGCCCTGCTGCTGGGTAACCTGAGTGAATCTGTACAGTTGAGAGGTATGGCCACAGCAGTATATGGCCATTCTTTTATGTCAATAGATGTACAAGCAGGGGATCCTCAGCCACCACTGTACCAAGGTGCTGGACCATTTACACAGACCCATCAGCAAGTGTCTGCAGCTACCCCTCCACAATCATCACAATCATACCATTCTGGAGGGGTAACTTCAGACCCCTCAGCAAGTGTCTGCAGCTACCCCTCCAGAATGGCATGATTGTCCAAGAATATGTAGGCTGCAGACCACAGGAAATAACTGTGAGCAAATAAGTATATCTGTCAGTAGTTGATGACATAATACATCACAGTATAAAACAGTACATATGTCTGAATATCTCTGCTAACAGCAACTGTGTAACACATGCAGCCCAGACGCAACAGTTACAGTACCCCACTATCTTTCGCCCATTATAACTCCATATTATCAACCTATCTACAGATATCCTGCAGAAACAGGTTGCTAGCTGTAGGTGTAGAACACAAAATCCTGCACTGCAGAACAACCTACCTAGAATGGATTCACACACACAATACAGAAGGTCATACTGGGCAGGTCTATATAATATGTTTGAAGTTTGAAAACTTTGAAAGTTAAATAATCAAATTAAAATGTTCAAAATTTCAAACATCAAACATAATTAAAAAAAAAAAAACGAACATACCTGACTAGTGTAGGTAGGGGGGAAAGCCCCTTTGCACCCCCTACACCCACACTCTTTAAATATACCAACTCCGAGACTGCACTATAGTTAGTTTTGGAGGTTTTTTGGTTACATATGTTCGAAGTTTTATACCTTTGAACATTTAAATTCAATATTTTAATGTTTGAAGTTCTAAAACTTCGAACATATGACATAGACCAATACTGGGCATGCTCCTACACTTAGAAGCCCATGTCTGATAACAACACTGGACTATACATATCTGTCAGTCGCAGATGTCTGTGCACACACACCACATTGCACACCATTCATGCTTTGCACACACATTGGATATACTCACACATATCCAAGGCCAACACACTATAATAGGTCAAACATACACATGTGGGGAAGAGAGAGGAAGACAGTGACAGAGAGATTGCCATCACGAGGCCTGTCCCACTCACCACACATCCAATTAGCCAATATCACATAATGTGCCAATGTCAATCATTGCAGACATTTGCTTTTGTTGGATCTCAGCCCTATAATGTCTGTGGTGCTTGTGATAACTGTGTAACATGATAGTACATGTCAGTATTCATTTAGCATTTGTAAACCCAGTCTTGTCAAATGTAAAGTTGTGTGTGTGTTTCCAGAGGAATGGTTTATGGCCCATTCACACACACTGCACTTCCCATTGCCCATGTTAGCACTCATGCTGATGTCAGTCACCTTGAAATAACCCTCTGGCCAGTTCTCAGCCTTATAATCTCCATGGCACTTGTGATAACTGCTTAATGTTATAGTGTAACATACTAGTTAGTTAGGAGTTCCTGTGAAACTTTGTAGGTGTAGATATTAATGATTTTGAAGACAATCACAGTTGCTACACCTCCCATTGCCCTACTTTAGCAAGCCTGCTGATGTGGGTCACCTTGACATACCCCTTTGGAGAAGGGCTAGCCCTATTAACTCTGTGGTACATGCAATAACAGTTCAATGTTATAGTGTAACACACTAGTTAGGTAGGAGCTCAAATCCCAGACATGGCAACTTTTTGGAAA
>NC_056741.1:1758982360-1759038004 GCF_019279795.1 Protopterus annectens | reverse complement strand
TAATAATGGTCTTTGTCCTAACATATGGTAATAGCTCTATTACACCTGTCCAAGGAATATGATGCATATTACAACAGATAATGTGATGCAATTTCCCACCTGCACATTCAGTGTTCGTTTATGAATTTTTCATTTTGGTGCTTGTACATACCAGGAAATGTTACTGAATGGTTGTTTTGGGGAAATCTTTCATTCTGGTGCCTGTGCATACATTATTTTGAAGGGCTCAGGTGGGTGAATGCTTCATTTTGGTGGTTTAATACAGCAAAACATACAGATGTTTCATTTGGGGAAGTGTTTAATTTTTGACATTGTGCATACCTCAACATTCTACTGAAGGGGTTTCTTGGGTGAACTGGTGGTTGCACATACTAGGAAATGTTACTGAAGGCTTGTAATGAAAGGAAGGTCATTATCACATAGCAATAGGTGCAGTTACAATATAGCAGTTAGTCATTATTACTTTTTTGGGGAAAGTCTCAGCTGCTGTCAGTGTTACTCACATAAGTAAAAGTCATTATCACTTTAATGAATGCACAAGTCAGGTTGTATTTTTTCTCTGCTTTGCAACCCCCTCATTCTTCATTGACTGTCTACCCTCCTAAACCCCTGATTTTTTTCTTATATATGCATTATATATATATATATATATATATATATATATATATATATATATATGTATATATATGTATATATATATATATATATATATATATATATATATATATATATATGTGTGTGTGTGTGTGTGTGTGTGTGTGCGTATATGGATATACATGTATGTACATTGGTCTCACACACACACACACACACACACACACACACACACACACATATATATATATATATATATATATATATATATATATATATATATATATATATATATATATACACAATTGTGGTGGTTGTATCTCAACATTTTCCTGAAGGGGTCATTTAAGAATGTTTCATTTAGGGACATGTGTATAACATGTAGTAATGAAGATGTTGTAGGGGAAATAATTCATTTGTGTACCAGGGAAGTGCTTGTGCATACATGGTCAGACTGCTGAAGATTGTAATACAGATACAGTGTGACAAGTATAGGTTATCTACAGCTCAGGTTTCAGCAATGGTTATTATAATTTTTTGTTTATGTATCCAGCTTTCAAGAATAATTTATTATCTGTTAACAATATGCACGTACTGCATTTAGGAAAACTGATGGGTCTTATTGTAACCTGAGTGATGGTCAGATGCAATAAGTGGAATTAGTACTTTTCTAACTAATTCTAACATGGATTAACCAGATATGTTTGCCATTTCTGCTTGTATTACTGTACTTCTGCTTATACTCAGTAATTGGGCATGTTTTCATGCTTTGTCAGTCATGGGTGGAAATTAGGTGGTAGGACGAAGGGATCAATAACATCCAAGTTACTATTTTGACTGAATTATAACGGCATTGTCATTTTGTGTGGTCTGATATAATTCCTCGACAGATATGGAAAACAGCAAACAGTCAACGGGCAGCTCACAAGGCCAAATGTTTACAGAATTGGTTCATGCATGGCTTGATGCACAGGGTCGGCGTTCACCTAACTGAGGAGGGCATTGCATTGTTCTTGACTGACCTCCTCAATGGTGTGAGGAGAGCTATGCAGGATTGGTAACATGCAGCGTGTGAGAAGAATGGAAAACACCCATGACCAAGTAGGACCAGTATGGTAAGTAAAACTCTCTTATGAAATGTGTTCTGTAAAATATATTATTCTGAGTTTGTGCACATATGAAAGTTTGTTTTGGACTTAGGTTATGGAAATTATGATTTTTTTTCATATATTGGTAAATAACTTTGCAAGGGAGAGTCTGAATGTGTTAAGTAATACCTCATTTTGAAGACAGTACTGATAGTTCCAACATGGTAAAAGAATGGTGCCTGTATGTTGGACACGTGCAAATATCAAAGTTTGTTTGGGATTTAGGTTATGGAAATTATGATTTTTTTTTCATATTTTGGCAAATAACTTTGCAAGGGAGCATCTGAATGTGCCAAGTAATATCTCATTTTGAAGAAAGTATTGCTGGTTCCAACATGGTAAAATAATTGTGCCTGTATGTTTGACACATGTGCAGATATGAAAGTTTGTTTCGGACTTAGGTTATGGAAATTATTATTTTTTTTCATATTTTGGTAAATAACTTTGCAAGGGAGCATCTGAATGTGCTAAGTAATACCTCATTTTGAAAAGATTATTTATAGTTCTAACATGGTAAAAGAATGGTACCTGTATGTTGCACTCATAGGCAGATATCAAAGTTTGTTTCGGACTTAGGTTATGGAAATTATGATTTTTATTCATATTTTGTTAAGTAACTTTGTAGGGGAGCATCTGAATGTGTTAAGTAATACCTCATTTTGAAAAGATTATTTATAGTTCTAACATGGTAAAAGAATGGTGCCTGTATGTTGTACTCATAGGCAGATATCAAAGTTTGTTTCGGACTTAGGTTATGGAAATTATGATTTTTATTCATATTTTGGTAAGTAACTTTGCAGCGGAGCATCTGAATGTGTCAAGTAATACCTCATTTTGAAAAGATTATTTATAGTTCTAACATGGTAAAAGAATGGTGCCTGTATGTTGTACTCATAGGCAGATATCAAAGTTTGTTTGGAATTAGGTTATGGAAATTATGATTTTTTTTCATATTTTGGTAAATAACTTTGCAAGGGAGCATGTCAGTGTACCAAGTAATACCTAATTTTGAAGACAGTGTTACTCCTTACAACATGGTAAAAGAACTATGTCTGTGCACTCTACACATGTACAGATATCACAGTTTGTTTAGTCTTGTACGATTATGAAAAGTATACATTTGCAATACTTTTCATTATTATGCCCATATCTTTGCAAGGGAGCATGGTGATCACACAAATGATGGATCATTTTGAAGCTGACATTCAGATGCACAACTTCTACACTGATATGTAGGCTCTGTCTGTTACAGGTGATGAGATATTATGCTTTGTTTATTTATCAGTTATGAAAAATAATATATTAATCATATTTCTGTGTATATCTCGAGAAAGGAACATCACACAGTAATGGTTAAGGTATCATGTTAAAGCTGACATTCATATTAACAAATTACATTCAAATTGTATGGGTCTGCATGGTACATTGACCAAGATATTGTGCTTTGTTTTTCCAAAAAGGTAAAAAATATGCACAATATCAGCATCCCTTGCCAAATATTTAATAATGACTTTGATATACACTATCAACATTTACCCTGTTGGGAAGGTCAGTGTCTGCTGAACAACTTTCGCGTTCACATTTTTAGTGTAGCTCTTATAGTTAAAGAGTTATGAACATTTGTTTTCTGTATGGTTTTACAAATGGATTTTCTGAAAATCAGCTCAGGCTGCACTGTTGTTTCTATGGTGGAATTAAGCAGGCAGCTTTTCCTGAGCTGTTCCGGAGTGAATGAGTTAAGGTATGTATTCCCCATATTTGTTGTCCTAACATAGGATTCCATATTACACATTCATTGCTCATGTTAGGATCACATTACAGGTTGTAAAATGTCTGGAATGTGATATTGTGATATGGCGTTGTGTAGATCTGTAACAGTTGTCATTGTAATAGTGTTTTATACACTGTTGTAGCCACTGTATAAGGGTAATGTTTCAGACATGTCCCTGCTGTAGGTCATTTATCCCACCATTATGTTCATCTCTGTCCAGACATCTTGCGCTGACAAGTTGTTAGTTATACTGCAGGACTCTTACACACCCTTCAGATATGCCACCATGGTGACCACTGTGATGCAGTGCAGTTCACAGCAACAGTAAGTGAGCATGTACAGCATGCATTATGGGTAGGTGTGTTAAATGTGTGCATGGCAAATACCATGGCCATAACATGGCCGGTATATTGGCAAACTTGAACAAAAAAACTCTGTACTCACCAGCTACAGGCTGGTGCCCCAGAGGTATACCAGAGGGACCTACAGAGTTGTGTGAGAGATGTAATGTCAGTAGCCACACCTGTGGCATTGGAACAGGGTGGGAGCAGCATTTCACTATATCAACAGTACAAACCAACAATACTAGAGTTTATGCACATCTGCTCATTACTACACTGCAGCAACAGACTGTAATCTGACACATGCATGAAGATACTTTACAGATGACGATGGATAAGCAACAGTGGTCTACTAATGTGCCTTGGGGCCTTACCTGCATGCTCCTCATCCATTGTGTGAGTAGCACCCACTTCCACAATGCTATCATCAGGTTCTTGGATTGGCTGGCAGGCACGTGCCTCAATGCTTTTGAGGAACTCCTCAGCATGTGTCAGTAGGGGCTGGATGGTAAGACCCCCACCTGTGTCTAGGTGGTCCCTCCTAACTGCAGCAGCATGCTGACAGGTGTGGCGGATGAGGTCAGTGCAATGATTTCACACCTGCTCATAACTGCGGTTATGCAGGCTGACATCATTTACCCTGTGGATGAGCTCATTCCACAGGACAGTCCTCTCCTGCACATCATGGGTCATACGCCCAAAGAGGATTCTGTGGTGATGCATGAGGTAGCTGATTATTAGTTCATTCTCCTGTGGAGTATAAGCAGGGAGATGCTCCTGTGACATGGTACTTGGAAGACATAAACAGGAAAAAAATGTCTGAGGACCTCTTACTGCAAGGATATAATAGTTGTTAATTGACCCCCCCCGACCATATCTGCAACAATAATCTGAACACACAAATCAATGGGTATCTTTACACCAAACCTACTGTTGGAACATATATACTATTGTGCAACAAATATTGAAATGTGTTTCTATTCATGTTCCATGTTGAAACACTGTCATTGGTGGTCTGTTGCTAACAATATAACCTGCATGCCATTGTAATGGCTACTACTGTGGTTCCATATATGCATGTGTTCTGTTTGCTATGCATCTGTTCTAAATCTGGTGTTTTGGGTTAATGGGAATATCTATGCATGCTGTTATAACTAATCCTGGATTGTGTTGACTATTACTGCCCACATATGTTCTAAAACTGCAACACAATAGCATGTTTGGGAAGGCTGTTCCCAGCAGAAGCACCTCTCCCACCTCATCTGGCCATGGCACCAGGCCACAGTACATCTGGGACCCAACCATGGACCTCCTCTTCTGCTGGTCTTGCACTATCTTCAAGTGGAACCACCTCAGGGGATGGTGCTCGTCACCAACCCAGGAGCGCGCACAGACAGGATCCTGTCACCAGAAGTCAGGTCCAGGGTCTGTTACATAGGGAGCTCTGCAGAGAATTGCGAGAACTGCTACACCACCTTGAGGCTCTTGTGACACAATTAGAGAGTCAGCCTGCCCCTCTTGCTCAGCCCCCAGCGCAGTCACCTTCAAGGCTGTGAAGGTGCAGTGGTGACTGCTCATGGATGGGGAACCACTGTTTCCACTGGGGGCTCATGGGCTTCCAATTTCCAAACACCCATCCCTGTGCCAGGAATTTACCCACCACGTGTGTCATATACTGCCCTTGTATGCTGTCTTGTTTGTCTTGTCTGTCTTCTGACCCAACCTACCTCCCCAAATATACCTACTATCTTTCCCCAACATCCCACTCTCACCTTAACAAAAAAAAGGGCAATCTGTTCCCAACACAAACTTCACACCATACATAACTGTCCATTTCGCACCTGCTTACAACTGCTTACAGGTGCCTTAATCACTCTGTATCCAAAAGCCCTTATTCTGGCAAGCAAATAAATTATCAGCCCTTGCAAGCAACTAACCCAGGACCCTGCACACGATAGCCACAGCAATATGTGTGATGTTTTCTAAAACATATCATGCAGCACAGTCATTAAACAGTAGGAAAAATGTATATATTATCATACATGTATATATATATATATATATATATATATATATATATATATATATAGATATATATATATATAGATATATATATATATATATATATATATATATGTGTGTGTGTGTGTGTGTGTGTGTGTGTGTGTGTCTATATATATATATATATATATATATATATATATATATATATATATATATATATATATACATATATATATATATATATATATATATATATATATATATATATATATATATATATATATATGATGTGTCTGTATATATGCAGACATACATGTTTTATAAATATATATATATATATATATATATATATATATATATATATATATAGAGTGCATTCAGACATCGGATCCACATGCTCAACCTCCTTCCTCCACAGCTGCACTGTTCTGCCTTGCTATGATACAAGGCATCACATGTGGACACAGCCTAACATGAGGGGGGGATATATAGGGACTGATCGTAGATATGCCTTTTAAAAAACTATGAAGTTTGTGCATGATACATTTCACATTACCATGACTGTTCTGAAGGTGGTTGGGTCTGAAACACGTGTCTATCATGACTTCATTACTTCCACCTTCAGCTATTTGCCTGACTGATATACATGTTTGAAGGAACAGAACAAACAGTATGATGGCTTAAATCTTGTCATTCTGTGCAGATCTGCACAGTTGATAGGTATGGCCCACTGCCCACAAAGCCAGATACTATGTCCATAGCAGTTGTTCAGCAGGACATCATTACAGCAAGTCTTGATGGCACATATAAATCATTCAACATCATCTATCCCATTATTACAGACCAAGTACTACATTCACTTACACGCATACATGTTTCAAATACCTGTTTTCTTATTAGGCTCTCTTCTGTGTACTACTTGGATATCTTCCTTGTTTTTTTTTTTTTTTTTTTTGTTTATAGTATTATCTTTTTTTAGTATTTTTTATTTTTTTTTTTATTATTTCTCTCTCTCTCCACTACAGGGATCAAACTGGTTTGAATAGGTTGCAGATTGGCTTTTGTAGGTAATGCTCATGATCAGGTGATGGCCTCTGCACCAATTGGTGTTTCTCACTTGCTAATTGCACGCAGCCAGCTGTGTAGTACTTGCAATAGCCAATGTCATAGCAACCCACCACTATAAATGACTACATCATCTGGGCATTGTCCCTTTACCTATCCTGTATGGAATACATCCTTCCTGTGTGTGGGCAGCAGTGTTACAGACAGCAGGTAGCAATACCTCTTACAACAGGATTTGTGGACACAGGCCAACTACATGTTTGCATAAGGTTCCAGACCTACAGACAGTGTGAGTATTGCTGTTATATGCATTGAATACTGCTAGTTTTACAGGGTTTGTGTGTGTGCATGTCAGCTTTGCATGGAATGCAGTCTGTCTGCATAGCTCTCAACTGTGGGCCTATCCACATGATAGCTAGATAATTGGCTGTTATGTTTTGTCTGTTCACCATACAGGTATTGTCTCTGACATATCAGTGCCATTCTCTCCATTGATTGCTATCAGTACATGTAAACATCCATTTGTGTTTCTGACTTCATGTTCCTGAGTAAGGGTATGTTGCACCCAATCCTGCAACACCAGCAACTTTCACAGTGTATAACATTGCAAATATGGCCTTGTGTTCTAGCCTCTGTCCTCCACCTATATGCCAGGCTTTGTCCAGATGTCATGCAGTAAAAGGATGTTAGGTAATGGCCTATCATTATTTAGTGCTGGCATTCCTGCTATCATTCCAGTGATGTTGTCGACTCCCACACAAATTGTGGGGTAGGGTCCATACATATGAGGGATACAGATGGACAAAACATGTGTGACCTTGTACAGTCTGGAGGTCAGTGTATGGAAAACACTGTTATATGCCCTTGTAAGACATTTTATGGGGGGGGGGGTATTACCTGTTTTTAACCTAGGCTGTTACAACATGTGAGGGATATCAGTAGTAAGAAACATTAAGGTATATGGCTGTACATTTTCATACATTTCACCATGGGAACAGTGGTGGGCTAGAACTTACTATCTTGCACACACTTCAGTTTGTCAGTGTGATAGTGGCACTTTAAGTTAAGCATTGTTATGTAACAGATACACTTACATTGTGACAACTAATACTTTTTCCCCTAGGGGTTGAGCACAGAGTGTAATTGGAGGCCGCTGAACTACATCCGTAATTAAGTATTGAATGGTTCTTATCTTCAAGGCAAGTGTTTTTTTTTACTGTTGTACTACTTGAAGGCCTTAGCTTGGACAGCAAAGTATGTTATGTTTTTTTCAGATTACTGTGTCAAATGTTTTGTATGATAGTTGCATTAATCAGTTATTATGTATTTCAAACACCTAACTGCTATAAGAAATATAATTTGATAGATAATTCTGTCATCTGTAAATAGTATTGTTAACCACATGCTTGTTGTCTTAAATGGTAAAAATAGAGTTACATGTAGAACTGAAAAAAATGTAACAGCAGTACACTCTGCTGGCAGAAAGCTAACCAAGTAAAGCATGTTGTGACCCTTTGATCAAAAGTTGGCTACGGCCAGTCTACATGAAGACATTCTTTCTATTGTTTTAACCAAGAGTTAAATTGCTAGATTTAAACATGCAAATGTATTTTTATTGCTCTGCCTCCTGACCAGCTGCAAGGTAACACAAGGAGATGTTAAGAATGTAAATGTAGTTTCTGTTTGCCTGGGAACCCAGGGAAGTGTAAAGAATGATATAATGGGAACCAGGAATGTGATTTTAAAAACAGAGAGAATCAGAGATTTTTAAGCATTTTCATCATCACTCTGCCTGTGTTCTTTGTGTAATTTATTTTAGATGTGTGTTTTCTAGAAATAGCTAGAAAGATTAGACTAAGTGTTTTTCTGTGATACCTGAACTGTACTACTGGATTATTTTAAGTATTTCTCTGTGATCCCTGAACTCTTGTCTAGCACTGTGTGGTAAAAAGTATTGTCTTGTGGTTTTAATTATTTATTATTAAATATTTTTTTTTGTGTAGAGATAATTTAAGCTCTAGAGTACTTTGCATATTTATAGTGTTTACTGTCCAAGTCACTCCAAATAAGCCTTGACTGTTTAGTCACACTTACCAATTGGATAATAATATTGCAAAGTAATAATTGGATACCCTTTCATAAGGGCCTTTGAGTAGCTGATAAATATTAACTGGGTGGTGGCAGTGATTTCTACCATATAGTCTGGGTAAAAGGGGCACAGCTGGAGAACCTGTGCCAGCCTTCCCCAGAAGTGTCTGTGTGGTTGTATAAACTCTTATCTCAAAGAGTGTGTACGTCAGCTAATTGGGCAGGGACACAAAGCACTGGTTGGACAGAGAGGGTGCTGGAGATTTTAGCTTGCCCAGCTGGCTGAGATCTGGACCCTATAGCTCTGCCAATAGGGAGTCTTATTGGGGACCTGGAGAGTAAGGGAGGGGCCAGGCCCAGACTGACTGTGATGTCTGTGTGCTGTTAAGGGAAATTTCACTTTACTGTGTGCATTTGTTATCCATTCCTCCTATATGAGATGCCCCTCACTGGTGTTAATGGTAAGGATTGAGGCTCCTTGATTGCTGGGCCAGGGCACGGGCATCACAATATGTTTTATGCAATAATTCACATTTGTAGGAAAGAATCAAACACTGGCCATTTTAAAAGGTGGCAACTGTAGGAATAATGGCTATTTGATATGCTGTGCACCCTCTATATATACTCTGCTTATACATATCTATAAGTAGTAATATATCACTATGTGTATATATGTGAACACACACACACACACACACACACACACACACACACACACACACACACCTTGTGGTGTGTGTGTGTGTGTGTGTGTGTGTGTGTGTTTGTGTGTATGTATGTATCATTGGAATGTTTACTGCTTCCACATTGTACATTCCCTATGGTAGACTGACTGTTCTGCATGATATGTTAGAGATATCATCCTGACATCTTCCAGCAGAGATCACTTACTCTTATTAATTTGTGGCAATGTTGTGTAGTGTCCTGGGTTCAAGACTTGCAAGTGATGGTTATTGTGTTGCAAGGCAGATCTGTTCCGCTGTGGATGAAGGAAAAATGGTAATAATTACAAGAGATCTCTATTTTGGGCCCCTTCACCCCTATTAACAGTGCCTTTGGCCAGATGTGTCTTTATAGGAGCAGTATTTAAAATCTGTCGCTATTTTTGGGTGTTTGTCCCTCCATTATTTCTGGCTTTGTACAGATTTCTTGCATTGAGCGGTTGAGAGGTATGGTGGCCAGAGACTCTCTAGGGGAGTCATTGTGCTTGCACTGGGTACTGGGCTTTCTTGTACACCAGAAGATGCAGTGACTCTGAAGATGATGACGTTCTAGAAACTGAAATGAATGAAATAAACAGCCAAACAGCCATATAACCTGGAGCCTATCATCTTGCTTGGGGGGGCTTGCAAATTCAGAGAATCAGCAAGATCTACTGGTAGAGAATCTAAAAGGCATCAACATGACCTGGGTGGAACCAAAGCATAAAAAGTCAGAGCACTGTACTTGATCAGTATTGATGCTGGAGTCAAGCAGGTTATCTAGTCCCAGAGCATCCCCCGTCCCAAATATGGGAGGGTAGGGAGGTACTTAGCAGCCTTGGAAAATCTATACTGCCCAGTAGTCTTAGTGCCTATTGCTTTGGGTCTACGAGTTACAGAGCATGGACCCCACCCTATCAGCTCTATCAGTGTAGTGAGTTCATAACTTCTGTAGCTGGTACATATCTGTCAACTGTGCAGATATTTGCAGCATGTCCTGATTTTTGCTTCATATTTTGGTCTGTTCCGAATAACATTTGTGGTTTTCTAGCAAATCACCAAGGATTGAAATCACTAAATAATGACATACATTTCAGTTTCAGACTTCATATCTTTCAGAAAATGAACAGTAAAACAAATCCTGTCATCCTAATAACTTTTTAAGTTTAGAAGAGCAACATTTAAAATTGGCTCTGTCCACATTTCTTGCACTAAATGGTTGAGAGGTATGATCGGGTAGAAGGTCATATTTTAGTAACTATCAGGAAAAAAACTGAGGTACCTATTGAGTAGACACCCTCAAGAACACCTAATAGAGACAATGACAAAGGAATAGTATGACCTGGAAACAGCATTCAGTTTACCATACTAGTTAAGTAAGCAATAATTCCAACAGGGTGCATGTCACTGTGGAAACAATGCCCACCCAGGGGTGTTCTGAGTTTGGTAAAATTAAAATACATATCATTGTAAAGGACATGAAAAGTAAACTCGCTCAGAACACTGAGACTATCATTCAATCATTCATCTTTTTGGTTAAGTCAAGAATTAAAGCTTTGTGTAAGTCTAATAATGAACTAATAATCTTATTAAATGTGGTCATTTGTACTGAACGCCATTCTGATATGAATGTAGATTTATCTTTACCTATTCCAGTTCCAGATAGACATGGAATCCCCTAGGAAGCATACCTGCTTGACAATAAGCTTTCAACATACATAAGGGACAAATGGTGGAACAGTGTCCTGGCCTCTAAACTCCTAATTCCCACTTTACTTTATGGCTCTGTAGTACAACTTAACATTCAATTTTCCATCCAAAATAAACTAAACCAGTGCTTCAATAAAATAGCAACATTTGCCATTAACTTGTCACACAGAACCCACACTGCTTATCTCTAAAAGAACTTGATAGGTTTGACTTACCAAGCAACTCACATGCAACTACTCCTTATCCACAAATGAATATACAAACCAGAACAAAGCAAAGTCCTAGTTTGTTTGTGTCTTTCGGCTTTTCCCGGTTAGGGGTCGCCACATCAGAACTCCGGTCTGCTAATGACTGGTAGTTGATTTTTACATGCCGAGTTACCAGCCCTGACACACAACCTTCAATGAAAGTACGCCCATTCATGCATGTCTCCAAGCAGAAGATGCTCTAGCTGGGAATCGAACCGGACAGCGTCCTACTGTGAGGTGGCAAAGCTACCGCAGCACCACCACCACAGGTTTTTTAGTAAAATTATCCTAGTAATGTTCTGTAAATGTATTTCTGTTTGCATTTTATCTGTTGTGTGGATTTTCTCCCCTTGCACATAATTGCTTATCAGTTACTCTAAAATGTTTTTATGTGTGATTTTTTTGGAGCCTTTCTCTAAAACTCATTGTAAAATATTTAATCTTTTGTGTGGATTTCTCCCCTTGTACATAATTCCTCATAAACTACTGCTGAAATGTTTTTGTTTTGGAGTTTTTTTTTCCCCTGGCCTCTGCTGAAAATGGGCCACTGGCTCAGTCAGACTTTTATGGTTATGAAAAGGGAAATAAATAAAAACAAATAAATAAAATAAAGTTTCTTGGAAGATTCCAACAGTTGTTTAAATGCATTCTGCACAGAAAGAGCTTCATCATTCATAACTAAGGCTTCTAAACACTCACTTAAGGTGTGGTACCCTGTTGTTTGATTCCCTGGGAACATTTATGGCTTTCTTGGGATATCAGGGAGGAGTAGTATGCTGATCCCAAAGAAACCATGCTAATCCAGAAGGCAAGAAGCAGCAAACTTGCCATTGGGTCAGAGATGAAAAGACCACGAATACTATTCCCACACCAAGTGTCTGTGTTACTTTTCAAGTTATAAAGAGATAAAAATTATCAAGAATTGGGAAGAAGGAGGGGAAATATACCAGACAAGTAATATCATTTTATACTCATTTGATAGCATTACTTTATGGATGGTCAAAGAACACTGTTGAGTAGCAATATGCCCTTTCCCCTACTGTTGAGTTATCTCAAGAGTTGGAATATATAATTAGCAGGGGGTGTGGGGTGGTTGCAAAGGGGCTTTCCCCCATTCAAATACTTAAGTTTTATGTTTTATTTTCTTTTCTTCATTATTTTATTTCTGATCCTTTGGGCACACAAACCCTACTATCATCTAACTCACCCCTTTGTGACCACTCAAACAGCTATGTGCATTCACACACACACACACACACACACACACACACACACACACACACACACACACACACACTCACATACTCACCTGAGACTTCTCATACTTCTGCATATGCATTCACACATGCAGACACACACACGCACAAACATGCATACACATACACACACACACACACACACACACACACACACACACACACAGAACACTAATTGCCTGCAAAACACCTCCATGATCTCTCCTATTGAAAGTAATGGTATAAGTGAACTTTACATCATTTTAATTAAGGCGACTGGTGGTGGGAAGTGGTTCTCTAAATCAGTTGGCTGCATAAATCACTTATCACAGGCATTTCCAAAGTTGAGCACATGATTCATTATCATATGCCACTCCCATGAAATGCCTCATAACATTTGCTGTAAGCCAGAGGGACAGAGTCCATTGTGATACCGAACCTTATCATGTAAAAGCACTGTAGTAGGGCTGGCTCTCTTGATCCACAATAGCTACTGCCAGCAGTAAATAGTGCTTTCTGCTAGAGATAACATTTCTGAATCCCAGATATTGTGTGTAGCTGATTAAGAAAAAAAAAACAGGTTATGTGTTTTCACAAAATTTTGCTATTAAAGTTTTTCAAATGTTTAATCTGTATCCAGCAAGAAACCACTCATTCACAAAATGCTTTAAGTTGAAAATGTAATTTTATGAAGATACAATAAAGTCTGAGTGCTGCAGCTGGTGTCCAGATGCCTTAATGGGAGGGTGGAGTTGGACAGCTATTTTTATAAAATAATGCAGTTTGTTAATGCAAATGTATCATGGGTTGCTAAACAGTCATTCATTCTGTGACTAACAGTTCTGTTAAACATAACTGGATAACTGCTTACCAGTTTGACTGATGTCTGTATACCTCATTGTTCTATTAGCTTCCTTAAACATAACCAGCTCCCATTTACGGGGAAGGCTATGAGCTGAAAAAATGGGATGACTTTATGTTTTCTTCAATGCAGATGCTGACTGGTTTCCAAGATACAGATAATTTTTAGAAGCATTCTGTATCATTCTTTCATTTGAAGGCTGCTTTGAACAGAATTTCTGGTTCCCTACAGCAATGTTAACTGTTTTCTATGAAATAACACAAAAACATGGAAACACATTACATGTTGCTAAACATATATTAATACATCAAATAATAACCATGATAATAAATTTTCATTCTCTATCAGTTGCATTAAGCATAGCATGATAATAAGTTACCAGCTTGTCAGGTATTTGTTTGCTTTATTGTTCAATTACATTGCATGATCATATCCAGTTCCCAGTTTCTGGTAGGGCCATCCCAAGTAATAGAATGACTATGGATTTGACCTTGATCCACTAAATTTTATTGGATTAAATAACATTATTTTTATTTGGTGGGAAATGTAATTTGTCGGAGGCAGAAAATTCCCTTACACCCAACAGTTACAGTTAGGTAATGGGGTTTAGTGACATCTGAAATACCAGGATGAGTGATCAATTAACTACATCTAGTTTGCAAAGGTCAGTCCTGGGAGAATTTCATGCTCACTGTATGTAAATTGCTTCTGTCAATACATTAACTGATTTCATAATGGTTCTCTGATGCCAAAACCTATTCCCTACAAGCTGTAAAATAAGCAATAAAGTTAAGTTGTTGATCATATTCCTGGTTTGCTGTATAACACAATGTCAGCACTGAAGAACATACATCTGTTAGAGTGCTGGAGAAGAGGAAATTGGCTTCAACTAGCCTTCAGCATGGCCCATTTGGAAACAGAGGTTTGTATGCTATTAGATAGCTGCAAGTTTGGATAAGGAGGATGGTGAAGTACAGGTAAATTTGTCTAGCAGTTTGTGGAAAAGATTGACTCCTGGTTTTATAGGGTTTGACTCATTCCTCCAACAGTTGTCTGCTGAGTGACTCTGAATAAGTCATTTTACCTGAAAGTGCCCCTGGGTCATCCATGAGAAGGATGCTTGTATACACTGGACATACCCAGTAAACAAATTAATAAAAACAATAGTTTTTGTATGCTGTGGGAAGAGATGTCAAACCAATATATTGTGTGTTTGCATTTGCTGAGGGGTGTGCCCTCATCTATAATACTGTAATCTCTATGCTGGATGAGCATTTTATGTGAAAGTATGATGTAACTGCTGAATGTACGCAGTTTCACAGATGAGTTCAAAAAGGAACATAGACTGCTAAAGTATTCTTCACATTTCTTTATAAACTGAACTTTGTGATTTCTACATGCTAAAGACAAAAAAGATAAGGGATACAACTGTGATAAGCACCACATGCAGAGATGTCTAATAATGCTGCAAGTGGAACATAATTAATAATGGAAAAAAGAATACAAATGGCACATCAGTCAGAGGAAATAAAAATACAAAATGCAAATGTGGTACTTGAAAAAGATATCAATGAAATTTGATGGAAAGCACATTTAAGCATGTTAAAATACCAGTAAAAGGCATGACATGAAACAGTGTAACTATATCAGATATAACTGTATACATAGCGAGCTTGTGTAATCCACAACTAAAATTGTGTCATATACTGTAATCAAAGCAACATTACATAAATTGTTCAATTCCTGCCTTCTCTTAAACCTCGTTCCTCCTTCAAAACATTTTTCTTCATGTATTGTTCCCACAGTTTTCATTTTTTCTATATAATTTCCACCTACCCTTTTCTAAATATCCCACTAACAGTTATTTTATCGCTGATATAATATTCACTACTTCCAATATCATTGGATTAGATTTTGATTTCCATTTTCTAGTAACTGCTTTTTGGGTAGCCAACAGAATTAAACTTAGCAAGGCCTTGCTATGTCTAGGTAATTCAGATACTGTATCTCAGCTTAAAAAATAATTTCCTTAGTTACACTCATTTACTCACCCAGTATTCCTGACAGATACAATAACAGACTTTTAAGATAATTAAGTCCATGTTAGTGAAAAATCCAGCAGCACCATGCTATGATGTCAGTAAACCCAGAGTAATCAGTGTATATGCCAATAGTTATGATGCTGAGCAGGTCTGCTGCAACAGAAAAAAGGTGAGCTCATACCTGTTGCCTTAGGTTCACACATGCTGACATTAAAAGAAAGGCAATCACAAATAGCGAAGGACTGTGTGTCATGAGTGTGAACATGGGAATACTTATAGGTTCATAGGTTCATAGGTTGGTACTAGACTATCAGCCCTAGGGCCTATACAAACCTAGCCATAACAATTCCCTGGCTATTTCTTCCCACACTATTTACTTCCCTGGACCCCTGTCTAGCAGGGAGACTGACGTGATCCCCGGGGTGAATTTCCTTTCACCCATCAAATTGTCAAGGTTCCTTTTGAAGAGGGCCAAAGGGGCATGCTGCTTGACATGTATGGGCAACCTATTCCAGAGTCTGGGGAGTCTCTGTGTCAGGAGTGTATCCCTACAGCATGTTTTGTTTATTGTGATGACAAAGTTTAGATCCCTGGAGCATGTGGCTCTGAGGGATTGGGATTTCTTTAAGTGTAGCATGTCCAACAGCTTTGGGTTTGACATGGCCTTGTATGTTAAGCAGAGATCGCCTCTGAGTAGATGATATGCAACAGAGTATAGCTGGAGTTTTTTAAGGGGTTCAGTGTAGGGCATCTGCTTTAGGCCTGTGATTCTTTTAGTGAGGTATTTCTGCAGCCTTTCCAGTTGTTGCAGATGTCTTGAGAGGTACATACCAAATGGGGTGTTGTATTCTATAATGGGTCTAATGAGGGATGAGTACAGTGGGACAATGACCTCCTTTTTTCTGGATGAAAAGCCCTTAGTGATGAGGTGTGCCACATAGAAGGATTGCCTGACTGTTGTGGCGATGTGGTTATTGAAGATGAGACCACTGTCTCCCTGTGCCCCTAAGTCTCTTATCATACTTTCAGTGTTTACTGTACTGCCACCTATATGGCAATTCACAGGTACATGTTTTTTTCCCAAAGGGGATAACTATACATTTATTGGCATTGAGCTTGAGCCCATGGCTCTGGCACCAAGCATCTGTTTCTGTAAGGCCCTTTTTTAGAGTATCCACATAATTTGGGGATTCAATAATGGCTTCCCGTTTGCAGTCATCTGTGAACTTTGTTAGCCAGAGTCCATTAGTGTTGGCCTGTACTTCAGAGAAGTAGATGCCAAACAAGAACGGTCCCAGGACTGAACCCTGAGGTACTCCACTTGTCACTTGTCTGGAGCTGGATTTGGAGTCGGCTACTTTTGCAGTGTGGGTTCTATCAGTAAGCCAGTTAGCAACCCATTGGGTGACGTAGGGATTAATGCCCAGCTTAATAAGTTTAGCTATGATTCCAGAGAGGGAGATGGTGTCAAAGGCCTTGGCAAGGTCTAGATAGGCTTTGTGAGCCACCTTACCCTTGTCCATGGCTCTGGAGACTGATTCAAAGAAGTCAATCAGTTTCAGGAGACAAGATCGGCCCTTCACGAACCCAAACTGGGTTGGGTCCAGTGTTTGGAGGTTGCCAATGTCTTTGTATATAAGTTCCATGATAATACGCTCCATGGCCTTGCAGATAAGGCTCGTCAGACTGATGGGACGATAATTTCCAGAATCCAAGGTGGATCCAAACTTTCCTCATTATTTATAAGGACTGGACAATTTTCATTGACAGACTGATCATAAATCACTTACTCCATTGATCAACTTCTTTGACTTTGACAAAGCTCCACCTGGATGTCAGTAGTTGCTGATAAGACTTTGGCACTTCAGTGTAATAGCAGTACATGTCCCTGGAAAGCAATCTGTAGTGGCTAACACACTGTACAGAGATTCTGTGGCAGATGAAAAAGTATCCGATATTAAAGAAACTGTTAGTGTACATGTGCAAGCTATAAATTTGAGCAGACTTGTATCTGTATGTAGGATAGATGACATGAAAGAAGCAACTCAAAAGGATATGATTGGTTTTAGTTAAAATGACTGGCCTAGATGTTTAGCCCATTTAATGTATCCCCTACCCAGATATTATGCTGTTAGACAAAATTTCTTGAAGCTGGATTGCCTTTTGCTGTTTGAAAACTTCATGTCAAGCAATCATTTTTGCATCAGAGTCAACTAACAAAGTGCATGGACAGACCTAAAATGTAGTATGGTAACCCAACAGCAGTGCGACATCCCCATGATTGTGATAACATGCTCCTTCAAAAACAAAGAACCATTTATGACCAAACCCTTGCCAAAAGGTCCATGGCAAAAGATAACAGAAGATCTGTGCGAGTTAAACAAAAGGACATAGGTTATGGCAGTGGACTATTATTCTGATTACATTTAAATAACAAATCTATGCTCAACTACTAGACAAGAAGAAGAAACCCATCTGAACTCATTACTGATAATGGAATTTGGTTTGTGCCCATGGAGCTCAAGGAGTTCAGTATAACATAGAGGTTCATCCATACTTCCCCTTAGTACTCATTGTCTATATGCAGATGGTACTGAAAAAACAGAAAGATAAACAGTGCGAGAGAGAAAGAGAAAGTAAGAGAGAGAGAGTGAGAGAGAATGGTTCCAACTGCAAAGTGAATTCAGAAACAACTAGATCTTCTCATGTTTCACTGTCTTATCAGGCTATTCCTCATAGAGCTGCTGGAGTAAACCCAGCATAGCTAATGACTGACCTTCAAATTCAGACAGCTCTTCCTGCGTTGGACATAAACCTGCTGCTACAACCTTTTCCCTACAAGGCTGTAAAACAAAAAGATAAAAAGCTAATCTGGCTTTTCAGTTCGGATATAACAGGAGACATCCACAGCTTGTTGTCTACTGGGCTTGTATCATGGCCAAGAACTAAAAGTCATTGTGGATGGAAAAATGACTGGCAAATCTTCTGAGCCCAGGACTTGTGTATAGTACAAACTGAAATGGCACTATCATGAGGAGAAACAGGAGACAACTCCAAACTATACCAGAGATGATTATACCAGGAGAACAACAGCAGAAGAAACATGATAAATACATTTCTGAGCCTACTGAGATGGTTATTCCTCAGGTAACAGCAGGTGGCTAGTTTTCTTTTTCCAATTCAACTTGTTTGGTGAGGCCATTACATTCACAGCCAGTGAGATTTACCACAAGGGAAGTAAAGTCAAACTTCCTCTAAAATTATAAGAGTGTTTCTTGATCAGATAAGTAGCTAAATTAACTGACTAAAATATTAACTGTAGCAGACTGGTAGTGTGTCATTTTTTGAAAAAAAAAATGTTTTCAATGATTGCAGAAACATTTTAGAAAAGAAATGGCAACCATAAAAATATATATGTTAATGTATCTGTTACATGTAATCCCCTGTTCACTAATGAAATGTTTCTCTAAAACAAGTGGATATATAGTAATGTCTGCTACAGAAGGATCAGTGATTGATTAAATGTGCCTAGTTTCATTCTAGAAATTCGTGCTCACTCTGTGTAAAATGTTCCTGTGAAGGGATTTGTTGAATTTATAATGAAACTCTGATGAGATTGTAAAAGCTATGAATATTATGCTATTGAACCTTTTTTCCTAGTCTCTATCATGACATGAGGCTGTAAAGTTTAGTGGTATGGATTTGTTTTTCAGTAGCATAGTGTAACAGTTTAATTTCAAATCTCATAAAGCAATAAGCCAATAATGTTGTTTAGCTGGAAGGGATGCTGTATAAACATAGTGCTAACATTGCAGGGAGAGGTTATCAAAACCTAGTTAACATACTAATGGAAGGTTATCCCACCAGATGGATAATATTAAGAGCCAGCAATCAAGGAGACTCAAAACTCACCATTGAATCTGGTGAGGGATGGTCAGTAACAGCAAAGATGGATTCACACAGTATTTTTTGATAAAACTCCCTGCACCAAACACAATTTCCCTTAAGGGCACACAGGGAGCATGATATAGACCTGGGGCTGGAATCTCTTTCTCTTTCCAGGCCCACACAAAACTCCACACTGACCACTTTGGAACCCTGTGTTACTGTACCCAGTAGCTGACACACACAGTTGGATATTTGAGTTTCACACACACACATATAAACGTGTGAAAATCTGGCACAGATTTACTGGCTGTTCTGCTTTCTGCCTAAACTCTGAGGTAATCATGCTGCCACCAGCTCTTACAAAGGGGTACCCAATTATACTGTATAAAATTAATACTAATACAAATGGTAGGGTGTGACCAAAGCAGCAAGACTTTCAGGAATGGCCACAGTGGCACTAAAACAAGCATAAGTACTCTCAAAATGTTAAAAGTATTGTCTAAAGGTCCAGCCACAATGAAAGGTATCAGCATACTTAATGATAAATAAAAAAACAGAAAACAGGAGAATGCTGAACACAATAAACAACACAGTTTCAACTCCAGAGAGATAAAAATAATACAGTTGGATAGTTTCTCACAGATGCAGAAAACAATACTAAACTATTCTCACTAAATGTCCCTGACTGACTAAAGAATTACTGTTCCCTGACTACTTATTAAAGCAAGGCAAGCTGATGTGTGCTGAGTGTCTTACCACAGCAAATGCCAGATGATGGCTCTCTTTGTCTGTGTGGATGTGTGAGATATATATCCTGTCAGAAATGTTTCCTGTTTGGTTCCAAAGTGCTGCACTGTGAGAATTCCAAAGAAACCAGATGCTGGTTAGAGGATGATATCACCTCTTGTCACCTGACTCTGGTACAATACACACACAGAGCTTTGCTAAGATCCCTGGCAGCATCTGAAAGCTATAACACAATTTCAAACTTTCCACCCTTAAAGGGTTGTCTAATAAACATACATATTTGATCATTTACAACAATCTTCTTCTTCTTCTTTCGGCTGCTCCCGTCAAGGGTCGCCACAGCAGATCAACTGTTTCCATTTCTTCCTGTCCTCTGTATCTTGCTCTGTCACACCAACCACCTGCATGTCCTCTCTCACCACATCCATAAAACTTATCTTAGGCCTTCCTCTTTTCCTGTTACCTGGCAGCTTCATCCTTAGCATCTTTTTCCCGATACACTCTGCAATCCTCCTCAACACATGTCCAAACCAATGTAAACTTGCCTCTCTGGCTTTGTCTTCAAACCTTCTAATCTGGGCTGACCCTCTAATATACTTATTCCTAATCCTGTCCATCCTCATCACACCCATTGCAAATCTTAACATCTTCAACTCTGCCCTGTCAAGCTCTGACTCCTGCCTTTTTGTCAGTGCCACTGTCTCCAACCCATATAACATAGCTGGTCTCACTACCCTCTTGTAGACCTTTCCTTTTACTCTTACTGGTACCCGTCTGTCACAAATCACTCCTGACACTCTTCTCCACCCACTCCATCCTGCCTGTACTCTCTTCTTCACCTCTCTTCCACACTCACCATTACTCTGAACTGTTGATCCCAAGTATTTAAACTCATCCACCTTTGCCACCTCTACTCCCTGCATCCTCACCATTCCTCTATCATCCCTCTCATTCACACACATATATTCTGTCTTAGTCCTGCTGACCTTCATTCCTCTTCCCTCTAGACCATATCTCCACCTCTCCAGGGTCACCTCCATCTGTTCCCTACTCTTACTACAGATCACAATGTCATCTGCAAACATCATAGTCCACGGGGACTCCTGTCTGATCTCATCTGTCAACCTGTCCATCACCATTACAAATAAGAAAGGGCTCAGAGCTGAACCTTGATGTAATCCCACCTCCAAATTAAACGCATCCGTCACTCCCACCGCAGACCTCACTGCTGTCACACTACCCTCGTAGATATCCTGTACCACTCTTACATACTTCTCTGACACTCCCGACTTCCTCATACAATACCACAACTCCTCTCTAGGCACCCTGTCATATGCGTTCTCTAAATCCACCAAGACACAATGCAACTTTTAATGACATTCTCTGTACTTCTCCATCAACACTCTCAAAGCAAACATCGCATCTGTAGTGCTCTTTCCTGGCATGAAACCATACTGCTGATCACTAATCATCACCTCCTTTCTTAACCTAGCTTCCACTACTCTTTACCATAACTTCATGCTGTGACTGATCAATTGAATCCCTCTGTAGTTACTACAGCTCTGCACATCACCCTTATTCTTAAAATTCGGTACCAAAACACTTTTCTCCATTCCTCAGTCATCCTCTCACTTTCTAAGATTTCATTAAACAATCTCGTGAAAAACTCCACTGCCATTTCACCTAAACATCTCCATGCTTGCACAGGTATGTCATCTGGACCAATAGCCTTTCCATTCTTCATCCTCTTCATAGCTTTCCTTCCTTCCTCCTTGCTAATCCACTGCACTTCATGATTCACTATCTGCACATCATCCAACCTTCTCTCCCTCTCTTCATTCATCAGCCCCTTTAAAGTACTCTTTCCATCTGCTCAACACACTCTCCTCACTTGTGAGTTCATTTCCCTCATTATCCTTTATCACCCTTACCTGCTGCACATCTTTACTAGCTCAGTCCCTCTGTCTAGCCAATAGGTACATGTCCTTTTCTCCCTCCTTAGTGTCCAACCTTTTATATGACTTGTCATATGCCTTATCCATAGCCTTTGCCACATCTCTCTTTGTCATGCACCTCATCTCCTTATACTCTTGTCTACTTTCTTCATCTCTCTGACAATCCCACTTCTTCTTCACCAACCTCTTTCTCTGTATACTCTTCTGTACTTCTTCATTCCACCACCAGGTCTCCTTGTCCTCCTTCCTCTTTCCAGATGTCACACCAAGCACCTTTCTAGCCATCTCTCTTAACAGCTCTGCTGTAGTTACCCAGCTATTCAGTAACTCTTCACTGCCACCCAGTGCCTGTCTTAACTCTTCCCTGAACATTACCTCACAATTACCATTTTTCAATTTCCACCATTTGATCCTTGGTACTGCCCTCACACTCATCCTCCTCTTCTTGATCACCAATGTCATCCTACAAACCACCATCCTATGCTGCCTAACTATACTTTCCCCTGCCACCACTTTACAGTCTCCAATCTCCTTCAGACTGGCCCTTCTACATAAGAAATAATCCACCTGTGTGTATCTTACTCCACTTCTGTATGCCACCCTATGCTCCTCCCTCTTGTTAAAATATGTATTCAGCACAGCCATGGCCATCCTTTTCACAAAATTCACTACCATCTGACCTTCTGCATTCCTTTGCTTAACACTATAACGACCCATCACTTCCTCATCCCCTCTGTCCCCTTCACCGACATGTCTATTGAAATCTGCTCCCATCACCAGTCTCTCACCCTTGGGTACAGTCATCACCACTTCATCCAACTCACTCCAAAATGTTTCTTTCTCATCCATTGCACACCCAACTTGTGGAGCATATGCACTAATAACATTCATCATTATACCATCAATTTCCAGCTTCATAAACATGACTCTATCTGACACTCTTTTCACCTCCAAAACACTCTTAGCATACTGCTCCTTCAGGATAATGCCTATGCCATTTCTCCTCCCATCCACACCATGATAAAACAATTTGAACCCGCCTCTGATACACATAGCCTTGCTCCCCTTCTATCTGGTCTCTTGCACACACAATATACCAACCTTCCTTCGGTCCATCATATCAGCTAGCTCGCTCCCTATACCAGTCATACTGCCAACATTCAAAGTTCCGACCCTCACTATACAACCTAATATGCATGCATACATTTTTTCTGCCCAGCAAGACCTACTGTTGATGCATTTTTATCACAAGTAACTTTATAAATATATTTTAACTCAAACATCTGTACAAATCAGTGTGATAGTCAAATAACATAAAATCTAGCTATGTTGGCATATATACACATATACTGCCTTTCTCTCGCTGGCACAGAGTGCACTACCTCATAACATCACATCTCTGCCCCCTTTGAAAACTCAAGCTAGTTTTTCAAGTGACCCTGGAAAGGCATTGCTTGAGGGAAATGGGCCACTCTAGGTACACATTAACCTATAACCTGTCTCAAGCGCCCATCTGCTTTGGCATTACGGAACCCACTACTGTGCTGCACTGTCATGTCATCTGCCTACAACCTTAGGCTCCACCTTAATAACTTAGCATTTTGCTGGCTGTCTCAATGTTGCCATGTTAAGGGATTGTGGTCTGTAACCACAGTGAATTTCCTTCCAAACATATAGGGCTGAAGTTTCTCCAGTGCCCATTCTATGGCTAGACATACTTTTTCTACAGCTGCATAACATTCCTCTCTGGGTTGGAGTCTACGGCTGAGATATACAACTGGGTGCACTTCTTACTCTGAGGAAACCTGGTTGAGTACAGCCCCCACCCCATGGTTTGAAGCATCTACCTGCACAACAATTGTTTTGCTGTAATCTGGACTGGCTAACACAGGAGGTTGTCCAAAAGCCCCTTTACACTTTTGGAATGCCTATTCATAGGCTGGGATCCACATTACCTTATCTGAGCTGTTTTTCTTTCTCAGGTCTTCGATCACCAGATACCACTCAGACTCCTCCTGCCATCCACTGCAAATACTCAGCACCAGGCCCTCCCTATCATGGTAAGACTTCATCATGTTAACATGGTTTGTGCCCCTGCCTCCAGCCTATCATGTTTACCATGTAATTAATATCACTGACCTTTCTTACCACTTCAAAGGCTTCCTGCCAAGATGCCTGCAGCTTATTTTGTCTGACAGGAGTAAAAACCATAACCTGATATCCCACAGCATACTCTCAGGCTCAAGCATTCCTGTCATACCAGACCTTTTACTGCTGTTGAGCTCCTGCCAGGTTTACCTAGGCCAAGCCCATGAGCTCCCTAAGCCTTGTACTGAGGTTTAGGACATATTCCACAACAGATTCCTTGTGGGATTCAAACTCACCCTCCCATTAATCACAAATCAAATTTAAAGGTCTCCTCACCCAATGCTTATACAGCAACTCAAAGGGTGAACAAAACATGTGGATTCCTGGGGTACCTCTCTGTATGCAAACAGGAGATGGGGAAAATATCTGTCCCACTTTCTATTAAACTGGTCTGCAAATGCCTGTAGTATGGTCTTTAGTGTAGAGTTTAACCTCTCCACAAGACCATTAGTCTGGGGGCAGCACGGGGTGTTTTCTAGCTGCTTGTACCCTCAGCAATTCCACAGACAAGACAGCAGGTCCAACATGAAAATGGTACTTCTGTCAGTCAGCATTACTCTCGGGAAATCTATCCTGCTGAAAATCTCTAACAAAGCATTTGCCACCTTCTCTGCCTTAATGGACAACAGAGCCAACCCCTCAGGGTATCTAGAAGCATACTCTACCACCACCAGTATACACTTCTTCCCTGTGGAACTGGGGGCATTCAGAGGCCCCACAATATTCATAGCTACCCCCTGAAATGGCTCCTCAATCACAAGCAAAGTCATCAAAGGAACCTTGACCTTGTCCCCTGCCTTGCCTACCTTTTGACACTGCTTACAGGTCCTGCAAACCCTGTTACATCCTTGCAATCCCAGGCCAATAAATGTTCTGTGTCATACTTTTTTTGGTATGCTTTATGCCCATATGACCTGCAAAAGGAATGCCATGGACTATGGCTAGAAGTGCCAAATGGTAGGATCGAGGCACTATAAACTGCTGTATTACCTCACCCTCTAGCCCTACCTTAAGACTCCACTCTCTGTACAGTAACCCTTTGTCCCAGTATACAGAATCCCTCTTTCCTTGAGAAACAGGTACCTCTCCAGTTGCCTTCTTCAAACCTCTTAGTGTAGGGTCCGAGAGCTGAGCCTGTCTCAACTCTACCTTTGTGACCCTTCCCAGCTCCCTTTCCACAGGAAGCCTGGTATCTTCTGACAGTGGTGTTTCACTGTCAGCACGGGTACTACCACTCACCTTTGGCCTTGCAGTCACCCTGTCCATAGGAACATCAGTACTTACCAGTAGATGTATCTCACTTTCAGGCTCACTGCTACAGGGTGGCTCCCTCCCTGATATAGCCACCTCACCAGCTCAAGCTTCAGGTGTGGGGTCTATCTGAGTCTCCTCCGGGCTACTTGACCCACATGCCTGTCTCCAAGCCTGGCACATCTTTTCTGTCCAGCAGAAACTACTGTTGATGCATTTTTAACACAAGTAACTTTACAAATATATTTTTAACTCAAGCACCTGTACAAATCAGTGTGATAGTCAACATAAAAAAATCTTTACAATACTCCACCTAGCTACATTGGCATATGTACACATGTACTATCCTACTCTCCCTGGCAGAGATGGCACTACCTCATAACATCACATTGCAGAGAAAGATTTTCAAAATCTAGTTAACATACTAATTGAAGGTTATCCTACCAGAGGGATAATGTTAAGGGACAGTTGTATGATAATGTGTAGGAGGGATCTGCATATCCAAAAGTAGTGTATATTTGAGTCTGCCCACTACACTCTGGTCAAATCTATTGCTACCTATTGCCACCTATAGAATAACCTAAGTTGATGTGTATAGATGAAAGATAAGAGTATGAATCTATTTCTTAGGGTTAATGACATAGTCCGTCTGCTGATTGTGAAGCCTCAGAAATTAATTTCCTGTTACAATAATTTTCTTACATCTGGTATAATTTCATAATGACAAGTCATTATTGTACAAGGATACTAAAGATACTGGAGTTTGATACAAGATTTGTGCATTAATACATTTTTAGTTTCAATAAATGTTTAAATAGAAACAGCCATCCTGAGCAAAATATTTAGTCTGACCTTCTCCCTTGGAGTCTGACCCACCTCCTTAGAGAAACATACTGCACTTCTTTGTTTTCTCTACTTAAATGTCATTTTGTCTATAGTCATTTAAGTCCTGTTTGTATTTTCTAACTTTGTGTATTTCTAGTGCATTATTATGCATGGACATTTGTTTATAGGTTCATAGGTTCATAGCTAATGGCCAATAGGTCATTATAAAACTAACAATACAATCAATCCCACTTGTGTCCCTGTGTATCATTGGCATTTATTAGAAGAGGTTAGTTAGGAAGTTTTTAGTGGTTATGTTGGTGGTATGTTAATTTGGGCATTACTGTCTGACTCTGTCTATCAGAGACATGGGGGCTAGACCCAGGGTGAATTTCCAGTTTCCTATCCATTAGCCAAGGTTAACCATAAATAGGGTTAGGGATGGAATCTGCTTCACATGGATGGAGATCCTGTTTCAGAGCACGGAGATCCATGGAGACACACATCAGTCTTCAAAACATGTCCTGTTTATGTCACAGATAAAATTTAAATCCTTGGATCTAGTTGCTCAAATGATTTTCATTTTGTGGATGTGCAAAATGCCCATCAGAGCTGGATCTGGACATGTCTTATATGCTAGGCAAAGGTTGTCTCACTGTAACCTGTAGGAGACAAAGTATAGAGATAGGGCTTTAAGGTGATCCTTATAGAACAATGTGTTTATACCCAGGAAAAATGTCTGAGCCACTAATACGGTCAGAGTAATGAAACCCAACAAAGGGGGTGTTCTAGTTGTCATGCATACCATTGACTATATAACTAAAATGTATGATATTTTATATGAGAAAACTTATTATGCATAATCTCAAATGAAGTGAATACCGATTACACTGGAATATAAATTTGTGTTACTCTGACGGATGGCAGCATTTTGGAAAGAGTGTACATTTTTTTTTCAAAGTGAAGTACCCAGTTACTCCTAAAATATCTGGGATCCCCACAATACACAACAATCTTGCCAACCCTCTTTAGCACCCATAGTAAGTACAACTAATTCTAAAACTCATTCACTGGATAACTTTGTTGATTTGAAGCTTAAGGGTCTAGGCTGAAAATTCCCACATTTATTAAAAGATTAATCAGGAAAAGCCGAAAGGCACAAATAAATTAAAAGATTCATGGGAGTTTTTAAAAAAGGTTTACAATAACATATTTCAGGAGGACCTGTTATTTGTTTCTATTGATGTAGAGAATTTATATTCTATTCCCCGCAATATTTAACATGAATGGTTTGATAACTTCTTACTTGAATTTTCTGATTTAGATACAGTTGAGCTAAATTTTATTCTTCACTGTATGGAATTTGTTCTTAAAGGCATTATATATTTTTTAATGGGGGAATATTTAATCAAAGGAAGGGGGTTGCTATGGGGGTGGCATGAGCCCTAATATATGCTACTTTGGTATTGATTGATTGGGAACATTATTTTATTTTTAACTATTTATTTCTTATCTGTTGGAATCATTATACTCATTTCCTTGATGATGTCTGCATTTTTTTGAACAAGTGATCTTAATGAACTTGGCAAATTTATGAAATATATTGGACAAACGAGGAATTTTTTTGAGAGTTCCTTATTAGGCACCCCAAGAAACTTTAAGATATCTTGCTGTGGATATCAGGAAAGATAAAGGGAACAAAAAAAGTTCATTTCCACCATTTACCAGAAATCCACTTGTTCTAATACTTACAAGCTGCCACCTTCAGTGGCAAAAAGAGCGGTCACTAAGGAGCAGATGGTCAAGATAACCCATATGGTATCTGACTATACTGAATTTTTGCATTAACTACTTGTATTGAAAAGGTTTTTTATGAGAAGGGGATACTCAGAAGCCTTTGTGGATGTCATTTGACATGAAGTTACAATTAAAAGATCAATTGGCCATTTTAAACCCCTTTTGGGTGTTGGAGAGGTCCCTGGGGTTACCCAGAGTGACACAGGTGATACTTATGAATTAAACAATTACACAAAGATGGTGACTACATTTTCTATAGACTTGACTGTACTATTTAAGCTTATACAGAGAAACTGTGATTTTATCAGGTTTAGTGGGAATGTTGGAAATGTTACCAGCACAACACCATTGCTGGTTTATAGGAGAGAGAAAAAAAATTTAAAAACCTGCTGGAAAAAGTCAAACCCAACCAGAGAGGGAGACCTGAAGGAATGTTTAAGTGCAAGAGATGTAGTCAGTGTATTTATTTTATGGACAAAAATTTACCCTTTTTTTAAAAAAAATCAAGGGTTGAACAACATTAAGGGGAATTTTAATTGTGACAGTAAAGGAGTTGTACATATTTCTTTTTGTGATACTTGCCCAGCATTTCACATGGGTAAGACCAGGAGGAGCCGATCTGAATGTATTTATAAACACACATTAGACATTAAAAAAAAAAAAAAAAATTAACAAATGCCTTGGTCAAACATTTAAAAGTAAACTCAGACTACAACTTTTTCTTTAGAGTTTTAGAAAGGGTTGAAAGAAACCCAAGGGGTGGTCCATGAAAAGAATGATTGGAAGATAGACTCTGGGATTCAGCAAGCTCTGCACAGTGTGCAGGAATTGTGCAAGAGCTGCTGCATGCAATATGGCCGACGAGCGGTCCAGGAACGAGCTCCCAGGATGTGCACAAGCGCTCCTACAGTATTCCTGCATGGACACAGTTCCTGTATGCTAATTACCCAGTTTGCAGGTGCAAACCATGCAAATGAGGTGAATTAGTGATCCAGAAAGCAGGCAGGCATCTGTGCAGGAATAGTGTAACCTGCAGAAATGTATTCGGCTACTAACTGAATATATTTCTACAAATTACAAAACTGAGGCATGGCAGCTCCAAAGAAAGCAGGCATTCAATGTAGTAGGTATGCCAATGGTCAAATATATGGCCATTGGCATGGGAAATAGTTGCAAAATTATAAAAAATAACTTTTATTTTTTTTTTTGCTGATATCGGCCATTTAACCATAGGGCAATGGTGCTCAAACAGGATCGGACCGAAAATAAGAAAAGAAGTTGGAAATAAGCTTTTAAACCAAAATCAGCATTCTGCCATAAAAGTCAATGGCATGCATAAAACAACAATACCATGGAATAGTGGTTGCTAAGGGGGAAGGCTGAGTGTCAGATTTGCAACCATGCATTAGCAGTCAGTTTTATGCAAATGAGGGAATTGATACTGAATCACAGATTTCCCCTCAGTGTTAGTTTGCACCCAACTGTGTAGGTGCAGCAACACCATGGTATAAGTATAAGAGGTAGATGACCTCATAAGGGGGAGTGTTATGCATGCTGTAATCTTATTGGAGCTATGTGGCCCGTGTTTGCCCTTAGCTAAGCACAGCTGAGGAAGGGGTGTGTGTCTGAGGCTGCCTAGCAGTGTTTACATTGCCTAAATGGGTATGGGTGCCATGTTCCAGGTTTTAAACATAACAAAAAAAAAAAACAAACAGGAAACAGCAGCTTTGTTCACATCTGAGCACTGGGCATGCTTGGCATGCCTTGGGGCTTAAACAGGAATGCAATAGGAAGGGAAAACAGCAGTAGAATAGCAATCAAGGAGAACTAGCATAGCTGTCAGGTGAAATGTATCAGAATCAGCAATTATACAGGCAGCAGCCCAGCCCAGCCCAACAGACTTCTATAATCAATGCAAACATATTTCACTGTTTTTTCCCACAAACTCTACACCACCGATGTACACAGACGGGAAAATGTTACCTGAGCAAACTAACAAAATGATAGGGTTTGCTGTTGCTCTCATACATCAATATGTGAAAGATGCTTAGGGTGGTGAGGATGAGAATGCTGATGACCAACTCACAGTGAGAAAAGGAGAAGAGTGTACAGACCCAGGGTAACCTAACAAGGTCTACATGACCTGGAAATAGTGGAGCACTATACGGTGAACAAGGGCATTCTACAGCAAATTGTTGAGTTGTGCCTGCCACGCCTCACACACAGAACCAACAGAGGAGGAACCCATTCCAGTGGATACCAAGGTATGTGTACGCTTACGAATACTAGCCACAGGTACCTTCCAAAGGCCAACTGGGGATATCATGAGGATCTCACAGGCATTGGCATCTAGGATACTCCACCAGTTCCTGGATGCCATGTCAGCACATGCCGGTGAGCCCATATATTTCCTCAACACCCATGAGGCATTGACCAGCAATATGCATCTCTTCCACAAATAGCAGAATACCCTGAGGTAGTGGGTGCTATAGACTGCATGCACATACACATCAAAGCACCACCAAGCCAGCAGGGTAGGGTTTACATAAACTACAAGGGCTTCCCCTCCATCAGCTGCCAGGTCATGTGCAATGCCCAGGGCATAATAATGAATGTGTGTGCTGGCTTCCCTGGAACAGGTCAGTATAGGTCCAAATGAGGTCAGGAATGCTACATCAGAAAATAACAATCGGTCCACACAACATGCCCCAGAGACCTCAAGTATACTTCTGCATGTCACAGAACATGTGTGTGGGACATGTGCACAACCCAGACACTGTCTATGTTATGGAATATAGATCACATACATGGGAAGCAGTGCACATTACTGGCCAGCCACAATAGTAACCCAGATGAATGGATGGTGAATACAATGCCCACCTGTGGGAACCACTCTAGGGACTACACCCCTGAGCCTTACTGGGACCATTGTCATGTGGCCTGATGCCAAGCTATTCCCTTTGCCAAGCCTTGTACAGCCTTCAGGCCGATTCACCTACTACACACCTGTGAAGCAATGAACCTATGCATCTCAGTACTGGCAAGTGTGTGTGTGTGTGTGTGTGTGTGTGTGTGTGTGTGTGTGTGTGTGTGTGTGTGTGTGTGTGTGTGTGTGTGTGGAGATTAATGATTCTGAAGCCATTTACAATCACTACACTTCCCACTGCCCTACTTTAGCATGCCTGCTGATGTCATTCCCCTTGAAATAACCCTTTTGCCATGTATCAGCCATATATGCTTTGTGGCGCTTGTGATAACTGCATAATGCTATAGTATAGTAAGGTAGGAGTTCTAATCCTGACCTTGCCAAACTGTGATAATGAGTGTATTTCCCTGAGAGAATGTATGTGTGTCTTCATTGACACATGTTTTTTGTGGACATTCACACTTACTACACTTCCCTTATCCATCCTTTAGCACTGTTGCTGATGTCACTCACCATCAAAGACACCTTGGGACAAGTATCCAACATGTAAGCTCCGTGGCACATGCAATAATTATGTAACACTGTAATTGCAATACATAGTCAGGTAGGGGTTTAAAACTCAGTACTGGTAAGTGTGTGTTGATGTGTGTGTCATCAGTATTCTGTGTAGGAGTGATTGTGTAATGACAGGATCCATTGCAATGTGAGTTTTGCTACATCATTATATTGAGAACCTATATGTCCCATTGTCCATATTACAAGGCCAACAGTTTTCAAACATTGTAGAGGTTGATGTAGACAATTCTCAGCCATAAATGTTTACAGTCATGTGACATTACTATGTGACAGTATAGATTAGTAAACAATATAGGCAAACATCATAATACCCAGATACCACTCTCCACCAGTCGATCATACAAAAACACACTTGGCTCTTACTCTCATACTCATAGGTTCATAGGTTCATAGGTTGGTACTAGGCTATTGGCCCTGGGACTTATACAAACCTAGCCAAAAAGGTACTCTGGCTTTTGCCACCCAAGCAAATTATTTTCCTGTGCCACTGTAGAGCAGAGCCACAGAAGTGATCCCCGGGATGAATTTTCTATTTCCCATCCAATCATCAAGATTTTTCTTGAAGAGTGCTAATGAGGAGCTTTGTTTGATATAGATAGGCAGTTTATTCCAGAGTATGGGAAGTCTCTGAGACAGGAATCTGTCCCTCCGGCATGTTCTGTTTATTGTGGTGACAATGTTTAGGTCTCTAGAGCAAGTAGCTCGGAGGGATTGGCATTTCTTTAACTGGAGCATGTCCAACAGCTCTGGGTTTGACACAGCTTTGTATGTTAGGCAGAGAACACCTCTGAGTAGGTGATATGCAATGGGGTAAAGCTGGAGTTTTTTTAGACCATCTGTGTAGGGCATCTGTTTGAGGCTGGTAATCCTCTTTATGAGGTATTTCTGTGGCCTATCCAGTTCTTGTAGATGTCTTGTGAAGTACATACCAAAAGGGGCATTGTACTCTATAATGGGTCTAATGAGTGATGAGTAGAGGAGAACACTGACCTCTTTTTTTCTGGATGAGAAACCTTTTGTGATGAGGTGTGCCACATAGAAGGATTTCCTGACTACTATGGTGATGTGATTATCAAAGGAGAGACTACTGTCCACCTGTGTCCCAAGGTCTCATCACACTTACGGTGTTAAGTATACTACCATCTATGTTGTAGTTCATGGGTACAGAGTTTTTACCAAAGGGGATGACAATGCACTTTTTGGCATTGAGCTTCAGGCCATGGCTTTAACACCAGGCATCTGTCTCAGTGAGGCCCTTTTGTAGGATGTCCACATTGTTAGGAGTTTTGATTATGGCTCCTAGTTTACAGTCATCTGCGAACTTCATTAGCCAAAGACCTTCTGTGTTAGCCTGTACTTCAGAGAAGTAGATACCAAACAGGAGAGGACCCAGGACTGAACCCTGTGGTACTCCACTTGTCACTGGTCTGAAGTCAGATTTGGAGTCTGCTACTTTCTCAGTGTGGGTTCTGTCAGTGAGCCAGTTGGCAACCCATCTTGTGACATAGGGATTTATACCTAGTTTAGTGAGTTTATCTATAATTCCAAAGTGGGGGATGGTGTCAAAAGCCTTGGCAAGATCTAGATAGGCTGTATAAACCACCTTACCCATATCTACGGCTTTGGTGACTGCTTCAAAGAAGTCTACCAGGATTAGGAGACATGATCTGCCTTTTATAAACCCGAACAGGGTGGGTTCCAGAGTTTGGAGATTACCAATATCTTTGTTTATAAGTTCTGTGATGATACATTCCATGGCCTTGCAGACCAGGATTCTCAGTCTAATGGGGCGGTAGTTCCTGGGGTCCGTGGTGGCTCCCCCCTGTGGAGTGTGAGATTTCAGTGATTCGAGATTATGAAGTGAAACCATATACATATATCTATATCTATATCAAGATATATATATATATATATATATATATATATATATATATATATATATATATATATATATATGTGTGTGTGTGTGTGTGTGTGTGTGTGTGTGTGTGTGTATGGGTTCCTTTTATAATTTTGAAATACTGAAATCCCGACTTTCAGTATTTTAAAATTATAATACCAAAGCCTTGAAATTCCGAAACACCAGAAGTGTGAAATTCAAAATAACGAAGTTCGGAGCTTCTGGTGCTGCAGTCTGTGAATACATAGGTGTAAGTGTAGGTAAGTACATATGAGTGTGTTGGTTAGGCACTTTAGTGTATGTTAGTGTGAGTTTTGGCTGTGATGTGTGTGTGCAACGGGCTGTGAAATGTGTGTGTGTGAGTTGCCTTTGTGTGTCTGATTGTGCGATCTTGGAGTTAGTGTATATATAAGTAGGGGGTGTGGGGATGCAGGGGAGCTTGTCCCCCTGCTTGTCTGCAGTGTAGGATTGTTTGTTTGATTGTGGGGGGAGATTGTATTTGCACTGTAGGTTCGTGATTTTAAATTTCGCGGTTATGGCGTTTTGGTATTTAAAGATTTCGGCTATAGAATTTTGAAATACTGAAATTCGGGATCTCAGTATTTCAGGATTCGGGTCTATATTAGAACACAAGACTTTCAAAATTTTGAGTGTTCTAATATCGAACCATATTAATCGACAATTTAAAACATTGAACATACAGAAGAGCAAACTTTTTGCTAGGGAAAAAAATTTGCTGTTCCAAAACACATACACACAACACAAGCACACCAAAGAAACAGCAATCCACACATATACACCTAAACTCTTACACATAACCCTACACTTAACTATACATACACCAGTAACTATCCACTTACCTTAACCCAAACCCTAACCCTAAGGTCCTTGGCTATCGCACAGTCACCTCACCCGCACCCTAACCCTAGCTCACCTAACACGCCCTAACCTTCACGTCCACACAATCACAAACTTACCTGAAACCGACCTGTAAATTTCCACCACAGTGCTGAAAATACTGAAGCAACAGAGACGGACAATCAAATTCTTTCCCTAGGAAAAAAATTGGTTTTCTGTTTCTTCGATATTTTCAGTGCTTGCTGAAAACAGGTCGATATTAGAACACTCAAAATTTTGAATGTTCGGTGTTCTAATATAGACACCAGGATTCTATAGTGAACCTATGTATATATATATATATATATATATATATATATATATATATATATATATATATATAGATAGATATATATAGACTATATATATATATATATATATATATATATATATATATATATAGATAGATATATATTTATATATACATACATATCCTTGTTATGTGTAAACATGAGTGTTGTATATACCTTCCCTGATGTATCCCACCATATTCATCTGATATGTGTATATTTAGGTATAACAACATACTGATTCAACACTATAACAAGTACTACACAATTTTAGAAGTCAAAGCAGTTGTTCACTACCCTTCATAATGTGTACTGACAGATATATTTGAAAAAACAGCCAGCATCTTTGCAACTGTGATGGCTTAGTGGTTATCTGCTGTGACTATAGTGTACAGGGTCCTGGGTTTAAGATCTACAAGGACTGTTTACTTTGTTGCTAGGCAGAACAAGGACTGTTGGATACAAAGTGGTTAAGGCAGTTTTGATAAGATTTAAGTGAGTTTGTGTGGGTTTGTGCGACAGTAAGCGGTGCTAACATATGGTTAAACGAAAAGGCACTTACACCATGTAGGCTTTGCTTACCAGTGCACAAATCATCTTAGCAGTTACATTTAAGCAATGCTTACTCCTGCTAAGCATAGCTTAGCCTTAGTGATCACATTCCAGTCTGATCAAACAGCAGGGTAATGACATCTTTAATAAGTGTATTTAATTCTATGTACATAACATGCTTCTATGTGCTGTCATTACAGTAGCAAGGGGTGTGAGTATACTGTATGGGACACCTGAGTATGCATGTCTAGTGGGTCTGCTTGAAAACACCCACATGCCAAAACACCGATGACGAGAACACCGAGACCGGAAGATCGACAACTGAGATGACCGACAGATTAAAAACACAAAACTTCACATGCCCGACAAACCACAATCCCGACAATCAACAAAACAAAACAAATACCTTTTCTGAAAAACCCACACACACAAAACACAAGTACACCAAAAACCTTACAAACCTACACTAAACCTTACATACACAACTATCTATGCACTAATCTTAACCCAAACCCTAATGCTAAGGTCCGTCACTATTGCACACTCACCTAACCTGTGCCCTAACCCTAACTCACATAACCCACCCCAACCCTAAAATCTGTCACTATCACACACTTACCTTACGCACACCCTAACCCTAACTCACTTAACCCACACCTAACCCTAAAGTCTGTCACTATCACACACATATCTTAACATGTCGGTGTTCTCAGTGTCGGGCTTTTAAACTGTCGGTCATCTCAGTTGTCGATCTTCCGGTCTTGGTGTTCTCATTGTCGGTGTTTTGACATGTCGGTGTTTTTCAAGTAGACCCATGCTAGTACAACAATCTTTTCTGTTTGTATGTGTTTCCTACATGGGTAGTATCCCAAGTTATATACAGTCACATTTGCATGTATTGTATCATTACATTACTACTGTTAACAGTGCTTTCTCAAGTAAGAGTAGATTGCAGATTGTAGTACTGGAACCATACACCCCTGCATGCAAAGTTGGACTCTGAGTACTGACTATCATGTTCTTGATGTGTGAGCTGTGTGTTATTACATATTTGCTACTGGATATTGATCTGATATGTGGATATTAACTGCAGACTACTATGTGTATAGGACATGTTATTGAGAGCTACTGTCATGTATTAATGGCATACCTATCAGTGTCAGATGTCTATCTGTCAAAACATTCATCCTAATGCATAACTTGTTGGCTAGCTAATTTCTTTCTGTCCTCTGTACAGATGTGCAGGTGTCAGGTATCCATCTTGGCTGCTTACAGGCAATCTATGCTTGACTGACACTGACATGTCTGCCAAGCTGTGTTATAAATGCCACAGCTAGGAAACCCCACCCTGTATGCACCACATGCCATGGATACCTCAACTAGACTACCACAGTAAACAGAACAGCTTGGGTGCAAGTCTCCACCCAGACACTGGCCATGTTATGTAATATATGTTGCATACATGTCAATTGGCGCACCTCACTGGCCCTCTGCAAGAGACAACCAGATGATTGGATGTTGCATTTAATTGTCACCGTGAGGATCACTCACATGGCATCAGTCGATAGATGGCCTGCTGACAAATGTCAGGTGGCATGATACCACTGTACCCACATCCCCTACCCTTCTCATCTCTCCATGGACAACATCCTGGTACACACCTAGGAACTCCTGCACCTATGGACCACCATACTGACAAGTGTGTCAGTGTGCATTGCTGAGAATAACAGTGTCTGTGTCTTTGTAAACTTGTAGTTGATAATACCCTGAGGGCCTCCTCATGCTCTACACCCCCCCATTACCATAGTTAGAAATGGCTGCTGCTGTAATGGAAATTAAATGTACATTGTTACACTCTTCACCCTATGGGCTACATGGAGCTTGCAGTACCAGCACAACACTGTTGTACAAATGGGTAGATAGGCATGGGTTACCCTCTGAGTCCTGGCAAGTGTGTGCATGTGTGCAATTGGTTATATTTGCAGGATACAGCATTCTGAGGCCACATTCTCCAAATACAATGCACCTTGCCATACAGTATAAGGGATAGTGATGTTGCTGACATTAGAAGAGCCATGACAAACCATCACCCTACTATCTCTGTGCCATGTGCAATAAATGCATATCCCGGTAGTAGCACTGATGAGATAGACAAGAGTTTGTATTGCAGTCCTGTTCAATGTGTGACTGTGGTTATGTCAGAGTATTATCATGGGTTTTAGTGAGTAAAATATCCAATGTGTGGTGTGGGTACTGGGTATACTGTCTTTGCACCCTGGTACCCCCAATTCATGTCCCAAGGTCCACTGTATGAGGACCATTTTCACTATCAACCATACAGGTAACTAATTACACTATCCAGCCTAATGATACATGTGCTGTGTGCAAATTATCTGTAACAGAATGGACTCACTGACAAGGTAGTTAGCACTGATAAACCCAGGTCTCTCAGATGTGTCTATGACTGTTATGGGTTTGTCAATGTGTATATGCATTATGTCATACTATGTAACACCCAGTATATCCCCCATTACCATACTGTACAAGGCCTGGTGATGTTCTTAACAAGAAACTCGGGACACATCTCATCATAAAAGCTATGTGGTGTGTGCAATAAAGGCCAAACACATTAGTAGCAATAAGTACCTAGGTAGGGGTTCTACTCTCAGTATTGCCAAGTAAGTGTGTGTGTATGTGAAGGGATCTACTTCATTATGCAGAAAATACATGTCCCAAGAGGTTATCTGTCTGAGAACTGACTGGCAAATGCTAATATTTCAAAGGAATCATCTTGTGGAAATTCTTTCTATCAAAACTAGTAGTAGATGTGTAAATGCCCTCTTCCCCACTGTATAGCTGTACAGCGATACTGGAGTTGGTATATATAGTTGGGTGTGGATGCTGTGGGCACAGCCACCTTCATTGGGGTTACTGTTGTATCCCCCCACTTAGTCTACTGTAATACTGTACAGTTCATGTTAACAGGTTAAGTAGTTGTCAATCACACTATGTGCGGTTCCAAACTGGAGGGATGTGCCACCCACACCAGCACACCTATGTTTACCAACTCCAGGATTGCACTACATTGGGGAGGAGGATATATACCCTGCCAGTACCATCATCAATGACATTTAACTAGCAGACTGAAGATTTACTGATGTAATATTTTGTCTAATTTGGCTTGGTGGAGTTACATAGGCTAAAATGGGTTCACTGCAAAATTAAGTGCATCCATGTGTACAGTATTCTTTGTGTATTGCATCAACACCAAAGCCTCTATGTGTGTGTGTTATACACAAACATGTGGAGTGTGCCACCCAGTACACTTACCATTGTCCACTATAGAAGGGCTGCTGACATGGTGTGTTGTGGGTTTGCCAGAGACCTAGGCTGAGCCATTAGGTTGACATCATGTGTGTTAGGGGGTTTCATTATTAATTGGGTTGTGCAGATGTGGTGTGTGCAGGTATGGAGGTGCCCTAGCTGTGCTAGTGATGTGTGTGTGTGTGTGTGTGTGTGTGTGTGTGTGTGTGTGTGTGTGTGTGTGTGTGTGTGTGTGTGTGTGTGTGCGTCTGTGTGTGTGTGCATGTGTGTGCTTGTGTGTGTGTGCGTGAGTATGTCTGAACACAGTTCTGTCATGTGGCTTTCCTATACAGGGGGTTGTTGGTCAGCTGCAGACTGTACATGGCAGGATGTGCAGTTCACCATCTCTGGCTAGGGACATGAGAAATGTGCCTGCCAGGGGTTCCATGGGCACTACCAGGTACAAGCTCAGATATGGTCCTTTCCCCTGATGATGACATACGTCCACTGGATCTGGGTCCTTGTTGGGATTGGCCAAGACCATGTGCATGTGGCCTGCTGTGTTGTGGTGTGGACAGCACCCCCCTTCAGTGCTGGTGCTGGTACTGCCACTACGGGAATGGCTGTGACTTGTCGCATGTCCAAGTAGACCTCCACCTGTTGGTGTTGCTGACTACGTCCACATGGCTGTCTCCCTATTCCCACCATATGCTCTAACACAGACATTGCACGGTCAAGGATTCCCACCATCTTACCTGTTTATCCAGGACCTCTGCAAAATAATGGTGAGCACCTGCAAGATCATAGATGTAGTCAAGTACATCAGAATGAGTAGCCCTCTGGAGCCTCAGACTCTGTCTGGTATAACATTCCGTATGTGCCTGTACCTCCATGATGCCTTAAAACATGCATCTGGTGATACCTGCTGTGGCACTTCTGCCAGGGTCATGATGGCCAGCAGCCCTCCTATGAGCACCCCTGTATATCTGTCTGTGTATACCTCGCCAGTTATCTGGTTATGGCTGCTGTGTACAGACACAATTGCCATAGTCAGCATACTGTCCTGTCCCATGCCACCACCCTCCAACTGTCCCTCATCTATGGTCACTGGTGATGGGGGATGTATATGCAATGTGAATGTGTGGGGGATGGGGTGGATAACAGTGGGATGTCAACCGATGGCACAGTTTCAGCCCCTGACAACCCTGTCTGTGCCTCACCATACCTATCATCATTGTCAGAGTCTGTATGGACAGTAACATCAGTGTGCCTGCAGGAGGGACCCTGACTCACCTCGCCACCTGTGAGGGGAAAACAAAAAAATGTAATTTAAGACCTGTATTTCATTGCTTACTTCTACACACACACACACACACACACACACACACACACACACACACACACACACACACACACACACACACACACACACACACACAAACTTACAGGTGAGGTGACACAAAGATATTACACAGACCTCTCATTACCCAACTGTCAACATGCATGACATATGGCACTCAACCGCATGCACTGCAGCTAAACTCAATCCCTGCTACCAACATTATACATCTCTGTGATGCATGTGTTAGTAGGGATTGCCCCTTCCCCTGGAACACACATGCACCCATGTACACAGTATTGCTGTGCACCTATACAACACACTGTCATGTACTGTGCACCATACTTCACAAGTGTACACACCAGTGCTGAATGTGTATATGTGTGGCAGTTATGTTTGCTCTGTTGCTCACAGCCCCTATGTGTTTGTCTGACACATACCTGGGATGATAGGAGGACAGATGTCAATAGTGAATACCTGATCTCTGGTTTGCAGATCTTATCATCAGAAGTGCATGCATTGAGCAATAAAATCCAATTACACTGATAACCTTCAAAGCTTACTGTAGCTATGAGGAGTGTACACACCCTTACTGACATGCCACCCTCTTCCTTTATATGCAATGGAGCCACAATACTGCATATGTTAATATTACAACCACCTGACATGTGACATATGACCTGTGCAATCAAATGCAGTATCAAACAAGTGTGTTAGTTGTGAAGATGCTGATTGAGATGCATACAATATGTGGGTTGCATAAGTGTCCACTCCCTTAACACAATGGTTTGTTGCAGCACCTGTTAATTGAACTACAGCAGTCACTATTCCTGGAAGGTGTATACTAGCAAGGCCCATCTTCACTTGCCATTATTTGGACACTCTCCCTACAAATGTCCCCCAACTCTGCCAGATTGCAAGGTCAGCTCATGTGCACAACCGTTGGAGGTCAGACAGTGCCTTCACTATTGCTGTGGAGTCAGGGCTATGTCTGGCACAATTCATGACCTTAACTCTGTTCAGATACATCCATTCTTAGTGAGCTTTGGATGTATGCTTCAGTTCACTGTTGTGTTTCAGGATGACACCCCTCTCCATTCTCAGTCTTTTTGCAGATGCTTGACATCTATGGGCCACACATGAGTGTCATTTTGCAGTGTCCCAAATTAAGAACACCATGTCTACTGGTCTAGTTACTGCTAATGAACAACAAACCTAAAGGTGCACACTGGCACCAGAAAGGTACAAATGGGGATGGTGGGCCTGAGGTGGAGTGAAGTGTTACTTGTGCAGCACATGTATCTTTATAAATACTGTCTGTAGGTTTCAGCCTTGGTCTTGGTACATTATTATACATTGCAAAACATGCCTTTAGGAGACTTGATATAATGCATATGCTACCTGCAGAGAACCCTGGATCGTGTTTCCTGTGGAACAACTCTTCCATCTGATTACCCTAACCCATAGGCCACATTTATGCAGAGTTCAGGCAATTGTTGACACAGGTACTGCACAGGCAGTACTTGCTAGGCATTCCTGCAAATCCCTCAGTGTTGCTGCATGTTTCTGGGCAGCCTCCATGACCAGTTTGCAACATGTGTTGTCATCTGTCTTGGATGGGCATCTGTTTATTTTCTACATTAATGTTGTACCATACTTCATAGTCACATACATGACTGCCTGCACTATTTGCCATGGTATATGCAATGGTGAGGTAAGGCTACATCTCTCACTCCCGAGTGCTACCTTTTGGATATAGGATCCATTCCATGGTTTGTAAGATGTGTGCATGCCTCAGCTGCCTCTGTTGCAGGTGAGTGGGCAAATGTCATGGACATATTTCTTGGACAGCAGACCATTATTTGGAGTGACATTGAGGACCTGTACTTGATGGAAGGTACGTACTGAAGAAACGTGAATGCTGTCAGCACCTCAAAAGCTGCATCCACAATATGCTATTTGGAGTGTGTGCACACATATGCTTCCAGTGTTTGTTAAGGTATGTATTCCCCATATTTGTTGTCCTAACATAGGATTCCATATTACACATTCCTTGCTCATGTTAGGACCACGTTACAGGTTGTAAAAGGTCTGGAATGTGATATTGTGATATGCCATTGTGTAGATCTGTAACAGTTGCCATTGTAATAGTGTTTTATACACTGTTGTAGCCACTGTATAAGGGTAATATTTCAGACATGTCCCTACTGTAGATCATTTATCCCACCATTATGTTCATCTCTGTCCAGACATCTTGCACTGACAGGCTGTTAGTTATACTTCAGGACTCTTACACATCCTTCAGATATGCCACCATGGTGACCACTATGATGCAGTGCAGTTTACAGCAACAGTAAGTGAACATGTACAGCATGCATTATGGGTAGGTGTGTTAAATGTGTGCATGGTAAATACCATGGCCATATTACGGCTGGTGTATTGGCAAACTTGAACAAAAAACTCTGTACTCACCAGCTACAGGCTGCTGCCCCAGAGGTATACCAGAGAGACCTACATAGTTGTGTGAGAGATGTAATGTCAGTAGCCACACCTGCGGCATTGGTACAGGGTGGGAGCAGCATTTCACTATATCAACAGTACAAGCCCACAATACTAGAGATTATGCACATCTGTTCATTACTACACTGCAGCAACAGACTGTAATCTGACACATGCATGAAGATACTTTACAGAAAAAGATGGATTAGCAACAGTGATCTACTAATGTGCCCTGGGGCCTTACCTGCATGCTCCTCATCCATTGTGTGGGTAGCACCCACTTCCACAATGCTATCATCAGGTTCTTGGCTTGGCTGGCGGGCAGGTGCCCCAATGCTGGTGAGGAACTCCTCAGCATGTGTCAGTAGGGGCTGGATGGTAAGACCCCACCTGTGACTAGGTGGTCCCTCCTAACTGCAGCAGCATGCTGACAGGTGTGGCGGATGAGGTCAGTGCAATGATTTCACACCTGCTCATAACTGTGGTTATGCAGGCTGACATCATTTACCATGTGGATGAGCTCATTCCACAGGGCAGTCCTCTCCTGCACATCATGGGCCATTCACCCAAAGAGGATTCTGTGGTGATGCATGAGGTAGCTGATTATTAGTTCATTCTCCTGTGGAGTATAAGCAGGGAGATGCTCCCGTGACATGGTACTTGGAAAACATAAACAGGAAAAAAATGTTTGAGGGCCTCATACTGCAAGGATATAATAGTTGTTAACTGACATCTCCCCCCGCCACCATATCTGCAACAATAATCTGAACACACAAATCAATGGATATCTTTACACCAAACCTACTGTTGGAACATATATACTATTGTGCAACAAATATTGAAATGTGTTTCTATTCATGTTCCATGTTGAAACACTGTCATTGGTGGTCTGTTGCTAACAATATATATATATATATAGCGCATTTAGACATCGGATCCACATGCTGAACCTCCTTCCTCCACAGCTGCACTGCATGCCATTGTAATGGCTAGTACTGTAGTTCCATATGTGCATGTGTTCTGTTTGCTCTATAACTGCTCCAAATATGGTGTTTTGGGTTAATGGGAATATCTACGCATGCTGTTATAATTAATCCTGGATTGTGTTGACTATTACTACCTACATATGTTCTAAAACTGCAGCACAATAACATGGTTTGGAAGGCTGTTCTCAGCAAAAACACCTCTCCCACCTTATCTGGCCATGGCACCAGGCCACAGCACATCTGGGACCCAACCCTGGACCTCCTCTTCGGCTGGTCCTGCACTATCTTCAAGTGGAACCACCTCAGGGGATGGTGCTCGTCACCACCCCAGGAGGGCACACAGACAGTAGTCAGCTCCAGGGGCTGTTGCATAGGGAGCTCTGCAGAGAATTGGGGGAACTGCTACACCATCTTGAGGCTCTCGTGACACAATTAGAGGGTCAGCCTGCCCCTCCTGCTCAGCCCCCAGCGCAGTCACCTTCAAGGCTGTGAAGGTGCAGTGGTGACTGCCCATGGATCGGGAACCACTGTTTCCAGTGGGGGCTCATGGGCTTCCAATTTCCAAACACCCATTCCTGTCCAAGGAGTTTACCCACCACATGCGTCATATACTGCCCTTGTATGCTATCTTGTTTGTCTTGTCTGTCTTCTGACCCAACCTACCTCCTCAAATATACCTAATATCCCTCCCCAACATCCCACTCTCACCTTAACAAAAAAAATGGCAATATGTTCCCAACACAAACTTCACACCATACATAACTGTCCATTTCGTACCCGCTTACAATTGCTTACATATGCCTTAAACACTCTGTATCCAACAGCCCTTATTCTGACAAACAAATAAATTATCAGCCCTTGCAAGCATCTAACCCAGGACCCTGCATACCATAGCCACAGCAATATGTGTGATGTTTTCTAAAACATATCATGCAGCACAGTCATTCAACAGTAGGAAAAATGTATATATTATCATACATGTCTATATATATATACATATATATATATATATGTATATATATATATATATATGTGTGTATGTGTGTGTGTGTGTGTGTGTGTGTGTGTGTGTGTGTGTGTATATATATATATATATATATATATATATATATAAATATATATGATGTGTCTGTATATATGCAGACATACATGTGATATATATATATATATATATATATATATATATATATATATATATATATATATATATATATACATACATATATCTATAGATATATATAAATATATATATATATATATATATATATATATATATGTATATATATATATATATATATATATATATATATATATATATATATATATATATATATATATAGCGCATTTAGACATCGGATCCACATGCTGAACCTCCTTCCTCCACAGCTGCACTGTTCTGCCTTGCTATGAAACAAAGCATCACATGTGGACACAGCCTAACATGAGGGGAGATATATAGGGACAGATCGTCGATAAGCCTTTTACAAACCTATGAAGTTTGTGCATGATACATTTCACATTACCATGACTGTTCTGAAGGTGGTTGCGTCTGAAACACGTTTCTATCATGACTTCATTACTGCCACCTTCAGCCATTTGCCAGACTAAGATACATGTTTGGAGGAACAGAACAAACACTATGATGGCTTAAATCTTGTCATTCTGTGCAGATCTGCACAGTTGACAGGTATGGCCCACTGCCCACAGGGCCAGATACTATGTCCATAGCAGTTGTTCAGCAGGACATCATTACAGCAAGTCTTGATGGCACATATAAATCATTCAACATCATCTATCCCATTATTACAGACCAAGTACTACATTCACTTACACCCATACATGTTTCAAATACGTGTTTTCTTATTAGGTTCTCTTCTGTGTACTACTTGGATATCTTCCTTGATTGTTTTTTTTTTTTGTTTATAGTATTATCTTTTTTTAGTATTTTTTATTTTTATTTTTTTATTATTTCTCTCTCTCTCCACTACAGGGATCAAACTGGTTTGAATAAGTTGCAGCCTGGCTTTTGTAGGTAATGCTCATGATCAGGTGATGGCCTCTGCACCAATTGGTGTTTCTCACTTGCTAATTGCACGCAGCCAGCTGTGTAGTACTTGCAATAGCCAATATCATAGCAACCCACTACTATAAATGACTACATCATCTGGGCATTGTCCCTTTACCTATCCTGTATGGAATACATCCTTCCTGTGTGTGGGCAGCAGTGTTACAGACAGCAGGTAGCAATACCTCTTACAACAGGATTTGTGGACACAGGCCAACTACATGTTTGCATAAGGTTCCAGACCTACAGACAGTGTGAGTATTGCTGTTATATGCATTGAATACTGCTAGTTTTACAGGGTTTGTGTGTGCATGTCAGCTTTGCATGGAATGCAGTCTGTCTGCATAGCTCTCAACTATGGGCCTATCCACATGATAGCCAGATAATTGGCTGTTATGTTTTGTCTGTTCACCATACAGTTATTGTCTCTGACATATCAGTGTCATTCTCTCCATTGATTGCTATCAGTACATGGAAACATCCATTTGTGTTTCTGACTTCATGTTCCTGAGTAAAGGTATGTTGCAACCAATCCTGCAACACCAGCAACTTTCATAGTGTATAACATTGCAAATATGGCCCTGTGTTCCACCCTCTGTCCTCCACCTACATAACAGGCTTTGTCCAGATGTCATGCAGTAAGAGGTTGTTAGGTAATGGCCTATCATTATTTAGTGCTGGCATTCCTGCTATCATTCCAGTGATGTTGTCGACTCCCACACAAATTGTGGGGTAGGGTCCATACATATGAGGGCTACAGATGGGCAAAACATGTATGACTTTGTACAGTCTGGAGGTCAGTGCATGGAAAACACTGTTATATACCCTTGTAAGACATTTTATGAGGGAGGGGTATTACCTGTTTTTAACCTAGGCTGTTACAACATGTGAGGGATATCAGTAGTAAGAAATAGTAAGGTATATGGCTGTACATTTTCATACATTTCACCATGGGAACAGTGGTGGGCTAGAACTTACTATCTTGCACACAGTTCAGTTTGTCAGTGTGATAGTGGCACTTTAAGTTAAGCATTGTTATGTAACAGATACATTTACATTGTGACAACAAATACTTTTTCCCCTAGGGGTTGAGCACAGAGTGTAATTGGAGGCCACTGAACTACATCTGTAATTAAGTACTGAGTGGTTCTTATCTTCAAGGCAATTGCTTTTTTTTTTACTGTTGTACTACTTGAAGGCCTTAGCTTGGACAGCAACGTATGTTATGTTTTTCAGATTACTGTATCAAATGTTTTGTTTGAGAGTTGCATTAATCAATTCTTATGTATTTCAAACACCTAACTGCTATAAGAAATAGAATTTGATAGATAAATATGTCATCTGTAAATATTAATGTGAACCACATGCTTGTTGTCTTAAATGGTAAAAATAGAGTTACATATAGAACTGAAAAAAATGTAAAAGCAGTACACTCTGCTGGCAGAAAGCTAACCAAGTAAAGCATGTTGTGACCCTTTGATCAAAAGTCGGCTCCAGACAGTCTACATGAAGACATTCTTTCTATTGTTTTAACCAAGAGTTAAATTGCTAGATTTAAACATGCAAATGTATTTTTCTTGCTCTGCCTCCTGACCAGCTGCAAGGTAACACAAGGAGATGTTAAGAATGTAAATGTAGTTTCTGTTTGCCTGGGAACCCAGGGAAGTGTGAAGAATGATATAATGGGAACCAGGAATGTGATTTTAAAAACAGAGAGAATCAGAGATTATTAAGCATTTTTGTCTTCACCATCCAACTCATCAGCACTCTGCCTGTGTTCTTTATGTAATTTATTTTAGAAGTGTGTTTTCTAGAAATAGCTAGAAAGATTAGACTAAGTGCTTTTCTGTGATACCAGAACTGTACTACTGGATTATTTTAAGTATTTCTCTGTGATCCCTGAACTCTTGACTAGCAATGTGTAGTAAAAAGTATTGTCTTGTGGTTTTAATTATTTGTTATTAAATATTTTGTTTGTGTAGAGTTAATTTAAGCTCTAGAGTACATTGCATATTTATAGTGTTTACTGACCAAGTCACTCCAAATAAGCCTTGACTGTTTAGTCACACTTACCAATTGGATAATGATATTGCAAAGTAATAATTAGATACCCTTTCATAATGGCCTTTGAGTAGCTGATAAATATTAGCTGGGTGGTGGCAGTGATTTCTACCATATAGTCTGGGTAAAAGGGGCACAGCTGGAGAACCTGTGCCAGCCTTCCCCAGAAGTGTCTGTGTGGTTGTATAAACTCTTATCTCAAAGTGTGTGTATGTCAGCTACTTGGGCAGGGACACAAAGCACTGGTTGGACAGAGAGGGTGCTGGGGATTTTAGCTTGCCAAGCTGGCTGAGATCTGGACCCTATAGCTCTGCCAATAGGGAGTCTTATTGGGGACCTGAAGAGCAAGGGAGGGACCAGGCCCAGACTGACTGTGATGTCTGTGTTCTCGTAAGGGAAATTTCACTTTACTGTGTGCATTTGTTATCATTTCCTCCTATATGAGATGCCCCTCACTGGTGTTAGTGGTAAGGATTGAGGCTCCTTGATTGCTGGGCCAGGGCACGGGCATCACAATATGTTTTATGCAATAATTCACATTTGTAGGAAAGAATCAAACACTGACCATTTTAAAAGGTGGCAACTGTAGGAATAATGGCTATTTGATATGCTGTGCACCCTCTATATATACTCTGCTTATACATATCTATAAATAGTAATATATCTCTATGTGTATATATGTGAACACACACACACACACACACACACACACATATATATATATATATATATATATAGATATATATATATATGTATATATATGTGTGTGTGTGTGTGCGTGTGTATGTATCATTGGAATGTTTACTGATTCCACATTGTACATTCCCTATGGTAGACTGACTGTTCTGCATGATATGTTAGAGATATCATCCTGACATCTTCCAGCGGAGATGGCTTACTCTTATTAACTTGTTGTGGCAATGTTGTGTAGTGTCCTGGGTTCAAGACTTGCAAGCGCTAGTTACTGTGTTGTAAGGCAGATCTGTTCAACTGTGGATGAAGGAAAAATGGTAATAATTACATGAGATCTCTATTTTGGGCCCCTTCACCCCTATTAACAGTGCCTTTGGCCAGATGTGCCTTTATAGGAGCAGTATTTAAAATCTGTCCCTATTTTTGGGTGTTTGTCCCACCATTATTTCTGGCTTTGTACAGATTTCTTGCATTGAGCGGTTAAGAGGTATGGTGGCCAGAGACTCTCTAGGGGAGTCATTGTGCTTGCACTGGGCATCAGGCTTTCTTGTACACCAGAAGATGCAGTGACTCTGAAGATGATGACATTCTAGAAACTGAAATGAATGAAATAAACAGCCTAACAGCCACATAACCTGGAGTCTACCATCTTGGGAGGGTGGGGGGCTTGCAAATCCAGAGAATCAGCAAGAACTACTGGTAGAGAAACTAAAAGGCATCAACATAACCTGGGTGGAACCAAAGCATAAAAAGTCAGAGCACTGTACTTGATCAGTATTGTTGCTGGAGTCAAGCAGGTTATCTAGTCTCAGCTCATCCCCCGTCCCAAATATCGGAGGGTGGGGAGTTACTTAGCAGCCTTGGAAAATCTATACTGCCCAGTAGTCTTAGTGCCTATTGCTTTGGGTCTACGAGTTACAGAGCATGGACCCCACCCTATCAGCTCTATCAGTGTAGTGAGTTCATAACTTCTGTAGCTGGTACATATCTGTCAACTGTGCAGATATTTGTAGCATGTCCTGATTTTTGCTTCATATTTTGGTCTGTTCCAAATAACATTTGTGGTTTTCTAGCAAATCACCAAGGATTGAAATCACTAAATAATGGCAAACATTTGAGTTTCAGACTTCATATCTTTCAGAAAATTAACATTAAAACAAATCCTGTTATCCTAATAACTTTTTAAGTTTAGAAGAGCAACATTTAAAATTGGCTCTGTCCACATTTCTTGCACTAAATGGTTGAGAGGTATGATCTGGTAGAAGGTCATATTTTAGTAACTATCAGGAAAAAACCTGAGGTACCTATTGAGTAGACACCCTCAAGAACACCTAATAGAGACAATGACAAAGAAATAGTATGACCTGGAAACAGCATTCAGTTTACCATACTAGTTAAGCAAGCAATAATTCCAACAGGGTGCATGTCACTGTGGAAACAATGTCCACCCAGGGGTGTTGTGAAGTTTGGTAAAATTAAAATACGTATCATTGTAAAGGACATGAAAAGTAAACTCGCTCAGAACACTGAGACTATCATTCAATCATTCATCTTTTTGGTTAAGTCAAGAATTAAAGCTTCATATAAGTCTAATAATGAACTAATAATCTTATTAAATGTGGTCATTTGTACTGAATGCCATTCTGATATGAATGTAGAATTATCTTTACCTATTCCAGTTCCAGATAGACATGAAATCCCCTAGGAAGCATACCTGCTTGACAATAAACTTTCAACATACATAAGGGACAAATGGTGGAACAGTGTCCTGGCCTCTACTCTCCTAATTCCCCCTTTACTTTATGGCTCTGTAGTACAACTTAACATTCAATTTTTCATCCAAAATAAACTAAACCAGTGCTTCAATAAAATAGCAACATTTGCCACTAACTTGTCACACAGAACCCACACTGCTTACCCCTAAAAGAGCTTGATAGGCTTGACTTACCAAGCAACTCACATCCAACTACTCCTAATCCACAAAATGAATATACAAACCAGAACAAAGCAAAGTCCTAGTAAAATTATCCTAGTAATGTTCTGTAAATGTATTTCTGTTTGCATTTTATCTGTTGTGTGGATTTTCTCCCCTTGCACATAATTGCTTATCAGTTACTCTAAAATGTTTTTATGTGTGATTTTTTTTGGAGCCTTTCTCCAAGACTCATTGTAAAATATGTAATCTTTTGTGTGGATTTCTCCCTTTGTACATAATTCATCATTAACTACTGCTGAAATGTTTTGAATCTGTTTTGGAGTTCTTTTTCCCCTGGCGAAAAAAAATGAAAAGACCAATGGTTAGACCACAGCTGAAGATAAAAATGGAATAATCCACATCAGGAAATAAATCACTTGCAGCTTCACAGTAGTGCCCTTTATAAAACCAAAAGTTGTAACTAAGATGTAGTAGTCAAGGTAGGAAACGGTTCACTTGCAGTTTTACACCACTTTATTAAACAAGAGTAAGCGCTTTTGCGATCTAAGTCAGCTGATTGCTTCTTCAGACAAACAGTTAAAACATTGGTATTTAAAATATGGTTCAACCAATGAAAACACATATAGAACCATGACATAGACTAATTAAAATTGCATACATCAGTACATTAATTTGCCTTATGTTCTGCATAAGATGAAATAAAATATACATATAACAGACACATTTTATGTAATAATCCATATTACTTAATGTTTTAGTGGTCTGGGTTTTAAAAAAGGTTTCAAGGAAACAGCATTGTTCAATCCAGGAGACCTATCTGCCTGAAGTAGTAAAATCCATCTTTGTTCTGCTTCCTCTACCTTATTCCTTATGTCACCTCCCCTCTTACTTTTGTTTATTATTTCTAAAACCATGAAATTAAAAATATGTTTCCTATCTTCTTCTTCCACATGTTTTGCTAAAGCACAAGTGGACTATGATACGCATAAGAAGTTCATTGAACTGTATAGAGATCTGGAGAATAAGGTATATAGCTTTAAAAGGCTACAGTGGCAAAGGTTTCATCTAGAAGCATCATTAAAATATAAAATAGTGCAGAGAGGTCTCAGAGTATTAAATATGCCTACTTATGGTGAGACCTACCCTGAATTACTTCAAAAATGGCAGAATTTAAATTTACAGCTTAGCTATGATTATATGCATTTGCTTATAGAATTTTTTAAACCACAAGAAAAAGAGCTAGCCGATGATATAAAGAGGCTACAAGAACAACTGACTAATAATTTTCCTATAGAGGTACTAGGCAGTAAATTAGATGAACTTGCTGCCAGTATACAGGGCTATGATAAGAGGTTGCAGAATACTAAAACTAAAAAATTGCAAAGGGACCTCAATGACTTTCAATGTAAATAGGTCTTTTTGTGGCCAAGAAAAACAGCTGTGAGTACAGAAAATGTAGAAAAAATGACTACAGTGCAGATTTCTGAAAATTCAAATATGCATAGTACTGCCTCTTTAAAACAGAATCCCTGTGAGAACAGTGATGTCAGCACAGAGAGAGTATGTATAGAACCTCCCACATTTGAAAATAGTGGAATGGCAAAAGAAACTTTCCAAATGGCTTGCACTAACAGAAGGATGGATTCCAGTGTTAATTCTGATTCAGTAGCTTTTTTGGAGCAAAAGGAAGCTACACAAACCTCAATCCTTCCATTTGTGTTAAAGAAGGCGCTGCCAATAAGGGACAGGTCGAGCAGTAGGAATCAAAGAGAGAGAACGTGATTACAGCAGAGAGAACGAGTGACTCCTGCATATATGAACACCAGGAGCAAGAACCAACAACAAACTTGGTAATTAATTTATCTAGCTTTTCTTTAACTGATGCACAAGCCTCGTTGTTAAATAGAGGCCTGAACTTTATTCCAGCACAGAAAACAGTATTAACTGATTTATTAAAAGAGCTTTAGTTATTTTCTCATAACCTAACACTTAAAACCATGTTTAAAAGAAATGTATTTGATAATATGTTTAAACAACCTAGTGTCTTTGTACCCAAGATAAATCCCACAGTTGAAACTTTCACTAATGTGTGTGAGCATGAAATTAGAGAGATGCATGCTATAAATCTTCCACCTAGATTTTATAACTTGAGTAAATCAGAAACTGAAGCACTATCAGAACTAAAGGATTCTCACAGCATTGAAATTAGGCCCGCTGACAAGGGGGGCAGTGTAGTAGTAATGGATAAGGTTTTTTATTACAAGAAAATGATGGCACTTTTGAATGATACAGATACTTATGTTGAACTAAATGAGAGACAAGCACAAGGTATAATTGACAGGATATTTGTATATATTTTTGACTTATTGATTACTAATTATATATCAGATAGAACATCCAACTATACCCATTGTTTATGGTCTACCTAAAATTCACAAAGACATCACACAGCCCCCTATGAGACCTATTGTATCCAGTAAAGGATGGGCCACAGAAGCCATCTCAATTTATATTGAACAAAATTTACAAATAGTCCTAAAATCATGTGAGACTATACTAAGGGATACAAAGGCATTTCTGCGACTGTTATATAATAAGACCAGGAATATTAATAGAAATTATATGTTTGTGACAATGGATGTCACTTCACTGTTGACAGTGATACCGAATAAATGGGGTATTGAGAAAATACGTGATATTCTGACCTTGAAACAAGTTTTTCAAAGCACTAAGATTAATTTGATATGTGAGTTGCTTTATATTGTCCTAGAAAATAATGTCTTTATATTCAATGGCAAGTTTTATCTACAGAAAGTTGATGTAGCAATGGGCACGGCTTGTGCTAACAGCTACGCCAACTTAGCATTGGCTGCATGGGAAAAATATCATGTATTAAGTGCTAGCAATAAATATGCTGGCAAAATTGTATGGTATATACGTTTTGTAGATGACATCTTCCTGTTATGGGATGGTACTAGTGAAGAGTTGCAAGAGATGGTGGAGTACTTACATAGCACCACTGAATTTTTAAGATTCACCAGTCAACATTCCAGGGACGCTATTGAGTTCCTAGATGTTTTGGTTAAGAAGACAGCGTTAGATGAACTTACAACAGGGATGTATAGAAAATCTACATGGAGAAATAGTATCTTACATAAGACTAGTATGCATCCAACATTTGTACACAAAAATGTAGTGAAAGGACAATATATGAGAATAAGCCGCTTACATAATACAGATGAAGGCTTTGCGAAGACAATGGCTATATTAGAGAAAGACTTCTTAAACAGAGGTTATAGTAAGAAAGACATAAATGAAAGCTGTAAACATACCATTGAAAATAGGGATAGGAGATGTAAACCACTCTTCTCAAATACTATAGAAGATGTTAAAAGCAAGGAAGGTCATGATTTTAAAGTTAGATTCCCTATAACTTATTCAAGTGACATCAGAAGTTCTGTAATATTTTTGAGAAGAATTGGAATGTTTTATTGTCGGATCCTGACTTGAGAGAATTGTTAGAAGATAGACTCAGCTTTTCTTTTAGAAATAAGAGGTCCTTAAAAAGGCAACTCTGTTATAAATCCAGAAACAATGTAAGAATGATCCTATCTGATAGGCAGGGGACTTTGCCTTGCAGAAATTGTACAGCATGTGACTATTTATATAATAAATCTACATATAAACATCCTACACTAGGATTTATAATTGATATAGATTTTTATGCTGACTGCAGAACAGAAAAATTTGGTTTATTTCAGCTTCTGCACTGTCTGTCATGCCTTTTATATAGGCAAAACCAATAGGTGTCTAAAAGAACGTATCCTTGAACACCTTAGAGATATAAAAAATAAAAAAGACACAAGTGCTTTAGCAAAACATGTGGAAGAAGAAGATAGTAAACATATTTTTAATTTAATGGTTTTAGAAATAATAAATAAAAGTAAGAGGGGAGGTGATATAAGGAATAAGGTAGATGGAGCAGAACAAAGATGGATTTTACTACTTTAGGCAGATAGGTCTCCTGGATTGAACAATGCTGTTTCCTTGAAACCTTTTTTAAAATCCAGACCACTAAAACATTAAGTAATATGGATTATTACATAAAATGTGTCTGTTATATGTATATTTTATTTCATCTTATGCAGAATATAAGGCAAATTAATGTACTGATGTATGCAATTTTAATTAGTCTATGTCATAGTTCTATATGTGTTTTCATTGGTTGAACCATATTTTAAATACCAATGTTTTAACTGTTTTTATGAGTCTGAAGAAGCGATCAGCTGACTTAGATCGCGAAAGCGCTTACTCTTGTTTAATAAAGTGGTGTGAAACTGGAAGTGAACTGTTTCCTACCTTGACTACTACATCTCAGTTACAACTTTTGGTTTTATAAAGGGCACTACTGTGAAGCTGCAAGTGATTTATTTCCTGACGTGGATTATTCCATTTTTATCTTCAGCTGTGGTCTAACCATTGGTCTTTTCATTTTTTTTCACTTGAGGTGTATACCAGGCGTTTATCCAGCTTTTGTTTTCTTTCACGTGCTTTTTCCCCTGGCCTCTGCTGAAAATGGGCCACTGGCTCAGTTAGACTTTTATGGTTATGAAAAGGGAAATAAATAAAAACAAATAAATAAAATAAAGTTTCTTGGAAGATTCCAACAGTTGTTTAAATGCATTCTGCACAGAAAGAGCTCCATCATTCATAAATAACTGGGATATCAGGGAGGAGTAGTATGCTGAACGCAAAGAAGCCATGCTAATCCAGGAGGCAAGAAGCAACAAACTTGCCATTGGGTCAGAGATGAAAAGACCATGAATACTATTACCACACCAAGTGCCTGTGTTACTTTCCAGTTATAAAGAGATAAAAATTATCAAGAAGTGGGAAGAAGGAGGGGAAATATACCAGACAAATAATATCATTTTATACTCATTTGATAGCATTACTTTATGGATGGTCAAAGAACACTGTTGAGTAGCAATGTGCCCTTCCCCTACTGTTGAGTTATCTCAAGAGTTGGAATATATAATTAGCAGGGGGTGTGGGATGGTTGCAAAGGGGCTTTCTCTCTTTCAAAAACTTAAGTTTTATGTTTTCTTTTCTTTTTTTCATTATTTTAGTTCTGATCCTTTGGGTCAATGTTTTGACATTCACTATTTTTGTATTTAGATATTTTAAAGTGGGAGATTACG
>NC_056741.1:1758934860-1758979860 GCF_019279795.1 Protopterus annectens | reverse complement strand
TTAACCTGATCTGCCAACTCAACTCTAATTCTTCTAACTTTAGAGGAATCGGACCACCCCTAGGGTTCTGAAAGACCTGATCAATCACTATATATTTGAACCTATGGTCTGGAAGCAATGAAATGTGTTTAGCTAGAGCATTCTCAAGTTTTTGTTTTCTGATAGCATAAATATGTTCATAAATGTGATCACGGAGCCGCCTCTCTGTTTTACCTATATAAAAGGCAAAACAGGACTGGCACTGAGCTAAATAAATCACCATTCTAGAATTGCAATTCACTCTCAACTTCAAATAATATTGTTGATCTTGGATTTTGAATCTGTTAGATTCAGTGACATATTGGCAATAACTACAAGCTTGGCATTTATACATGCCAGCTGTCCTTACCCATCCAGTTTGGTGTTGTTTAAAGAAAGCTTTGAGATTCTTAGCTTTCTTATAAGTAACAACAGGGTGGTCACCTAATCTCTGATAAACACTGTTGTCACTCTTAAATAATGTCCAATTTTTACACAGTACCTGAAAACAGTCCTTGCTATTAAGATTGTAAGTTGTTATAAAGTTGACACGCGGTGTCTCAGACAAATGTGAAACCTTAGGGGCATTCACGTACTCAGAAAAAGTATTCGCTGTCTCGTTGTGTAAGGTGTGTGCTCTATTCAAGATTGGCTTAGGTTGATCATAGGTTCAAATTTATAGTGATTGATCAGGTCTTTCAGAACCCCAGAGGTAGTCCGATTCCTCTAAAGTTAGAAGAATTAGAGTTGAGTTGGCAGATCAGGTTAAACACTTATAATGCCCCCGGACTGAATGAAGGTTGTTCATTTAGCAGTGTCCTTAAGCTTAAGAGCCTTACTAGATAATACATCCTTGTTACAGCAACAGGTTTAAGTTCTGTTACTATAGTGTTAATTTATAGTATTGTATTAACGAAAAACTAAGAATCATACTTTGTGAGTGGTTCTTTTCATTTACTTTTATGTATTTTTTATACGAAAAAATTTTTGTATTTCTTATTTTTTATTTTTTATTTTTCATTATTGTCTTTTGCGGTAGTTAGTGTAGTGGTGCTTGTCATTGATTTTAAATGAAGTTATCTTTTTAATTGACTATTGTGTTTAAACTGAATTTTCTTCTTTAAATGACTTTATTGAATAATTCTATTGTTAACTGATTTCGTATATAAAGCACTTTCATTTGTGGTTTTATTCATCTGAGGAAGTTTGTATATTGTGACAAACGAAAAGTATTTATACTATTGGATTAAAAGATTTGATACTTTTCATTGGGTGCTGTTTCGTGGTTCTTGCCCTTGTTTTCGAATTTACAGCTTTCTGCTAGAGATAACATTTCTGAATCCCAGATATTGTGTGTAGCTTATTAAGAAAAAAAAAACAGGTTATGCGTTTTCACAAAATGTTGCTGTTAAAGTTTTTTGAATGTCTAATCTATATCCAGCAAGAAACCACTCATTCACAAAATGCTTTAAGTTGAAAATGTAATTTTATGAAAAGATACAATAAAGTCTGAGTGCTGCAGCTGGTGTCCAGATGACTTAATGGGAGGGAGGAGCTGGACAGCTATTTTTATAAAACAATGGAGTTTGTTAATGCGAATGTATCATGGGTTGCTAAACAGTCATTCATTCTGTGACTAACAGTTCTGTTAAACATAACTGGATAACTGCTTACCAGTTTGACTGATGTCTGTATACCTCATTGTTCTATTAGCTTCCTTAAACATAACCAGCTCCCATTTATGGGGAAGGCTATGAGCTGAAAAAATGGGATGACTTTTATATTTTCTTCAGTGCAGATGCTGACTGGTTTCCAAGATACAGATAATTTTTAGAAGCATTCTGTATCATACTTTCATTTGAAGGTTGTTTTGAACAGAATTTCTGGTTCCCTACACCAATTTTAACTGTTTTCTATGAAATAACACAAAACATGGAAACATTATGGCATTACATGTTGCTAAACATATATCAATACATCAAATAATAACCATGATAATAATTTTTCATTCTCTAACAGTTGCATTAAGCATAGCATGATAGTAACTTACCAGCTTGTCAGGTATTTGTTTGCTTTATTGTTCAACTACATTGCATGATCATATCCAGTTCCCAGTTTCTGGTAGGGCTACCATCCCAAGTAATAGAATGACTATGGATTTGACCTTGATCAACTATATTTTATTGGATTAAATAACATTATTTTTATTTGGCGGGAAATGTAATTTGTCGGAAGCAGAAAGTTCCCTTACACCCAACAGTTACAGTTAGGTAATGGGGTATAGTGACATCTGAAATACCAGGATGAGTGATCAATTAACTATATCTAGTTTGCAAAGGTCAGTTCTGGGAGAATTTCATGCTCACTGTATGTAAATTGCTTCTGTCAATACATGAACTGATTTCATAATGGTTCTCTGATGCCAAAACCTATTCCCTACAAGGCTGTAAAATAAGCAGTAAAGTTAAGTTGTTGATCATATTCCTGGTTTGCTGTAAAACACAATGTCAGCACTGAAGAACATACATCTGCTAGAGTGCTGGAGAAGAGGAAATTGGCTTCAACTAGCCTTCGGCATGGCCCATTTGGAAACAGAGGTTTGTATGCTATTCGATAGCTGCAAGTTTGGATAAGGAGGATGGTGAAGTACAAGTAAATTTGTCTAGCAGTTTGTGGAAAAGATTGACTCCTGGTTTTATAGGGTTTGACTCATTCCTCCAACAGTTGTCTGCTGAGTGACTCTGAACAAGTCATTTTATCTGAAACTGCTCCTGGGTCATCCCTGAGAAGGATGCTTGTATACAGTGGACATACCCGGTAAACAAATGAATGAAAACAATATTTTTGTATGCTGTGGGAAGAGATGTCAAACCAATATATTGTGTGTTTGCATTTGCTGAGGGGTGTGCCCTCGTCTATAATACTGTAATCTCTATGCTGGATGAGCATTTTATGTGAAAGTGTGATGCAACTGTTGAATGTACGCAGTTTCACAGATGAGTTCAAAAAGGAATGTAGACTGCTAAAATATTCTTGACATGTCTTTATAAACTGAACTTTGTGAGTTCTGCATGCTAAAGACAAAAAGATAAGGGATACAACTGTGATAAGCACCACATGCAGAGATGTCTAATAATGCTGCAAGTGGAACATAATTAATAATGGAAAAAAGAATACAAATGGCACATCAGTCAGAGGAAATCAAAATACAAAACCAAAAGTGGTACTTGAAAAAGATATCAATGAAATTTGATGGAAAGCACATTTAAGCGTGTTAAAATACAGTAAAAGGCATGACATGAAACAGTGTAACTATATCAGATATAACTGTATACATAGCAAGCTTGTGTAATCCACAACTAGAATTGTGTCATACACTGTAATCAAAGCAACATTACATAAATTGTTCAATTCCTGCCTTCTCTTAAACCTCATTCCTCCTTCAAAACATTTTTCTTCGTGTATTGTTCCCACAGTTTTCATTTTTTCTATATAATTTCCACCTACCCTTTTCTAAATATCCCACTACCAGTTCTTTTATCGCTGATACAATATGCACTACTTCCAATATCATTGGTTTAGACTTTGATTTCCATTTTCTAGTAACTGCTTTTTGGGTAGCCAACAGAATTAAACTTAGCAAGGCCTTGCTATGTCTAGGTAATTCAGATACTGTATCTCAGCTTAAAAAAATAATTTCCTTAGTTACACTCATTTACTCACCCAGTATTCCTGACAGATACAATAACAGACTTTTAAGATAATTAAGCCCATGTTAGTGAAAAATCCAGCAGCACCATGCTATGATGTCAGCAGACCCAGAGTAATCAGTGTATATGCCAATAGTTATGATGCTGAGCAGGTCTGCTGCAACAGAAAAAAGGTGAGCTCATACCTGTTGCCTTAGGTTCACACATGCTGACATTAAAGAAAAGGCAATCACAAATAGCGAAGGACTGTGTGTTATGAGTGTGGACATGAGAATACTTATAGGTTCATAGGTTCATAGGTTGGTACTAGGCTATCAGCCCTAGGGCCTATACAAACCTAGCCATAACAATTCCCTGGCTATTTGTTCCCACACTATTTACTTCTCTGGACCCCTGTCTAGCAGGGCGACTGACATGATCCCCAAGGTGAATTTCCTTTCTCCCATCAAATCATCAAGTTTCCTTTTAAAGAGAGCCAAAGGGGCACTCCACTTGACATGTATGGGCAACCTATTCCAGAGTCTGGGGAGTCTCTGGGTCAGGAGCCTATCCCTCCAGCATGTTTTGTTTATTGTGATGACAAGATTTAGCTCCCTGGAGCATGTGGCTCTGTGGGATTGGGATTTCTTTAAGTGTAGCATGTCCAACAGCTCTGGGTTTGACATGGCCTTGTATGTTAAGCATAGATTGCCTCTGAGTAGATGATATGTGACAGAGTATAGCTGGAGTTTTTTAAGGTTGTCAGAATAGGGCATCTGCTTTAGGCCTGTGATTCTTTTAGTGAGGTATTCCTGTGGCCTTTCCAGTTGTTGCAGATGTCTCGAGAGGTACATACCAAATGAGGTGTTGTATTCTATAATTGGTCTAATGAGGGATGAGTACAGTGGGACAATGACCTCCTTTTTTCTGGATGAAAAGCCCTTAGTGATGAGATGTGCCACATAGAAGGATTGCCTGACTGTTGTGGCGATGTGGTTATTGAAGGTGAGACCACTGTCCATCTGTGTCCCTAAGTCTCTTATCACACTTTCGGTGTTTAGTGTACTGCCACTTGTATGGTAATTCACAGTTACACGTTTTTTTCCCAAAGGGGATAACTATACATTTCTTGGCATTGAGCTTGAGCCCATGGCACTGGCACTAAGCATCTGCTTCTGTAAGGCCCTTTTGTAGAGTATCCACATAATTTGGGGATTCAGTAATGGCTTCCAGTTTGCAGTCATCTGTGAACTTTGTTAGCCAGAGTCCATTAGTGTTGGCCTGTACTTCAGAGAAGTAGATGCCAAACAAGAACGGTCCCAGGACTGAACCCTGAGGTACTCCACTTGTCACTTGGCTGGAGCTGGATATGGAGTCGGCTACTTTTACAGTGTGGGTTCTATCAGTAAGCCAGTTAGCAACCCATTGGGTGATGTAGGGATTAATGCCAAGCTTAGTACGTTTATCTATGATTCCAGAGTAGGGGATGGTGTCAAAGGCCTTGGCAAGGTCTAGATGGGCTGTGTGAACCACCTTACCCGTGTCCATAACTCTGGAGACTGATTCAAAGAAGTCAATCAGGTTCAGGAGACAAGATTGGCACTTCATGAACCCAAACTGGGTGGTGTCCAGTGTTTGAAGGTTGCCAATGTCTTTGTTTATAAGTTCCATGATAGTACGCTCCATGGCCTTGCAGATAAGGCTCGTCAGACTGATAGGATGATAATTTCCAGGATCCAAGGTGGATACAAACTTTCCTCATTATTTACAAGGACTGGGCACTTTTCATTGACAGACTGATCATAAATCACTTACTCCATTGATCAACTTCTTTGACTCTGACAAAGTTCCACAAAGATGTCAATAGTTGCTGATAAGACTATGGCACTTCAGTGTAATAGCAGTACACGTCCCTGGGAAGCAATCTGTAGTTGCTAACACACTGTCCAGAGATTCTGTGGCAGATGAAAAAGTATCCGATATTAAAGAAACTGTTAGTGTACATGTGCAAGCTATAAATTTGAGCATACCTGTATCTGTATGTAGGATAGATGACATGAAAGAAGCAACTCAAAATGATATGATTGGTTTTATTTAAAATGACTGGCCTAGATGTTTAGCCCATTTAATGTATCCCCTATGCAGATATTATGCTATTAGACAACATTTCTTGAAGCTGGATGGCCTTCTGCTGTTTGAAAACTTCATGTCAAGCAGTCATTTTGCATCAGAGTCTTAAGGGTCAACAGCAACTAACAAAGTGCATGGACAGACCTAACATGTAGTATGGTAACCCAACAGCATTGCGACATCCCCATGATTGTGATAACACGCTCCTTCAAAAACAAAGAACCATTTATGACCAAACCCTTGCCAAAAGGTCCATGGCAAAAGATTACAGAAGATCTGTGCGAGTTAAACAGAAGGACATAGGTTATGGCAGTGGACTGTTATTCTGATGACATTTAAATAACAATTCTATGCTCAACTACTAGACAAGAAGAAGAAACCCATCTGAACTCATTACTGATAATGGAATTTGGTTTGTGCCCATGGAGCTCAAGGAGTTCAGTATAACATAGAGGTTCATCCATACTTCCCCCTAGTACTCATTGTCTATATGCAGATGGTACTGAAAAAACAGAAAGATAAACAGTGCGAGAGAGAAAGAGAAAGTAAGAGAGAGAGAGAGAGAATGGTTCCAACTGCAAAGTGAATTCAGAAACAACTAGATCTTCTCATGTTTTACTGTCTTATCAGGCCATTCCTCATAGAGCTGCTGGAGTAAACCCAGCATAGCTAATGACTGACCTTCAAATTCAGACAGCTCTTCCTGTGTTGGACATAAACCTGCTGCCACAACCTTTTCCCTACAAGGCTGTAAAATAAAAAGATAAAAAGCTAATCTGGCTTTTCAGATCTGATATAATAGGAGACATCCACAGCTTGTTGTCTACTAGGCTTGTATCATGGCCAAGAACTAAAAGTCATCGTGAAAGGAAAAATGACTGGCAAATCTTCTGAGCCCAGGACTTGTGTATAGTACAAACTTAAAATGGCACTATCATGAGGAGAAACAGGAGACACCTCCAAACTATACCAGAGATGATTATACCAGGAGAACAACAGCAGAGGGAACATGATAAATACATTTCTGAGCCTACTGGGACGGTTATTCCTCAGGTAACAGCAGGTGGCTAGTTTTCTTTTTCCAATTCAACTTGTTTGGTGAGGCCATTACATTCACAGCCAGTGAGATTTACCACAAGGGAAGTAAAGTCAAACTTCCTCTAAAATTATAAGAGTGTTTCTTGATCAGATAAGTAGCTAAATTAACTGACTAAAATATTAACTGTAGCAGACTGGTAGTGTGTCATTTTTTGAAAAAAAAAATGTTTTCAATGATTACAGAAACATTTTAGAAAAGAAACGGCAACCATAAAAAATATATATGTTAATGTATCTGTTACATTTAATCCCCTGTTCACTAATGAAATGTTTCTCTAAAACAAATGGATATATAGTAATGTCTGCTACAGAAGGATCAGTGATTGATTACATGTGCGTAGTTTCATTATAGAAATTCGTGCTCACTCTGTGTAAAATGTTCCTTTGAAGGGATTTGCTGAATTTATAATGATACTCTGATGAGATTGTAAAAGCTATGAATATTGTGCTATTGAACCTTTTTCCTAGTCTCTATCATGATATGAGGCTGTAAAGTTTAGTGGTATGGATTTATTTTTCAGTAGCATAGTGTAACAGTTTAATTTCAAATCTCATAAAGCAATAAGCCAATAATGTTGCTTCGCTAGAAGGGATGCTGTATAAATATAGTGCTGACATTGCAGGGAGAGGTTATGAAAATCTAGTTAACATACTAATGGAAGGTTTTCCCACCAGATGGATAATATTAAGAGCCAACAATCAAGGAGACTCAGAACTAACCATTGACTCTGGTGAGGAATGGTCAGTAATAGCAAAGATGGATTCACACAGTATTTTCTGATAAAACTCCCTGCACCAAACACAATTTCCCTTAAGAGCACACAGGAAGCATGATACAGACCTGGGGCTGGAATCTCTTTCTCTTTCCAGGCCCACACAAAACTCCACACTGACCACTTTGGAACTATGTGTTCCTGTACCCAGTAGCTGACACAAACAGTTGGATATTTGAGTTTCACACACATATATAAACCTGTGAAAATCTGGCACAGATTTATTGGCTGTGCCGCTTTCTGCCTCAACTCTGAGGTAATCATGCTGCCACCAGCTCTTACAAAGGGGAACCCAATTATATTGTATAAAAATTAATACTAATACAAATGGTAGGGTGTGACCAAAGCAGCAAGCCTTTTAGGAATGGCCACAGTGTCACTAAAACAAGCATAAGTACTCTCAAGATGCATACAGCTTCCCAGGACTGAATGAGACTTGTTCAATAGGAAGCTTATTAAAATTAAAATTAAAATTAAAAAATAAAATTAAATAGTTTGAAAAGATGAAGGTATTGTTATTAGATATATCTTCTTTATGGCATTTATATACATATATTTTTCATGGCATTTACTTTCATACTTTCATGGTATTTGGTGTTTTTTATGTTTTTTATGTCTTTTATGATTAATTTCGTGGATTAGCTAGTTTTAACAAACGTTATTATGAACTTATTAAAACTATTGACCACGACACTTATGACATTAGGTACACCTAACTTATTACAAATAATTTAAATTATTAAAAATTTTATCAAGTATATGTGTTATGTGGGATCTACACACATTTTATGTACTTTATATACTTCTTGTAGTACCATTATATACATAACTGTTTTTTTGTTTCTAAAAACTTGCTGTGAAAACATTAATTTTTAGCACCATTAAATATAGTAGTATATTTATTCATTGTTCTATAATTATATAAAAACAAAAAGATATTAATTACAAATTTTATACAAATTATTTATTTTTCTAATTGGTTTTATAAATCGAGTTCCATTTTTAACATGTTTTTGTAACTCATAACAACTTTTAGAGTCTTTGATGCTTTCACCTTATATAAAACGACATATGTAGGTTTAGAACCTTGAATTAACAGCAAAACATAACTAGGGTTCAAAAACTGTTGACATTTAAATAGTATTGTTGTTTACTTAATGGTTGCAACATGTAACACACTTCACAAGATTAATTTTCATAATAACAGGTTGATTTATGTATTTGTGTTGTTGGTATACTTATAAGGATGTGTAGTTTGCTACCACTAATGGTTACTATTCCTTTAAACAGTCTTTTAAAATTTATTTTACTTTATATTAATTATATTAATTGAATCATTGCTTCATGACATAAATGAGTGTTCAGCCTTTATAAGGATCATGCTGCCAGTGGTCTTTGTTTTGTATTCTGAAGAAGTCAGCTTATTGAGCTGACGAAAAGCGCTTAAATAAACCTTTTTTGACTGCCTTGAGTCGTTCACGGCTTGGTTTTGTTGGTACTCTCAAGATGTTAAAAGTATTGTCTTAAGGACCAGCCATGATGAAAGGTATCAGCATACTTAATGATAAATATAAAACAGAAAACAGGAAAATGCTGAACACAATAAACAACAGAGTTCCAACTACAGAAATATAAAAATAATACAGTTGGATATTTTCTCACAGATGCAGAAAACAATACTAAACTATTATCACTAAATGTCCCTGACTGACTAAAGAATTACTGTTCCATGACTACATATTAAAGCAAGGCAAGCTGATGTGTGCTGAGTGTCTTACCACAGCAAACGCCAGATGATGTCTCTCTTTGTCTGTGTGAATGTGTGAGAAATATATCCTGTCAGAAATGTTTTCTTTCTGATTCCAAAGTGTTGCACTGCGAGAATTCCAAAGAAACCAGATACTGGTTAGAGGATGATATCACCTCTGGTCACCTGACTCTGGTACAATACACACACAGAGCTTTGCTAAGATCCCTGGCAGCATCTGAAAGCTATAACACAATTTCAACCTTTCCACCCATCCAGGGTTGTCTAATAAACATACATATTTGATAATTTACAACAATCTTCTTCTTCTTATTTCAGCTGCTCCCGTCAGGGGTCGCCACAGAAGATCAACTGTTTCCATTTCTTCCTGTCCACTGCATCTTGCTCTATCACACCAACCACCTGCATGTCCTCTCTCACCACATCCATAAACCTTATCTTAGGCCTTCCTCTTTTCATGTTACCTGGCAGCTTCATCCTTAGCATCTTTTCCCCGATACACTCTGCATCCCTCCTCAGCACATGTCCAAACCACCATAATCTTGCTTCTCTGGCTTTGTCTTCAAACCTTTCAACCTGGGCTGACCCTCTAATATACTTATTCCTATTCCTGTCCATCCTCATCACACCCATTGTAAATCTTAACATCTTCAACTCTGCCACATCAAGCTCTGACTCCTGCCTTTTTGTCAATGCCACTGTCTCCAACCCATATAAAATTAGTGGTCTCACGACCCTCTTGTAGACCTTTCCTTTCACTCCTACTGGTACCCGTCTGTCACAAATCACTACTGACACTCTTCTCCACCCACTCCATCCTGCCTGTACTCTCTTCTTCACCTCTCTTTCACACTCACCATTACTCTGAACTGTTGATCCCAAGTATTTAAACTCATCCACCTTCACCATCTCTACTCCCTGCATACTCACCATTCCTCTATCCTCCCTCTCATTCACACACATATATTCTGTCTTCGTCCTGCTGACCTTCATTCCTCTTCCCTCTAGAGCATATCTCCACCTCTCCAGGGTCTCCTCCATCTGTTCCCTACTCTCACTACAGATCACAATGTCATCTGCAAACATCATAGTCCACGGGGACTCCTGTCTGATCTCATCTGTCAACCTGTCCATCACCATTACAAATAAGAAAGGGCTCAGAGCTGAACATTGATGTAATCCCATCTCCACCTTAAACGCATCCGTCACTCCCACTGCAGACCTCACCGCTGTCACACTACCCTTGTACATATCCTGTACCACTCTTACATACTTCTCTGAAACTACCGCCTTCCTTATACAATACCACAACTCCTCTCTAGGCACCCTGTCATATGCTTTCTCTAAATCCACAAAGACACAATGCAACTTTTTCTGACATTCTCTGTACTTCTCCATCAACACTCTCAAAGTAAACATCGCATCTGTAGTGCTCTTTCTTGGCAAGAAACCATACTGCTGATCACTAATCATCACCTCCCTTCTTAACCTAGCTTCCACTACTCTTTACCATAACTTCATGCTGTGACTGGTCAATTTAATCCCTCTGTAGTTACTACAGCTCTGCACATCACCTTTATTCTTAAAAATCGGTACCAAAACACCTTTTCTCCATTCCTCAGGCATCCCCTCACTTTCTAAGATTTCATTAAACAATCTAGTTAAAAACTCTACTGCCATTTCACCTAAACACCTCCATGCTTCCACAGGTATGTCATCTGGACCAATAGCCTTTCCATTCTTCATCCTCTTCATAGCTATCCTTACTTCCTCCTTGCTAATCCACTGCACTTCATGATTCACTATCTGCACATCATCCAACCTTCTCTCCCTCTCATTCTCTTCATTCATCAGCCCCTCAAAGTACTCTTTCCATCTGCTCAACAAACTCTCCTCGCTTGTGAGTACATTTCCCTCATTATCCTTTATCACCCTTACCTGCTGCACATCTTTACTTGCTCAGTCCCTCTGTCTAGCCAATTGGTACAGGTCCTTTCCTCCCTCCTTAGTGTCTAACCTTTTATATAACTTGTCATACGCCTTATTCTTAGCCTTCACCACCTATCTCTTTGTCATGCGCCTCATCTCCTTATACTCCTGTCTACTTTCTTCATCTCTCTTGCAATCCCACTTCTGCTTCGCCAACTTCTTTTCTGTATACTCTCCTGTACTTCTTCATTCCACCACCAGGTCTCCTTGTCCTCCTTCCTCTTTCCAGATGTCACACCAAGCACCTTTCTAGCCATCTCTCTTACTAACTCTGCTGTAGTTACCCAGCAATTCGGTAACTCTTCACTGCCACCCAGTGCCTGTCTTAATTCTTCCCTGAACATCACCTCACAATTACCATGTTTCAATTTCCACCATTTGATCCTTGATGCTGCCCTCACACTCATCCTCCTCTTCTTGATTACCAATGTCATCCTACAAACCACCATCCTATGCTGTCTATCTACACTTTCCCCTGCCACCAATTTACAGTCTCCAATCTCCTTCAGACTGGCCCTTCTACATAAGATATAATCCACCTATGTGCATCTTACTCCACTCTTGTATGTCACCCTATGCTCCTCCCTCTTGTTAAAATACATATTCAACACAGCCATGTCCATCCTTTTCACAAAATTCACTACCATCTGACCTCTGCATTCCTTTGCTTAACACTATACCGACCCATCACTTCCTCATCCCTCTGTTCCCTTCACCGACATGCCCATTGAAATCTGCTCCAATCACCAGTCTCTCACCCTTGGGTACAGTTATCACCACTTCATCCAACTCACTCCAAAATTTTTTCTTTCTCATCCATCGCACACTCAACTTGTGGAGCATATGCACTAACAACATTCATCATTACACCATCAATTTCCAGCTTCATAAACATCACTCTATCTGACACTCTTTTCACCTCCAAAACACTCTTAGCATACTGTTCCTTCAGGATAATGCCTACGCCATTTCTCCTCCCATCCACACCATGATAAAACAATTTGAACCCGCCTCTGATACACCTAGCCTTGCTCCCCTTCTATCTGGTCTCTTGCACACACAATATACCAACTTTCCTTCGGTCCATCATATCAGCTAGCTCACTCCCTATACCAGTCATACTGCCAGCATTCAAAGTTCCGACCCTCACTATACAACCTAATATACATGCATACATTTTTTCTGCCCAGCAAGACCTACTGTTGATGCATTTTTATCACAAGTAAATTTATAAATATATTTTAACTCAAACATCTGTACAAATCAGTGTGATAGTCAAATAACATAAAATCTAGCTATGTTGGCATATGTACACATATGCTGCCCTTCTCTCGCTGGCACAGATGGCACTACCTCATAACATCACAGCTCTCCCCCCTTTGAAAACTCAAGCTAATTTTTCAAGTGACCCTGGAAAGACATTGCTTGAGGCAAATGGGCCTATCTAGGAGCACATTAACCTATAACCTGTCTCAAGAGCCCAACTGCTTTGGCATTACTGACCCCACTACTGTGCTGCACTGTGGCTCCACCTTAATAACTTAGCATTTTGCTGGCTGTCTCAATGTAGCCATGTTAAGGGATTGTGGTCTGTAACCACATTGAATTTCCTTCCAAACATATAGGGCTGAAGTTTCTCCAGTCCCCATTCTATGGCTAGACATACTTTTCTACAGCTGCATAACATTCCCCTCTGGGTTGGAGTCTACAGCTGAGATATACAACTGGGTGCAGTTTTTGCTCTGAGGAAACCTGGATGAGTACAGCCCCCACTCCATGGTTTGAAGCATCCACCTACACAACAATTGTTTGGCTGTAATCTGGACTGGCTAACACAGGAGGTTGTCCAAAAGCCCCTTTACGCTTTTAGAATGCCTGTTCACAGGCTGGGGTCCACATTACTTTATCTGAGCTGTTTTTCTTTCTCAGGTCTTTGATCACCAGATACCTCTCAGACTCCTCCTGCCATCCACTGCAAATACTCAGCACCAGGGCCTCCCTATCATGGTAAAACTTCATCATGTTATCATGGTACAGTTTGTGCCCCTGCCTCCAGCCTATCAGGTTTACCATGTAATTAATATCACTGACCTTTCTTACCACTTCAATTTCTCCCTGCCAAGATGCCTGCAGCTTATTTTGTCTGACAGGAGTAAGAACCATAACCTGGTGTCCCACAGCATACTCTCAGGCTCAAGCATTTCTGTCATACCAGACCTTTTACTGCTGTTGGGCTCCTGCCAGGTTTACCTAGGCCAAGCCCATGAGCTCCCTAAGCCTTGTACTGAGGTTTAGGACATATTCCACAACAGACTCCTTGTGGGATTCAAACTCATCCTACCACTAATCATGAATCAAATCTAAAGGACTCCTCACCCAATGCTTATACAGCAACTCAAAGGGTGAAAAAATGTGTGGATTCCTGGGGTACCTCTCTGTATGCAAACAGGAGATGGGGCAAATATCTGTCCCACTTTCTATTAAACTGGTCTGCAAATGCCTGTAGTATGGTCTTTAGTGTAGAGTTTAACTTCTCCACAAGACCATTAGTCTGGAGTCGGTACGGAGTGTTTTTTTTAGCTGCTTGAACCCTCAGTAATTCCACAGGCAAGCCAGCAGGTCCAGCATGAAAATGACACTTCTGTCAGTCAGCATTTCTCTCGGGAAAACTATCCTGCTGAAAATCTCTAACAAAGCATTTGCCACCTTCTCTGCCTTAATGGACAACAGAGCCAATCCCTCAGGGTATCCAGTAGCATAATCTACCACCACCAGGATATACTTCTTCCCTGTGGAACTGGGGGTATTCAGAGGCCCCACAATATTCATAGCTACCCCCTGAAATGGCTCCTCAATCACAAGCAAAGGCATCAAAGGACCTTGACCTTGTCCCCTGCCTTGCCTACCTTTTGATACTGTTTACGGGTCCTGCAAACCCTGTTACATCCTTGCAATCCCAGGCCAATAAAAGTTCTGTGTAATACTTTTGTTGGTATGCTTTATGCCCATATGACATGCAAAAGGAATGCCATGGACTATGGCTAGAAGTGCCAAATGGTAGGACCTAGGTGCTATAAACTGCTGTATTACCTCACCTTCTAGCCCTACCTTAAGACTCCACTCTCTGTACAGTAACCCTTTGTCCCAGTATACAGAATCCCTGTTTCCTTTAGAAACAGGTACCTCCCTAGCTACCTTCTTCAAACCTCTTAGTGTAGGGTCCAAGAGCTGACCCTGTCTCAACTCTACCTTTGTGACCCTTCCCAGCTCCCTTTCCACAGGAAGCCTGGTATCTTCTGACAACGGTGTTTCACTGTCAGCACGGGTACTACCACTCACCTTTGGCCTTGCAGTCACCCTGTCCATAGGAACATCAGTACTTACCAGTAGATGTATCTCACTTTCAGGGCTCACTGCTACAGGGTGGCTCCCTCCCTGATATGGCCACTTCACCAGCTCAAGCTTCAGGTGTGGGGTCTACCTGGGTCTCCTCCAGGCTGCCTGACCCACATGCCTGCCTCCAAGCCTGACACATTCTTTCTGTCCAGCAGAAACTACTGTTGATGCATTTTTAACACAAGTAACTTTACATTCATATTTTTAACTCAAACATCTGTACAAATCAGTGTGATAGTCAAATAACATAAAAAAATCTTTACAGTACTCCACCTAGCTACATTGGCATATGTACACATGTACTATCCTACTCTCCCTGGCAGAGATGGCACTACCTCATAACATCACATTGCAGAGAGAGATTATCAAAATCTAGTTAACATACTAATGGAAGGTTATCCCACCAGAGGTATAATGTTAAGGGACAGTTGTGTGATAATGTGTAGGAGGGATCTGCATATCCAAAAGTAGTGTATATTTGAGCCTGCCCACTACCCTCTGGTCAAATGTATTGCAACCTATTGCCACCTATAGAATAACCTACGTTGCTGTGTATAGATGAAAGATAAGTGTATGAATCTATTTCTTAGGGTTAATGACATTGTCCATCTGCTGATTGTGAAGCCTCAGAAATTAATTTCCTGTTACAATAATTTTCTTACATCTGGTATCATTTCATAATGGCAAGTCATTATTGTACAAGGATACTAAAGATACTGGAGTTTGATACAAGACTTCTGCATTAATACATTTTTAGTTTCAATAAATGTTTAAATAGAAACAGCCATCCTGAGCAAAATGCTGGTAAAAAAAAACAGCTGGAGAAGCAATGTAACCAAATAAGTAAGTATTCAAGCTTGTAGAGATAAAAATTCCACTTTAATGGTAACATGTTAAGCACTTTCATCCCTACAACCAAATGAATGGGACTTCCTCAGAACAATTACCTTAAAATCAATCAGCCTTTATATATTACAACTTATTAATCTATTCAATTCGGCTCTTAAAGAAACCTTAACATAAATAAAAGTGCCCACTCTAAATATTATATGAAGTAACAATGTAAATACATTAAATGATGCTTGTTTAAAAACATAAAATTAACACTTTTAGCATGGCTATTATGAAGCAATTCATCAAGCATTAAAAATAAAATGAAATTAAACAACTTGCTTTCTATAAGGTGCAGGCTCTTTTCTTATGAAATGGAACAATGGTCAAATTTTCATTTAATCCAGGAGAGGCTGTGGCATTCACCCTAAGTTGCCACTGTATTTCTCTTATCTCCAAGTCTAATTCCCACCACCCTCCTCTGGAATTAATAGGTACTATATTCAAAATCCTAAATTTAAATCTACTGATACCTCTACATACCTGACTATGCTTATAAAGGGCATTATTGGTATTAGCTTTTGCTATAGCGCAGAGATGCTCATAAATTTTCTTTCTAAGATTTCTCTCGTCCCCGGATTCACTAATCCTCCGTGTAAGACTTAATAAGTCATACTCGGAGGCTGCAGTTGAATGGTTTGACATCAGCGTGCCATGAATATTCATGAGGGCACTGTGACTCAACCGTAACTCTTACACGGACTGAGTAGGAAAGCAGGGGGTGTGTCCGACTGCCAAACAGTCTAAATGGGCACCCCTGCAAGGTTATAAAAAGCAAAATGTCAACACATAAGAGTGAGTTCGCTCAAATGTACTTGCACCCAACACCACACTCCCTGACACTGTAAACCCCCATCACACTTATATAAAGTAAATAATTATATATATATTTTTTTTAAATCCACGATATAGCTGCCCGTATTTGTGCGTGTGTGCGCGGGTGTGCCCATTGCTTATCTAGAGTTAGCAATTCTGACATGGAAGAGCATAAGAAAGAATGTTTATGCAAATCACACCAAATTGTAATAGCATAATGGTAGAGCGTATGCACAAAGAAAAGGCATTCACGGTTCGAGTCCCACCACTCCCCTTCGTATTTATGTTTTAAATCAGTATTTGAAATAATACCAGACATATATGATTAAAATTTTATTAAAAGCAGTGACAGGGCCAATGTATCAGTGAACAAAATATATATTTTTAAAGGACCCAGATAGCCTGGTGTTAAGCAATGTTTTACACAGCTAAACAGAGGTGCCCAGAGTTTAATAGCACTTTACCAGCTAAACAGAGTTGCCCATAGTTTAATAGCACTTTACCCAGATAAACAGAGTTGCCCATAGTTTAATAGCACTTTACCCAGCTAAATAGAGTTGCCCAAAGTTTAAAAGCTCTTTACTCAGCGCAATGTGTTTGCACGGACGTGTGCGCTGCACCAACCAGGGCACCGTAGGGCACCGGGGAGCAACGAAGAGCTAAGTTGCTTAAACGCAGCCACACCCCCTAGCCTGTCTAGACGGTATTAAAATAAAAGAATGACAAGGTTTGAACCCAGGACCCTTTGCATCATAATCAAAGTACAGAACCACTAAGCCATGACAACATAGGGGAAACAGCCACTATTAACATTCATAAACTTACGAATGGTAGTTTAACCATTACTAAGCAGGTCTGCAGTCAGCCGAGAATTTTACAAAATGGCCAATCATAAAAAAGTGCGGGAAATGCGGCATATTTAAGCCCCATAGGTGGCAATACTCACCATAACTGATTGTAGCTCACATTTGCAGTCAGAATGGCAGGTGCAGGAGAGGGTTCACGCTTCTGAGCATAACGTTGGGGCATTGAGGAGTCCAAATACATGGTTTGGCTCCTTGTCCACCGTCACGAGACAAGACTCCTGCAGGGCCAGTTCCAAAGGATGGAGTACAAGGCAGAGGCTTGGAACCGGTTAGCTCATGACCTCACCAGTGCCACAGGTGTTCCTCGGACTGGTGAACAGGTCCGTCACCACCATGCAGACCTGAAGAGATGAAAGCAGGATTGCCTGTACCAGTGGATGCAGGAGGCCCATGGGATGCAGAATGCCCCACAACTGAGTATGTAGCCATGGAATGCAGTATGTAAGAATTGATAATGGAGTATGTATAATGCATAGGTATGTCTCAATATCCCTTCATTTACTTTACAGCTGCAGGTGACCGTGCTGCGAATCAGCAAACCTATGCTGATAGGCTGCTAAGGTTGCGCCACCAGACAGGTTAGTGATTATTTTGCATGTATTGTTATATAAAATATGGGAGGGAGCATGAAAGAAAGTGTTGTAGTCCAATAAAACGGCCATAGAATTGCCTGAATAAGTCCTCTGCATGTACTGTCAGATAAAAACGTCAGAGAGGCACAAAAATAGTGTAGTAACCCATTAAGAAAGGTAACATATGTCTGGAATAATATCCCTGCAGGCACTGTCATATAACATAAGTGAGTGAGCCTGAAAAAAGGTATAACATGTCTTGAACATGTCTGCCATAAACACAGTTAAAACAAATAAAGGAGTGAGCCTGTGGAAAAGTGTGCAATGTCATTAATAAAGGTCTAAAACCCAGAGTGTGTCTGTGTCACAGAGTCTGAAATGTTGTTGTACCTTTGCATTATACAAACAGTACTGTCTGAAAATGTGCTGGCAACCCAGAGTTATGCAGTCCCATATAAAGTGGGTGATGGAAGTGCTAGTAGCTGTGAAACATATATACAGTCCACAATAGTCAGTTACTGGCTGGCATGAATAAGTAAACCTGGCACACGTGTAGCATGTAATTATTCACCAGAAATGTGAGTGTGTGTCAAGAAATGCAGAGTTCTGTACAAATCAAAGTGAATATGTCATGTGAAAACATCCCAGATATGTAGATAAAGACATATAAATGCAAACAAGAAATATGTAGCAGTAACATCTGCATCTTGGACAGTTAGTATGTCAGATATAGGACAGGCATATATTGAACTAGCCAAACCCATGACACAACCTAATGTATGGTGGCAAGTGTAATAATACAGGTAGGGGATATACACTTGCACTCACTGGGAATGTAGTGTAGACTAAAAGGTCATTATAAGATGGTAACCGAGTTTTTTTCTACACCCTACCGTATGTGCATAAACCATGCAATTCCACACCTCAGTGGGTATGTGTAACCTTAAATATTTGTTGGGACATATGTCCTATTGTTTTATAAATATTTGCATTGATGTTGATGCATGTGCCATATTCAAACACCACGTTCATGGTGGCCTGTTGCTACCAAACATCCCTGCGTGCTGTTGGAATATCCACTGTCATTCAATATATGCATGTGTTATGCTTGCTGTTCAACTGTTGGAACCTTGGTGTGTTGGGTTAATGGGAATATTACTGCATGCTGTTACAACTAATCTGGAATGCTGTTGCTTATGTTGTAATTAAACACACCTAATCACAGAACGTATGGGAAGGCCAGTCCCAGCGGACCCACCTGTCCCTCCTCAGTTGGCGAGTGCACCTGGCACCAGCAGCACCGGTGCCCAGCCCAGGCTCCCCTCCTCCGTTGGTCCTGTGCCACCTTCGGGTGGAAGCGCTGCAGGGGATGGGGCTCATCCTCCCGTGCAAGCGTGGGCGGAGAAGGGCCACCTGTCACCCTTCTAAGGGTCCAGGCTGTGGTGCGTAGGGAGATCCAGCATTCAGTCGCTGATCCCCTACACCAGCTTGAGGCGCGAGTGGCGCGTCTCTCGGGTGAGCCTGCCCATCCTACTCAGCCCCCAGCACAGCCACCCTCGGGGATGTGAAGGTTCAGTGGTGACTGCCCATGGGTGGGGAATCTCAGTTCCACTGTTAACATCTGTGGGCTCATGGGCTTGTGATTTCCAAACATCCTTCCCCGTCAATTGTGTTCACCCACCCCATGTGTCAAACTCCACCCCTGTATGCGTCTTGTTTGTCTTGTATGTTTACCTCCCCAACCTACCTCTCCAAATATACCTACTTCCTCTACCTCACATTCCACTCTCACCTGAAAAAAAAAATAAAAAAGGGGCAATCTGTTCCCACAAAAAAATTACGCCCCATACATAGCTGCCCAATTCACACACATGTCCACTGGACATGTAAACAGATAATTCTAATTGGCAGTACAACATATTTTGTTGTCCTCGCCCCTCTCTCAGGGGTGGAAGGTTTCAAATTTCAAACCAAATTTCATACATATGCACAGCTGTTGCTGGTAAAGAAATGGGCAGCTATGGACCTTCCCTACACCCATCCTGCACATCCCGAGCTGGTTTCCCTACTGTCTTTCCCTCTCTGTGCCCCCTTTTTCACCACTTTCCTATCTCCCCATTTTCTTTTCTTTAAAAGAAATTAGCGCGGGGGTTAGCGGGAGTAAGGACTTTTAAGCAGTAGTTAGCGGGGGTGCGTGAGTGTGAGCTTATGTGTGCTTAGCTAAGCATCGCTAAGCGTCGCACAAACCCACGCAAACCTGCTTACAACTGCTTAAAAGTGCCTTAGTCACTCTGTATGACAAGGTCCTTGTGCTGCTCAGCAGCAAAATAAAATACCCTTGTCAGTCTCGAACCCGGGACCTTGGACACACCAGTCTGCATGAAGTACCACTGCACCACAGCAAATATACAATAACTTAGTGCTGAAAGCAATATATCATGCATTACCATGAGTGAATGTAAAGGGAAAATAGGAATGGCATAACACAAATCTTGTTCTGTGGGCCTTAACCAGCAGGTGCTGTGGAATTGCATGACATGACTGTGAAAAGAGAATCAGCCATGCTAGTAGGGAATAAGGTTACAGTAGCAGCTTACAAACCCCACACAGTATCAGAGCAGGATAAACACTCGCATATTTGCATAGGTCACAGGCCAGACCGCGCAACAGTGACTGCTCTACAGTGATGACCCTGATTTGTAAACAAATGTTAGCTGTGCCCTTCTGACTCCCTGTGAAATGTACTAACAGTAGGCAGAAAAGTGTTGAATCTCACTTAATGACAAATGTCAATAAGTGAGAGTAGACACCGCTTGCATGTCAGAAAATGTGTAGTAATACATATGCTCTGAATCCCCCAAAATCTGAACTGCAAAATGTCTGAACTATATCACAGGTGTAACCCAGTTATATGTACCTTTCCCTGAGGCTGTTCAAATATATACGTGAGAGTATCTGAGGCCTGGAAGAGTTAGAAACACACAGGCATATCAGCTTGTCTGCTGTTACACATTCTGCAAATAGCTGTAGAATGAATCACACAAGCAAGCCCTTATGTAGAAGTACAACACAGAAATATCAAAGGATGTAACCATGTACTGCTAGCAATTACCTGTGACAATGCCATTGTTCAGGTCCTGAAAAGACTGCTGTGGTGCACAGTCAAAGAATACTAGGCTAACCTCTGTCTACCATCTGGATATGTCCACAGGTGGGAGCTACTCAGACAGACTACAAGCCTTCATAGACTTACAGGTACACAGCAACTCTGCGTGTTCAGTAAGACAAACATCACACGATAATAAATAATGCACACTGCAGGTCTCCACCCCTACCCAAAGGTACTATATACCTGTGTAGTCAGGCACAACCAAGAGTGTAGGTAGGCATACACAGTACGGAAATATGTCCAGTTGTCCTGAGCAGACTGTGCTAATGTCAATACAAACCACAAACTGTTCAGAAGTGAGTAACGTACTAATGACAGTATAGCAGTTCACAGACAGTGCATGTGTCTGATATTCATAATTGGTAGTACAACATACTTAGTTGTCCTCACCCCTCTCTCAGGGGTGGAAGGTTTCAAATATCCCGCCTAATGTATTGTATATGCACAGCTGTTGCTGGTAAAGAAATGGGCAGCTATGGACCTTCTCCACACCCATTGTGTACATACCAAGTTGGTTTCCCTACTGTATTCCCCTGCTTGTGCACCCTTTATCACCACATTCCTATCTCCCCATTTACTTTTCTGTCAAAGACATGAGCGTGGGGGTTAGCGGGAGTGAGCACTTGTAAACAGTAGTAAGCGGGTTTGCACCAGTGTACGCATGTGTGCACTTAGCTTAGCATTGCTAAGATATGATAAGCTATGCCAAGTATAGTGTTGCTAACATAAAATGAGCTAAGCTTAATAGCTAAAAGCGTTCATAAACCCATGCAAACCTGCTTACAACTGCTTAAAAGTGCCTTAGTCACTCTGTATGACAAGGCCCTTGTATTGCTCAGCAGCAAAATAAAATACCCTTGTCAGTCTCAAACCCCATACTTTGGACTCACCAGTATGCATGATGTACCACTTAGCCACAACAAATATACAATAACTTGGTGCTGAAAGAAATATAACATGCATTACAAGGAGTGAATGCAAAGGGAAAATAGGAAAGCCATAGGAATACATTGCAATAAAGAAATATAACATGCATTACAAGGAGTGAATGTAAAGGGAAAATAGGAAAGCCAACGGAATACATTGCAATAACTACTGTTGTATGCCAGTTAATTCCCTAATTCCGAAAGAAAGTACATACTCCCATGTATCCAGTGTTAGTATTAGGAGGTGTGAGTAAACTTACACACTGAGAAGAGTGTACTGGAAGAAGCAACAATCAGGTTTCAGTACAACATGCATTTCACTGGCTACAACCCAGCTTCAGATATGAGACATATACCAACCTTCTGACTGACACAACAGTGTTCACAGCAAACAAGCATGGTCCCCACCTTGCAAAACTGAAAGGCCTATGCCTACCTAACCTATCATTTTATAGTAGTGTCCTGAAATCACAGCGAGAACTGCAATTACCACAAAGCAGGCTGCAAGCAATTACTAAATGGTGGGCACTAATTGGTGCAGAGGCCATCACATGCAAATGTGAAGATACCTACAAAAGCAGCCTGTACTTGCTGTCCACACATGCAATGATATCATTGCAGCAAATGGAGAGAGAGCGAGAGAGAGAGACAGACAGACAGACAAACAAACAGAGGCAGTTGGAGACACCAACCAAAAAATGCAACAGACGGAGGTGAGAAATACAAAGGTAAGGTATGTAACAGAGATGTATTTGCTGGCATCTGAATTATGTGTTTGAAGGGTACTCTACATACTGTAAACCCTCCATATGTGGTAGCAGTCCGTATCTATATGTATATGCAGATGTGCATAGGGCAAGGGACATACTGCAACTGTTAGTGAAGGCTGGACATATATATGTATTTGAAGGTTGCTATGTGCACATATCTATGTAGGTTGTAGTGTGTGGCATTGAAAACAGCAAGCAATGCATGTACATGTCATGTGGTGGTTAAATGCTGTGGGACTGAGTTACAGCCAGTGAGGTCTGCTACAGCTATATGGCCTGAGGACAGCGAAATGCATTCTGCACAACACTGTGCAAAATTATTACATAATTGTATGTCTCACAACTGTTTCATAATTGATATTACCACCATGAAAGGTGGGCAGTATATGTGCCTATATGTGCATATATATGTACAGCAATGGATGTTTACAAGTATGTGTATATATATATATATATATATATATATATATATATATATATATATATATATATATATGTGTGTGTGTGTGGATATATATATATATATATATATATATATATATATATATATATATACATATATATATATATATATATATATATATATATATATATATATATATATATATATATATATATAGATATATAGAAATATAGATAAATATATATATATATATATATATATATATATAAATATATGTATATGTATATATACATATATGTTGTATATATACATATATATATATATATATATATATATATATATATATATATATATATATATATATATATATATATATATATATATATATATATATATATGTATAGATAGTGAGAGAGGGAGACCCAGGGTCAGACGTATTGCAACAGGTGCCTAGTGACCAAGGCATGGACTGAACACCAGTGCTGATACTGCAGTGCCATACCCCATACCAAAACACTTTACCCACTAACTACCAGATATGTGATTGCCTGCCTAACACTGAAGGTGTCAGAAGGGAACATGGGACACAGGTGGACAGTAGCCTCCCCTTTGATATTCACAGTGCCACACTAGTCTTGTAATCTGTCTACGTGGTACGTGTCATCACAAATGATGTGTCATGTACGGAAATATTGGTCAGTGTTCCCCTGTACTCATCACATTGCCCCATGTGGTATGTACCGCACATGATAACTACAGCAAGTGGAAAGGCCACAGACATACCTCACAAAGAGTAATACTGCCCTCAAACACATACCCTATGCAGACTGACTCACATAACCACAGCTACAGTGCGTTGCATACCGGCCACCCAGAGGTTACCTCTGCCGAATATACAGAGGTATGTCACACCCATAGCAGTCAGACAACCACCATGTCAACACCTCACAATCTCACCGGGCTACACGGCCTAGGTCCCTAATCCCCGCCACCTCACTAAACAGCACATGCTGGAGGGATAGGCAAATATGCCATACTCTGGAGTAAACCACACAGCATTAACAAACAAGGCTCCTCAGTAGCAGATGTCATACATACTCTTGATGATTGTCTGTGGGATAGGTAACCTGCCCTGGGAATCACCTCTGTGTATCCAGTTGACAGGAGCAAGTGAAATCAAATTGCATGTGTGTCAAAGGCCAGGATAGCATATGGCTAGGCTGCTGTAGGCCGTAGGGCCAATAGCGTATTACCTACCTATGACACAATGCACACACACATGTACTCAGTGCAATACCTGCTACGTGAGGTGGAATGAGTGTGACAGTGAATGCGTGCCAGGTCTGTAAAGTGTGATAGCTTAGTGTGAGGTGTTTTCTCTCATGGCCATTTGTGTCCTAGGTGTGAGGCCAGAGAAAGATATGTCAGTTATTGGGATGCAGACATAGTAGGATGGCATATGTTGTGACATAGTTCCTTGTGTACGACTGTGGTGTCCCATCGTAGGCTGAAGCAATACATGTATGCTCAGTAAGTGGTACTACTGGTGAATCCAGCTGACATTTGCACTGTTGTACTACCTGAAGCTGTAGGCCTAAACAGCACAGTATGGTGTATGTTCACATTCCCTGGTAACACTGTCTTGTGTGTTTTCTGTAGTCTGCACAGATTACATACCTCAGGCATAGGTATCTGTACGAAGGGGCACACAGTGCTATAAGGTACACAGGAAATGCTCATCTGTGTCAGCATACATTTGTGTGTTGTATGAATGTCTGATGTGTGTGTAATGATGCCTGTACCATGTCCGCAATCACATGTGTGTTGCAGGGTTTGCATGTGTACCTAGCAACATGTATACTCTGTTACAGCAGTATGCCAGCTATATTAACAACTGTGCATATATGTTAGGTAGGGGTATGGCATCAACGACTAGGGTGGGTTACTGGTTATACTGTAACTGTACTTCACATTCATTGCAATGGATGACATATTTCTTCATGCATTAGCTTGATATGTACCCCCGTGGCAAGGCTGTGCATTGGATCCCAAACACAGTGCTGAGTACTGGTGTATACTGGTTTGTTATATGGAGTGTGGCAGGCACTGTCAGCCAGTTGTGGGCTGAGCAATGATATGTGGTATTGAATGTGTGTATCCTCTGACAGACGAACAGATGCTATATATGGCAGTTAACTGATATCTGTACTGTATAATATTAAGTGTGCCACATGACTTGCTCACACATATCGTTTACTTGTCTTCCAGGCTTATGGCTCATCAAAGGAATCCCTCCTACACAGCCACAGATGAACAGGAAATCCACCACAGCCTGGTTCAGCACTATACCCTGCTGTTTTCCAGGGCCAGCCAGCACCAGCAGGAGCGTACTGCACTGTGGCAAGATCTTGTTCGTCGGGTAAATGACATAGGCATGCATAACCGGACATATGAGTAGGTACGCCTTCACTGCAGTGATTTAATTAGACATGTCCGGCGGTGTGCGTCTGATATCCATAGACAACAGCTTGCCACAGGTGGTGGTGTGGCCATACATTCCCCTTCATCAGAGTGGAGGAACTGCTCCTAAGTGTGGTGGCTCCTGGCCTACAGCAGCAGCAACATCACACGTGTCATCATGGTGGCCGGAGCCACCCAGCATGGTGACATGGAACATGCAGGTAACATGCCCTAGCTGTAGACTACTGTTACCTGTATTGTTAGATTATGCATATGTGAGATGTGTACTGTGTTTAGCAGTTGTGCTGCCTATTGTGTGCAATACTGATATTGTGAATAGTATCTGTACACCTATGCCTGTTGTTCTACTGTAGTTTAGTACACTCAAAGTAGCAATGCCACAGTTGTGACCACTAACAAACTGTGTCATATTCATGCAGGTCCCTCTGGTGTGACAGCAGGGCAGATGACACATACTGGTAAGTGTGTTAACACTTTAAAATTGGTATTGAAATGTGCATGTCATAAGTGAGGTGTAGGCCATGTACACATAACACACCTACGCATAATGCATGCCGTGTATGTTTGCTGTGAGACGTTAAACATCTCAGTAAATTCAGTAGCTGCCTCAATCACATGCAATGCACAGAGCATCAGACACAGATGTGGCAGCATTGTACTGCACATTGGATAGGCATAGTTGACACACATGTACACAACATAACACGTTTGTCATACGCAGCACACCTCAACATGCTACACATGTTGTAACCGGACAACCGCTGCCAGGTCACACTTCAGTATCCCACATGTCACCCACACACCACACATATTATACCTGAGAGGTAGGGGCCTAGCATGGGGCTGTGCAACACTCTTCAACACATAACACAGTCATGTTAGGCAATGCTCCCTATTGGGCACCTCACACACCCTTGTGCAACATGGCTGTGTAATTGTGAACTTAGCCACGGCACTGCGGTTCAGGTACTGCATGCTAGGCGTGGTCTAGCACACTTTAGTGGCCTTGAGTGACCACATGATGCATGACGATGATGGCTAATGGTACTACACCCCATACAGTTACAATGGCCATGTCCAGGATTGGTATTCCATCACGTACACATACACCACTCATCCCGTGTGTGTACATAGCATGCATGTGCTACACCTGTGTCCACAATTATCTGCTACAGACACAGACACTGCAATCAGACATGGAAATCCATGTGATACACAGATAACACATGCAGCCATGGCATGTATACCTGTGAGTGATGGTGCTCAGGACATTGCAGAGCTTATAATACTTGTACAGAAATGTCATGTCCTGGTATACATTGTGTTCCAGGGTGTAGGCAATCACTGAACATGTACACACATGCACCACAGCCATGTACACTGTCATTAACTATGACTGTCTACACTCACACTGCATGGACTTGATCAACACTTATTCTGCATGCTGACACGTGTGACATGACTGTTTGCCTTGTGATACTGTCACCCACCTTCAACCACTATTGAGTATGCTTTGGATTGCTGTTGTGTGTGTGTATCTGCTGTAGTGAGGAGTGTGCATGTGTTCCTGTGTTCCTGTGTGCATGTGTGCATGTGTGCATCTGTTCATATGTTCACGTGTGCATGTGTGCATGTGTGCATGTGCAGACCATAAAGTGTGTTTTTTGTCTTCCTCTCACAAGTGCTGAGTTAGGGGTTGGCGAAAACATGCCATGGATAGTGGTGATGATGACACATGTATTTTGGCACAGGGAGATTTGACAGGGTCTGTCATTGGTCTGCCAATCGACAGTACACAGTGTTCAACCCCATCTATGTGCACACTCATACTGCCATTACATCCCTCACCACCAATGGCCATAGGCGAGGGTAGCATACAGTTGGCATTGACCAGAAGAGTGTGGTACCCATGGCACTTGCATCCCCTCACAGCAGCCATAGCTGTAGACCCAGAACTATACCACATAGGTGGAGGTCCAAAGGTTCTCGGGGGAGCACCACTGGTTGTATTGCCCCTGGCAGGCGTGCCCTCACAGATCTTATGACGACCACTATGTTCCGGGCTGTAATGCAGGCTCAGGCACGTATGGAATGGTACACCAGGCAGGGACTTAGGGCACACAGGGCACATTACCCCGCTATCAATGGCAACATCCATGACCTTCCCGGTGCCATCCGGACTTCCACCGAGGTCATTGATAGACGTTGAGGGGAGACAATAGATGCCCTCCACAACATGTCTTCCTTGAGCCAGGACCATGCGAGACGGTTGCGACATCAACGCGGATGCATGCCAGCAACAGCAACAGCTGGCAGTGGTCGCGGATGGCCCACAGTTCACAGCCACTCCCGTAGTGGCAGTACTAGCCCCAGCAATGCTGGTGCTTGCTTGTCCGTTGACCGTCCCAGTAGACCATGTGCACGTGGCTCTGTCCAGTCCCAGCAGGGACATGGGTCCAGTCATCATACTTCTGCCTCTGATGACAGTACCCAGTCAAGGTTGGTACCCGATACTGTCCGTAGCACCCCTGCCAGGCACAGGTACTGTGTCCGTGGCCGGAGACAGTGATCTGTACAGCCTAGCAGGTACAGTCTGTGGCTGTCCCACAAACAACCGTATATGGCAGCCACATGGTGGAGCTGTGTGCATGCAGACACACACACATTAAGCAAATAACTAGGGCTTACACATACACACACACATTACATCAACATTGGCCCATGCTGTACTGTTGTCTCACACACACACACACACACACACACACACACACACACACACACACACACACACACACACACATGTTGATTGGATGGGTCAATATCAGGCTCTGGCAAACAACAAAATGCCCTGTGCATATGATGATACCTGTGCCACCTCCTGTCATCTGCATTAATGACGGAGGGACAGGCTAACATGTTGCTGATGCACAGGGTGACAGTATAGCAGTGTAGCTATAATAGCAAGCTGTCAACAAGGAAGTGTAACAACATCCTTGTAGGTATATCTGAGCAGACATTATGTATCAAAGCTCTGATTGTCAATGTAGCATTGTTTACACCACTGTTAGGTCTGAGTATATATTATCCACCCATGTGCCACTTGGCTGATGTGTGATGTGTTGCCAGCATGTGTTAGCGAGTGGACAGTATGTGTGTGATGTGTGCAGTACAGATTAGCAATTGTACATCTGTGAACATGGTGGGTGCACACTGCCTGGACGTGCATAGTGGACACATGGGACGTGTGGCATACCCTATTGTACACATTGTTAACATCTCATAGCATCTTTCAATGGCCAGTATGCATTCTACTACAGTTATGTACTAACATTGGTAGACGTGTGTTATGATATGGGTTGACACTATGCTGTGGGTGATACCGTTAATATCTGTCAATGATTTGCGGTCTGGTAGTATACACAACCTCAACAGCATGACTGTAAGCAATCATTGGATGATGTCCTGACAAATGACACACAGTAGTAGGGAACCCAGTATCAATTTGATCCTTCCGGTGCTACACTATAACACTAACCAGTGGTAATGACCACCACCCATTACTGTGACCACACCTGTGTGTCATATAGCCCCCTTAGGTACATGCAGACACACTAGGAATGTGTCCATCCAAATCTGGGAATGCATGGAATGGCCTACAATGCATTCCCTGGATGGGACGCATATCCTACACAAGGGTATCATACAGACAGATACCTGTTGTCTGATACATGCTGTATAGCAGTAAGCCGACTATGGCATAGTCATCCTCATGTACTATACATACTATCCCGTCAGTACCATACAGGTGGTAGCCCTCAACATATATGTTGGGTACCATTGTGTACATACAGACCCATGTTATGTCATGTGTCCCTTGGTATCCACATATCCATAGGTATTGTGGAGTCCCAAGGTGTATCACATAAGACATTAGAGACCTGAATGCATATCCAAAAGGCAGTCATACACCTTTAAAGACTGCCCATTCTTGGCAGACTTTGTTGTGTATGACCATGTCTGACATATACCGTCACTCACACTACTCTTAAGTAACTGTCATGGGTGTGTGTGCCACAGATGACCTTGGCCACAGAACACGACAGTGGACGGCTGTGTCACATACATACATATGTGACCTACGATCTGAGAAGCAGCGGCACAACCTGTCAATGGAAATAAATGTATTCATGTAGTATGCAGGCTTCACACCTATGTACTGATTGAGGGGACATGTACACATATATATTTGCCACGCAGATACCTGATGTGTGCAATGCACTTACTGTTGTCATCATACTATGTCATACCATGGTAAAAGCAAAACCCACACCGCATTAACCAACAGTGACACACACACACACAGTCAGCATTTGCAGGATTCAAACCCCTACCTAACTATGCTATGATATTAGAGAGAGATGCATTAACACGGTGCGCTATTTGCTTTACTGGCTGGTTAACCTTCTCCTGCTGTATTTGTAGGATGGTGACATCATCAGACATTCCAAAGAGGAATGTACCTCTGTTAGCGTGTTTTCCCAGTCTCCAAAATGTGCACTCCTCTCAAAAGAAACTGCAGGCACACACACACTTTGCTTTACTGGCTGGTTTCCCTTCTCCTGCTGTATTTGTAGGATGGTGACATCATCAGATTTTCCAAGGAGGAATGTACCTCTTTTAGTGTGTTTTCACAGTCTCCAAAAAGGACACTCCTTTCAAAGACAATAGCATGCATATACACCCCCCCCCACACACACACACACACACACACACACACACACTCACTCACTCACTCACTGTTTGCAGGATTCAAACCCCTCCCTAACTATGTTATGGTATTAGAGAGAGACGCATTAACACGGTGCACTATTTGCTTTACTGGCTTGTTTCTCTTCTCCTACTGTATTTGTAGGATGGTGACATCATCAGACTGGACATGGTGATGTGTGTACACTTTCTTTTATGCCATTCCAGGAATGGTCCACGTGGGTTAGCAGGTGTCAACAGCTTGAACAAGACCTCAGAATCCTTACCTTGTGTGATCTATCTGTGGACACATTGACATTCTGTCATATGTCAACACATATTTATGCACAGCTTGTTGGTTTTGTGGATACTACATGTGTCTGGGATGTTGATAAAGGGCTATTCAAAGTCTATGTGACACATGTGTAGATGTGTTCATTGATGTATGTCCTGGGTGGCTGCCTTGCAAACAGTCTTGCATGTTTGGGAACCATGATCAGCACATGAACATACCACAGTTGGTAGGGTTGTGTGTATGTCAGCTTCCAATAGCTCTGTTTATGACTGCAACCATGATGACCTTGCAGATCAGACCTCATAGGCATACTGGACTTGACTTTTCATGGTGTGTTGTGCACCAACACTTGTGGGGAGTGCCATATGTAGCTATGACACATTCAATGGTTCCACATCCTGTGTAGGGGGTGAGACTCAGCTGACTGTTCAGGTGCATGATCTGTTTGTTCTGTAGTTTGTGCATGACACATATTGGGAATCAGTGTATTCCACCTGCTGCCATGCTTTTGGCAGTGGGGGTAGCTGCTCATCCATTCTACATGTGATATCTCCTGGTATGATGATGTGGACTATTGTCAGTGGGGGAGGGGTATGTACATATGGGCCTGTCTGTCATGATGTCTGCATTGTCACTCAGGTAAAGTTGGCCCTGACTCAGGACATACATGGGTGTACATTGATATTTATGACATAGCTGAAGGAGGTGTCATGATTCAGTCTGGACTCCTTCTCAGCTACTCTTTACAAAACACCAACGAACATGAGCACTAATCCCTGTTATACTCTTTTACACACTTAACACCCTACTGATCCTTTGTGATCAGGCTACAGAGTATGTCATGATAATATCCTGGCATGTCCAGGGGTCGGTTTTGTATGTACTCTTCAGTCCAGCTGGTGGATATTGAGATATTGACACAATGTCACATCTGCCTCATGTACACAGACAACCTTCTCCTCCTCCCGACAAACTCAGATATATGTGTGAGATGCACCTATATAGACATACAGGGAGCTGAACTCTCTCGACCCATGACTGGCACAGTCTATCAGGTGGTGAAGGTAACCACACACACCACATATCAGTCTCACATATCCTCTAGCAACAGCACTCAAACCACATTAGCACACATAGACATACTTGGATGCTGTAAATTTACTCTATCTAAGCAGCAGAGTCCTCCAAAGCAGACACACACACACCTGCTACCCCACTACAATACCCACATATCACAATGTTCACAATGTCAGTGTGCCACACAGTCACTGCCCTTCAGGCTAAACAACACACCTAATACACTTGTAATAGGCGACACTTATTGTCAGACACACTGACGTACCACTCACCAGCCCTAACAAGGAAATAGTCACTTTGGACTGTCTGTTGGGTGCCAAGATCTGCCGCATAACACAGGCAGTCAGGTCACTCCAAAGTAAGTACAAGACTGGCACCATCATTGTCCATTCTGGTGTGTATAACCTCATACGTTACTCCCTGGACCACATGACATGATACATGGAGGAACACTCTGATCATGTAGCCCAGGCCAGTATGACCCTGACCTTGTCTAGCATCTTACACCCACCAATTATGATGTCACAGTATATGGACACACATATCACATTTAACAGTTGCCTAACAAATTTGTTTCATTCATAGGGATACAGTGTCTGTCAGCGTGGTGACATGCTCAACATGCCACGTAGCTTCACTATGGACAGCTTGCACCTGTCACCCTTGGACTTTGGAATGCTGGCTAAGGCTCTTGCTACCACCATAGTGCCTTTTCTAAGCAGGGCTCAGAAGACAAACCCACCTCCATAGACATTACAGGTTAAATGAAACGAAGGGTAATGCTGCTCAACAACAGTTGTGTTAACCTCATATTGTGGCCACTCAGGACTCTCCTCAGTATGGAGGATAGCAATATCTGTGCACTGCCAGACACCTGGTTCAGGCTCACTTATGCACACCAGCACTACCAGGTTATGTTTCATACCATGCTGTCTGACAACAAGACTTGGAACAGACAACACAACTAGGGGGAGTATCCATATACATCACAGATACACACACCTCCAGGTTAGTAGCACTGCACAAAGCATCACAGACCATACATATACAACTACCATTGTGAAATACTGCCTTTCAGTTTGTTGCCTGCTACAGAACACACTCCCAAACTCAGGAACCACACTCAGCTTTCGTGGGAACTATGGAGAATATGAAGGTCTCCACAAACACCATTATATTTTGTGACTTCATATACACAAATATTGACTGTGGATACTACTCAAGCCCCGACACCCTCACCCAACAGTCGCTACAATTTGTGGACTCATATGCTATGGCACAACCAGTCAGCACAGCCACAAGGGGGAATACATATTGGACCTGATCATCACCAACATGGGGACTCTATGTTCCACACCAGCGATATACCCCTCATTGGTAAGGTCACAGGACATACATATACCCTCCACACACCCATCCTGGGTAATCTTGGTGAACTTCTCATGAGCCAACATCTCACTTCACCGAAGCAAGGTGGTATCCTTTAGAGATCCTGAGACAGTGGCATATACGGCTCACACTGCTGCATCCTTTACATACACATTCAATGGACACCTAGTGGACTGCATGGATTGTGCTATCCCAAATAACAACAGGACCCACTACTACAATGGAAGGGGATCTGTCTGGTAGACCCCAGCCATTAATAAGCTGTACAACATCAGGAGGAAGCTACTACATGATAGAGCACAATCCCAGACTGGGAAGGCATCTGTGATCTGGACTAGCAGACAGCTACAATCACTCATGGACGTTTCTAAGGGCCGCTTCTACCAGACAATTTCAACAGACAAGTAGGACTATCACATGGCTGTCTTCAGTTATGTCAGGAACCTGGGTGGGCACTCACTGATATGCTGTGAGTTACTGCATACTGACTAGACCTACCCTGAATCCACTGGCATTGCCTACATCCCGGCAAACAGGTTCAGTGCAGATGTCTCTCACCCATCCCCCCTAAGGAGCAACTATCCATCCCAACAGAGTATAACCTCCCTGACATCACACAGTAACAGGTGAGTGCTGCCCTCCTCACAGCGTACATCACAGTATCAGTGTGACCAGATGGTGTCCCACCCTGCATCATACATGAGCATCATGACAGACGCAGCCCTCACTTTACATCACTGTTCAATATCGGAGTTACCACAGGATATGTACCCAAGGAATGGCATTCTGCGACAGTGGTTCTGCTCCACAGAGTTGGTGCCACAATGGACCACAGACAATATTGCCCTATAAGCCTATGTAGCCTGTTCTGCAAAGCTTCTGGACACAAAAGGTAAGTCCATACTGCTAGGAAAATTTAGGGGTTTGTCTGTTGTTCCATTAAAGCTCAAACAGTTATCAGTGCCCAGTAAGGGTTTATACCGAATACCCCATCCTGAAGTTACTTCTTGAGCTATTTTTATTTATTAGGATGGTCTTACCTTTACTAAGAAACTGGCTTATTTTAAGATTAGTCCAGAAATGGTTGAAATTATAGGACAAGCCCCTTGCTTGGTTTACAAAACAGGAAAATATCTAAAATGGCTATTTGAACATGAGATGATGGATTCCCAAATACCTGAAAAGGGAACAACAAAGTGTGGTGCATGTAAACAATGCTCCTAAATCCTAGAAGATCATGTCATCACCTTGCAACAAGTACCTTTTAATGTAATACTTAAAAAGGGCAACTGTGGGACTAAGGGTATTATTTATATTGCTATATGTGTCACCTGTGGTGATTTTTACATAGGAAAAACAGAGAGAAATCTTACAAAGAGAATTTACAAGCATCTCTATGCTATAGCCAAAGCTAATACCAATAATGCCCTTTATAAGCATAGTCAGGTATGTAGAGGTATCGGTAGATTTAAATTTAGGATTTTGGATATAGTACATATTAATTCTAGAGGAGGGTGGTGGGAATTAGACCTGGAGATAAGAGAAATACAGTGGCAACTTAGGATGAATGCCACTATTTAGAGTGGGCACTTTTATTTGTTTTAAGGTTTTTTTAAGAGCTAAATTGAATAGATTTTTGTTATGCTGCTCTTATATTTGCTAGTTTCAATAAATTCTATTGAAATATGTAGTGAGTAGAAAAGATTACCACATTAGTTTTGGCAAAGTCACATTGTAAAAGGCTGGCTTGAAAGACATTTATACATTAATCCTATTTTCAAAAATTAGTTGTATGAGCCATGCAAAGTACTCCATATCAGGAAAGAATTTCTTAACCAGTGTTGTTTTTTATAGTGAAAGCAAAGTTGGTACAACACTATACTTCACCTTGTCAGTGGATACACACCAAGGATAAGACCTAGGGTTGGATTCACTAAAGCCTACACTTTCTGCTAAGACAATGTGTGCATTGTGCTATGATGTGCAAATGATAGTTCACTGTTTTAGATTCAGTAAGTGGCTTTACATGGCATGTAGAGCAGCACAAACACAGTAAACACAGTAGTATGCTAATTATAGTATAAGCAGTTGAACTGTCTGCTAATTAACCAATCCAAAATGGAGGAGAGATTCAACAAGATATAAAGCACCTGTGTAGTCTCAGTGTTGTTTTTCAATGTGAATTCCAAAATCTGCCAGAATACAGCCATGGAATAGATTATACACAGAAAGAATGTTAGGGATTGTTGTTGCTCTTAGTCATGTGGATGAGCAACAGGCTGAAGTCTATGCTGCTGCTAATAGACCACGGCCAAGAAAGAAAAGGACTTTTAGACCCCATTTATCTTATCACAATCTGCATGAGGTAGAAATTGTAGAGTGCTATGGGGTGGATATAGACATACTATAGGAACTCTGCAACCTTTGTTGTCTTCAGCTCAAAACAAGGGAAAACCAAGGAGAACATATGTGTAGCACTTAGAATTTTAGCTACAGGAACCTTTCAGATACCAACAGGGGACATGCTGGGGGAGTCACAGGCATAAGCATCCAGGATCCTCCATCAATTCCTGAATGCTTCCATGCCAGTGACTACATATATTTCCCCCAGAAACCTGAGGATAGGGCCACAAATATGCACAAATTCTACCCTGTAGCACACTACCTTGAAGTACTGGGTGCCATAGACTGTACACATATAGAAATCAAAGCACCAGCTGGGGAACAGTGAAGGGTGTACATAAATAGAAAGGGCTTCCACTCCATTTACTGCCATGTCATGTGTAACATTAAGGGAATCGTCTTGAATGTGTGTGTGCTGACAACCCAGGCAGTTACCATGACTCAAATATCTGGCACAACTCCCAGTTGTATGAGATGTTTACTAGGTGTGATATCTCACAGGGTCATTTACTAGGGGATGCAGGTTATGCACTGGAACCATGGCTGATGGTGCCCATCAGAAATGCACACACCAACTGAAGAATGCTATAATGAGGCACATGCTCAAACCAGAAATATCACAGAGAGTGTATATGGGGCTGTTGACTTTGCAGTTCTGGTGCCTAGATACATCTGGGGGGGGGACTGCATTACAATCCACATACATGTACTGAAATCTTGATCGTCTGTGACATGCTTCACAACATTATCCCATCTTCAGCAGGATCAACAAGGGGAAGGGGCACAAATCCCCACCACTGGAAGGTCACCACAGCTACAAGCAGGTAAGGATCTGGAGGTGGAACCAGCAGCTGCTGTGGGTGTAGGCAGACATAGGTGTGCTTAATATGGCCTTGCATTGGCTAAGAGGCAATGCATAGTGTACCCACTCACCACCTAAGGGGCTAAAACTGGGTCAATATCATAATCATGAACGTTCACAATGTCGAATCTGACATTGTCGACACGTATACAGAGAAACCGCAGGACATCGAAGAGGTAAACGGAAATCTCCATAAAGGCAGATTTCTGTTTACTTCAATGTAGTGCGTTCTCACATTTGGAATATTTAAGTAGCGGGGGGTGTGGGGGTGCAGGTAGGCTTACCCCCCTGCTAGTAGGTCTGTTTTTCTACTTTTTGTGATGTTTTTATTAGGTGTTTGATATTACTGGACTTTGACAATATGGTGTCGATCATATCGTATTTGAAGTTCAGTAACTTCGAGCATCTAATATAGACCCGCTAAAACCATCATCCTATGCACATAAATACACAGTAACATTGATGTCATTCAATGTTCACAGCCTTTACCTACCCAAGTAATAGCAGTGTACTCCCAGCATCAGTCAGCCCGGAACTAAAACTGTAGCAACTGCCGGATTTACATGGTAAGTTTTGAACCTGGAATATTACAAAAACATGTGTAATAATACAAATGAATGGGCATCCTTGCATACTGTTACTTGGTAATGTAAGTAAGTATTATTAAAGAAGAATCCCATACAAATCTCCTTGGTACTATCATAGATGATCAGTTAACATTTGACTTACACTTTCAACACTGTATCAAAATACTAACCAAAAATTAGGTTTGCTTTACAGGTACAAAAAAATTCCTCACTACAGAATCCACACTGTAACTGGCACATGCATACCTTCTACCTAGTCTCTTGTATGCCTCTCCTATACTAACAAACCTAAAGGCTACTCTAACTTACAAACTTGAACAAACTCATAACAAAATTGCTAGATTTGTCTCAAACCAACCTTACACCTCTCCCTACTGGCTTTCACCAAAAAACCAACAGTGGTTAGAATTCCCCCAACAACTCCTTCTATCACAGCGTCACATAATTCAAATTATCCTCTACAAACCCACTACCTGCCCGGCTGTCTCTTTTTTTGTATCCTTCTATACCCCAAAACACACCCTCTGAAGCTCTGACCAACATTTCTTGGATGTATACAAGACCAAAAGAACCACTGAAAAACATCTCTATAAATACTCACTATCTCTAGCCTTGCACAGACTCCCTTAACATGTAAGAGCTACTACACACACAAATAGAATAAAAGAAACACTAAAAGATACCCTCGTAAATTCGTGGATCTGATTCTGCCATGAACCTGCATACCCACCTCCTTTTTGTGCTTCCTTCCCTCCTTTCCTGCTTGTTACCTTGTTAGCACTGCTACACTGTCTCCCCTTAACTCCTAAGTTATCTCACTCTACATTACACTTATTATCTTTAACAATACTCTATATCTGCCTAATTAGCTATTCTTACTGATTTAAACGTTTCCCTTGAACCCTCCTTTATCTCAGGTATGTTGTAGCTTGAGTTTCCAAGATTGTTCTGCTATGGTGAATCATCTGCGTACATAAATATGTAATTGTCTCAATTTATGTTTTATGTAAACTTCCTTATTTTCTGTCATGATGTTCTTTTAGCCTCCTGTAAACTTCTTTTTTTCTCTGATATGTTGTTTTAGCCTCCTAAAATATTTCCACTGTTTTGTATCTTTTTGCCTACACAGCTAAGTTATGCCAGAATTTATGTTTCAAATTTTATGTTTCAATCTATGTTTTCTAATTATGTTTATAATGCTCTGGAGCTTTTCTCCTCGTGTCTCTACAGAAAATGGGAACTGGCTCAGGTAGACCAACCGTCTTAACAAATGTCAAGTAAGTAAGTACATTAAATAAATAAATAAGTAAAACATGGTTGATTTTTACAGTAATGACCTCAAAATGTAACAGCAGTGACTTACTTGAATACGTGTCCTCTATCAAGTCATATGCCTCAGGCATCAAAGTCATGCCTCACAAAAGTACTGATTGTCACAGAAAGTCCTCAGTTTGTCCTTATACTTTTGTACTGACAAATCAGCAAAGAAATTAATGACATACATTTCAGTTTCAGTCTTCATATCCCTCAGAAAACTCTTAAAAAATAGTGATGCAAAAACTGTTTGATTCTACCAACTAACTTTGTAAGACCAAAATATTTAAAAAATGTCCCTATTGTTCAGCCTTTGCCCCACTTTTATTTATGGCTTGGTCCAGCTTTGTTGCTGTAAGAGTGCGGGAGGCATGTACAGTTGTACACATTACAAAAACCTGTAAGAAAGCAGTACAAATAGCAAAACAGCATCACAAACACAGATATACTAAGCATTGTCAGCTATGTACCCTGAGCATCAGACAAAAGCTTATGTAGCCCTGAATCCAAAAGATAGAAAATAAGGATATAGCACAGTTATCATCACTTGCACAGGGTGTTGAATGAGGGGGCAGGAAACATAGGCTAACATAAAAGGTAAGTGAGTGTGTGTGAGTAAAAAAAATAAACAGACAGCCATTTGGATAAAGTATTGAATGGCCAGTGAAATAGAATGAGCCTTAAGCCTCACAACTGACCCACATAACTGTTATTTGTGTCAGTCTGTATGGGCATCCAGGTGAAATTGGTGTGGAAGTATATGCAAGAACACAGCCACGCTCTGTGCTAACTCTATATCTTGGTATGTCAGACAGGTGTGAGCCATGCATGGTAGAGGTGGCAGTTCATCACTATCATACTGAACCATGAGAACTGGTTCTGCCAGGAGTTACACTGGTGCATCCACACCCATGGTCGTCTGCTAGCACTGTTGCTACCTGAACATGACTGATGTCTACTGGACAAGCTGTACTCACAAGTATGCCCAGGACCATGACACCATGCCCAGCCACATCTGGGTGTGGACACCTCAACCACTGATAGAGCAGTGAAATTAGTGCAACTACGGGAACGTGATAAGGCACAGCCACATTGGCTAACATCAGTTGATGTGGCTGACCTACACTCACATAGATGCCATCCCCCTCCCAGCAGATGTTCCATCACAGACACTACCCATTCCAACATGTCATTCATCCAATCCATTGAATCGGCAACACAGTGGAGAAGTCACACATATCTGCCTGTGCCTGTGTCACATCCACAATCCTAAGCAATTCCTTGGAGGACCTATTGGAACATGCCTGTGCCTCCATGATGGCCCAAAATATATGTCAAGTGGCATGGAAAGAGACACCTGGATCAGGTGAAGGATGGACAACAGGCCTCCTCCGAGTACCTCTAACAAGCCTCCTGCATGGCACCTCACCCACAGTTTGACTATGACCAGAATCAACAGGAATTGAAGCCACAGTAACCACACTAACCTGATTGAGTGTCTCACCCTCCACCTCTCCAATATCTGAGGGCTCACATAAATGGATTTGCATAGACCTACTGGCTGTGTCTAATGGAATTACAGGAGATGGCGGAATGTCATTTTCACTGTTAGAATCCATCTCTGCACCCCCCAACTGTGTCTCTGTTTGCCCACCATCATCATCATCATCATCATCATCATCATCATCATCATCATCATCATCATCATCATCACAGTCTGCCCAATACTCTGACATCAGGTGGTAAGAGTCCTACACTTCCACTGTCAGGATAACATGTGATAATATGCAGTAAACACAGGAAAGAAATTAATAGCTACACTACCTCAGTTCAATATATGCTATCAAACTAACATTGCTGCTGCTATCATTGATGGTACAGCAATACACACACATTAATGACACCCACATCACAAATACAGATAAAATAAATATTTCTGCGAACTGCTCATCAGTACTAAAATAAAAAATGTTTAGTTTACCATGTGCAGATGACTCCAAACTTGCTAGGAAGGATGCCCCTGGAAGAAGTTAAGCAAAATGTAAGGACACCATCATCACAATAACAGTAATGCAGGGTGAAAAAAATGTTTATATGTCCATTAACAATATATTTAACAGAAACTTTGTAACATGTCCACCCAAAGCCCGTGTGTAATGAACCAGAATGTGTTGTTAACTGTCAATCTATAACTAGCTCCCCCACCTCAAAAAAAGAGAATGTCAAGCAAACTTAAGTATTGCTTTAAATATTTTATTACACAAGAAATATTTAACACTTGACACATGTAAGCCTACCTGGAAGGTCCTCCTGGGACATACTTGTCTTCTTTGAAACAACAGCATTAAAATCAGTCACATGCTGTTGTGCATGTTCCACTGAGTTCTCTGGATCCCTGACAGTGGACAGGAACTCTTCATTTGGTGTCAGTGGTGGCTCTCTAGCAGCTGCACTGGTAGCCATTTGTCGATGGCCCTCTGAAGCTGCTCTCCTCTGTGCCAATGAAATCATGTCAGTGGCCCTATGACACAGCTGATCATAAGTCTTGCTGCATCTCCCAGCATCATTTACATCATTCAGTATCTGCTGTTCTCTATCTGCTGCCAACTTTTCATTTTTCCAGACATATCCCCACAGCCTTCCTTAAGCAGAAAGGTACAATGTTGCCAAAATGCTTGCACGATCATGTCATTTTCAAAGTCACTGAAGGGGAGTTTGTGGAGATTCAGATACTTGGGTGCCATAGTCCTAGGTGACATACAACACAAAGAAGGATACCACACATAAATATCCCATAAATAAAAGTCCTGCTTAGATATAACACATAGTTATTTTTTCAATATTACCCACTGGAGAAGCAAAAAACTTTCAAGATATTCAAATATAAAAAAGGATTATGTGGTTGTAACATATCACAGTTACACATAAATCAAGGTTTGAGACAAAACAAGGGGAGTAACAATAGCAAAACAAAGCTCTGTGTTTGTGCCAACACAGAAATGGAACTTTGCTCCCCCACCCCAAAACAACAGGCAAATGACATTTTGGTACCAAACAAAGGAAAAAAACATCAGTGAATTGTTATAAAGCTATCAAAGAAACTGTCTCAAAAACATGTGCATGCATTTACCAAAGAACATTAGGAGGAATTCAATAAAACCTAAATGGATTAATTTTCCATATAGGCTTAGTTGCACTGAGCTTATACGGACATAAGCAGCTGTGCGATCCAGTAAATGGAGCTGAGGGGCATGTACAAGTGTGTGAACATAGAAGAGTATGTGGCATGCAAGTCACCTTATAAGCAGGTGAACTGCATGCAAATGAGGGTGCTGGAGTGATCCAGCAATCAGATAGGCAGTCCTGCAGACCCCATATTGGTGTCCGAAGTGTACATGAAAAATTTCTGAGTACAAGAAATTAAAAAGTGAACAGGGGCTGTAAAAGTCCAGTTAGAAGGTCAGCAATAGTATAGCAGACAAAGATATGTGCAAAATTATGCCCTGTATGTCCAAAATGTAATGGGAAATAATTTAAAATAAATATTATTTTTAATACCCATATTATATTTGCATGGCACTCAGTAGTGCGCAAACATGCCGTTATTCAAAAAAATATTTAAAAGGGTAACAGTGAAAAATAATAAATATGTGACAATAATGAATTATAGGGCATTGCATGGAGTATGTACAATGGTAGATTTATGTGGTTGCTAAAGTGGCAGGCCCTGGAATAGTGTAGTATTCTGGTTGTGTGCACTGATCTGTATGTAAATAAGCTGGGGTTACTGAATAGCAAAAATGGGTTTTCATGCCCGCAGATAAAATCTGTGTAGCCCCAGAACTGTGTTGATGTCAACAGGAGAGCTAGCTGACATAAAAAGGGGTCTCTTACTATCTCTCTAAGCACATTGAAGCTCAGCGGGGTGCGTTTGTACGGCCACTGCTGAGCTGAGTGAGTGGGGTGGTGTGTCTAGTGATGCTAAGCTTTGTTTAGCTGCGGGATGCATATCTTAGCTGGTTTGAGTTTGTTTGCATGGTATGCCACTGTGTTAAGTGTGCCTGTCCATGGGGGTGTGTCTAGACTGCTAAGCATTGTTTATACCTGTGGCATGGGTTTGTGCATTGCAGTGCTTAGCAGGGAAGGCAGCTAACAAAACAAGAACATTTCCTGGGAAAGCCAATCATGTATAAACTACTGATGACCCCTGTTCCACTTAAACTGGGCCATTCAAACCCCTCAATGATGTACTTGGCAGGTGGAATGCATCATAGTTAGCCAATCATACAGGCTGCATCTGCAGCAGAGCACTATAAAGTATGCATACACCCTACAATCTGATTTTTTCCCCATACTCTGTACCATTAGAGTACAGACTTGGGAATTTTAACTGAGAGAATGTTAGGGGCTGCAGCAGCTCTGCTACATCTGTATGTGTTGGATGCTGAGGTCAGTGCTGCTGCTGCTGACAATAGGCTTAGACTGAGAAGGAGAAGAGTGTTCAGGCCCAGGGTAACCTTCCAGGAGCTACATGAGCTGGAAATTGTAGAGGGCAACAGGGTGGACAGGGACATACTACAAGAACTCACTGAGCTCTGCTGCCCTCAAATCTAGACCCAGAGCCAACAGAGGGAAACCCATTTCAGTGGAAACAAAGGTATGTGTAACTCTTAGAATACTAGCTACAGGTGCTTTTCAAAGACCAACTGGGAACATGATGGGGGGGGGGGGTCTCACAGGCATCAGCATCCAGGGTACTCCACCAGTTCCTGGCTGCCATGCCAACACAAGCCAGTGAGCACATTTATTTACCCTGTAACACTGAGAAGAGGGCCAGCAGTATGCATTTCTTCTACCATGTAGTACATTAACATGAAGTACTGGGTGCCATAGACTGCACTCATGTAGACATCTAAGCACAGCCCGGTGAGGAGAGTAGAGTCTACTTCAACTGCAAAAGGTATCACTGCATCAACTGCCAGGTTGTGTACAATGCCCTGGGCATTATCATGAATGTGTGTGCTGGCAGCCCTGGCAGTTATCATGACTCCCATATCTGGCATGCATCACAGCTGTCCAGATGTTTCCGAGGGGGGGGACATCCCATACAGCCATCTACTGGGAGATGCTGGCTGTGCAATGAAACCATGGATGATGACACCTATCAGACATGTACACACACCTACAGAAGAAGGCCATAATGAGGCACACACGCAAATTAGGAACATCATAGAGTATGTGTTTGGGTTGCTCAAGTCATGGTTTCTGTGCCTTGATATAGCTGGTGGACCCCTGCAGTACTTTCCAGCCACATGTGCACAGATGTTCACAGTATGTGCTTTGCTACACAGTATGATCCTGTGGAAACAGCTGCTGCAGGACCATCACAAGGAAGGGACACACAGCCCCCCAGAAGTGCCTAGGTCCCCACAGCCACACCCACAGGGGGACTTGGAGGAGGAACCCCCTGAGGCTGTTCCTGTAGGCAGATGTAGGTGTTCCTAGTATGCACTGGCCTTGGCAAAGAGGCAATGCATAGCACATGCACTGACAACCTAGGGTCCTAGGGGCTGACACCTTTCTACAACTCACATACATAGTAAAAAGGATGCCAGACAGACCACACAACCTGTACCTTACCATGTATTGGCTGTATCCTGCATGCATCAGACAGAGTCAGCCCTGAAACACAGGTATCTCAGCTGCTGCATTCACAAGGTAAGTCACTCTCCTTTATAACAAATGTATGGGGTACTGGACTATAGTAGTATATGGATAGACCTGCTGCAAGTATTCAAGGTAAAAGAGTGGGCTAGTGCGCTACTTGCAGAGAACTAACAGCAATGTGGGACAGCAGGTACTCTGTCCAGTACTGAGTGCCCCATAATATGCATTAGTCCACATGGCTGAAAAAAAAACAGCAGTATGCAAGGGAAATGCCAAACAGCAGGGTCATATGGCAGACACACGACTGTCAATGCCAGAGTCCCCTACCCCCAACCCATCAGTATTCCCATACAAGTGCAGTAACAGTATGTTTGCAAGGATATATCAGCAGACTACACAATCCCAAGGATGTCACAAACAACCTGGCTACCTATTCTATTTTCCACAATACCGAGGGGTCAAAGTGTATGTCTGCCTGTTGTTGATAGTGGGAGGAATTAAACCTTAGTGGCTGTGGGCTGGTGTGGTTCACTGGGCTAAGTACATTAGCACAGATGATGGTTTGAAGCTGGCTACACCTACAACTTTTGCATGTGAGGTACTCATATTGTAGGAGTCCCACAGACTGTCAATATGCCACAATCTGTTATTGCAAGAAAGCTGGACAAAACCAGAGACCATGAAGGGACTGAGGGCCAAACCTACAGACATTATCCATGCTCTGAATAACCTAGAACATGACTAGGATAACAGCAGGTTGCAACAGGTCAGAGTAGCAGCAGGATGTAAAGGCTATCACTTAACCGTGTCAGTACTTAACCGTGTCAGTACTTACAAGAATTCAGTTGGCTCCATTTCATAGTATATTACCGAAAAAACACAACTATATGTGGAACAGAGCAGAC
>NC_056741.1:1758897360-1758932360 GCF_019279795.1 Protopterus annectens | reverse complement strand
TACTAATAGATTGGTAGGGGTTATAATCTCAATAAAGGCAACTCTGCATGTGTGTGTGTGTACCATACCTCTCAACCTGGAAACATCAAAAATCTGGACAAGGCCCATGAAAAATAGGTACAAATCTGTATGCTGATTAACATCTAATTTGCATACATAATTATGTAACCCCACCCACTCCAATGGAATTGTGGGATACCAACTTTCGAACGCAAAGTAAAGAACACACAACCAAAACATGGCACCAGAGTCCCCATGCAGCCATTCCAATGTCCCATTACCTGGCCATTTTGCCCCGTTTACCATAAATACTAATGTATGCACTCTGCTTTACTTCTGCAATGATTTGGATTTTATTTTTACATTTTACTGCACAACAATGCAGAAACACTAAAAGACATCATCTGGTAAACAAAGCAATATTGTTACTGTCTCACAATGAAAATAGGCTTGACATTTAACAGTTAACCTTGTAGTACGGTAAGTTCCCTCAAACACAACTTTGTATTGAATCAACTACCATTTTATCAAATCAACTGCCATTTTATCTATCAGCCTTGCATACATATAACGGTTTTGCTTATGCTAATACAAGATGTGAATAAACCAGGCTGGGCAATGCCTCTCCTTTTCTGCATGGTGGACTGTCACAAGGAAACAAGTTCTAGAAATATAGCCAATCTCGGTTAACAAGCTATAAATAAAATAAGACAAACCAGAAAAAAATGATCAGTTGTAAAGATATTAAACAATGATTGGTTATATTCCTGACCTGAATGCCTTTATGCCAAATAATAACTTTTAAGTACACTGACTACACCACCACTAATGGAAATTGCCATAAATGTAGTTTTACATGAACAGGAATAATTTGGAAATACTACAGCTGTGTCATCATGACTCATGAGTGAGGGCATGTTGCTGATTTCACACTCACAATTTCTTATATTAAACATTTTTGAATAAGATAACAATAATGAGAACATGGCACAGGCTGAAAGTCGGGAATATGCTAAAAATATAACCCTAGTTCATTGCTGTGAAAAGTACAAACCAGATCATACATACCTCTTAGCACAAGAAATCTCGGCACAATCAAAAATAACGGGAAACAAATGCCCAGAAACAGGGACAGATTTAAATAGTGATCTTATACAATGACATGATTTGTGTTGGGGTGCATTTTCTGAAGGATATGAAGTCTGAAACTCGGCGGTTTATCACTGTTTAGTGATTTCAAACCTCAGAGATATGCTAGAGATCCACAAATTTTATGAGGAACATAACCAAAAATGAAGCAAAAATCTGGACTGCGAAATCTGACCAGTTGAGAGGTATAAACATTACAATCACAAATCTGCACACTTACTTTTACGGATGTTGCTGAGCAGAAAAATATATTGCATTATGCATTTACTGTATTAAATACATCGGCATTACCTTTCTAAAGTGAAGTCTCATTTCCTTGTTTAGTAACGTTCCCTAGATTTTCAGAAGAGATTACTTGAAGGAAACGCTGTCCACAGTAAAACACACAGACATCCACTTCACACACAGTTACAAATCACAACCTTACCTTGGCTTGCAGTTGAACCTATTGAACTTCTGTCCACCCCCCATTCTTTTAGTTTGCCTGCACATCTTACGTTAAAGAAATACATGGACTAGTTATCTTACTTGTACTGAATGAAGTAATCAAGACTTTCGCATTTTCTACATTAATCTTTGAGTGCAATATTACATCACAAGATGGACGTTTCTGTTCTCGAGTTGGACAAAATACTGAAAATAGCAGCACACATCGCGGAACATAAATACTGTGCTGAGTCGAAAACCGCGGTGCTGGTGTAACGCTAACAGTTTCGCCATGAAACTGTTTCTGCTTTCTTGTTCCTTCAGCTAAGTGCAAGACATCACGACTGGGTCACGAAGTCAGAAAATAAATAATTTCACTATATCTAGCCGTTTAGTCATCAGAAAACACGGGTAGTTAATGTAAAGCAAATACCTCTAAACCTTCTTAGTCCCACGAAATCCGAACAAAGACTAAAATGAAGGGGATACAAACAGGAACTTATTTTAATATTATTCTTACAAATTTAGCAAGTTGCTAGAATAACAGGGTGAGTATTACTACGGTACCTAAAGTGTACACTGACTCATGGAGTAGTTCCCTTTGCTCCAGTCCAGTCCTCCATGCTCCATCGTTGTTGCTGCCATTAATAACATTGCCCAAGTAGTTCCCGGCTTAATCCATGCTCGCAAACTCTGCCTGCTCGGTGAACTGCTGTTCTAAATATCCCCACTCCCGCCAGCTTGCAATTCAAATCAGCCAGCCGGAAATGATGATGTGAGCTCCTTGAGCTGAATTCCGACTGGCTGGTAGCCTGACTGAGCTGACGTCATTGTGCACGTGATGACGTCAGCTCCGACAGCTCAAAAATTTAAAAAAAAGGAAAAAAAATCGGAAATGAAGGGTGCCACTCGGGAATCGTGGCACCCCTTCATTCGAACCCCAAAACTCGGTAAAAAACGAGAAATTCGGAACGGTTGGGAGGTATGGTGTGTACAAATATATTTCCATGCAGCAGTGTACATACCCCATATGGGTCTACAATTATCATCCACTTTACTGGCCTGTGCCTAGCTGCTGGCCCTAAATAGCTCATATCTACCTACGCATACATGCTGTCTGCCACCATCTAGATTTGTATATACAGAAAACCAAGGTGACATGTATCAAGAGTAGCAGGCCTTGTCACAGGGTATGCATGCATGATTATGCTGACTGCCCCCATTGTCCCTGACACACTGTTCTACACATATGCACCTAGGTAACCACGCATGTATACAGCCATACCCTGTTGATATCATATTTCTGCTGTGCTGCCATGTCATCCTGTGCCGCTGTATTGCCACCAGGTCTCCATAGCTTAGCCACTCAGAACCCTGGAACAGAAACATACACAGTTCTGTAAGACACCTGTCATTCTAACAGCATGCAAAAAGAAAGCCAGCACCAGGGACTCAAGCAAATAAACAATTTATTTTACGTTAGTTCAGACCGGTTTCGGCAATATGCCTTCCTCAGAATCACCGAGGAAGGCATGTTGCCGAAACCGGTCTGAACTAAGGTGAAGTAAATTGTTTATTTGCTTGAGTCCCTGGTGCTGGCTTTCTTTTTGTATGCTGTTGGATTTATGTTGCCCTGCACTGGTCATACTTGCTAGCTCAATTAGGAGGGAACACCTGTCATTTTGCAACACTGCTGTCAGTCTAACATTATTCAACAAAGATACACAATCGTTGATGTGTACTCATGACACATGCCAGCATACAGCACCTGTCATGGCCCACAACACCTGGCATATCATAACACTACTGCACTACACAATACATGTAAAATAATATAGTCACCCTGTGCATAGGACACATATTTGCATGTCCCTGCATCGATGGTAAGGATGGCAGCGATGTGGCACAGGTATCGTCACACTTAGAGGGTGTGGTTGTGCAAGAGGCCTAGGCTGTGCCAAATAGTTGACAGCATATGTGTGAGTCAGGAAGGGGTGCTGGTTATCTGGGCCATGGAGAGGTGTCATGTGTGTCTGTTGGTGACCTGCATGTGACAGTGAATGTACACACTGAAGCCCAGTGCTATCCCTACATGTGTGCATGTTGAACAGCTGTGGACTGTACATGGCAGAGTGGAAAGTTCACTGCCTCTGGCCACAAACACAGGAACTGGCTATGCCAGAAGTGGCACTGGCACCACCATGCCCAGGGTCAGATGCAGTCCTAGTAGCTGATGGTGACTGGTATGTGCTGGGCCCATGTACCCCTTGGGACCACCCAGTACCACATGCCCATGGCTTGCTACATTGTAGTGTGGACAGCACACTCCTTTCTGTACTGCTGGAGGTACTGCCACTATGGGAGCATGACTGTGCATGGCCATGTAGACTCTCAGAAGATGGTGTTGTTGACCTACATCCACATCCAATGCCCTACTCCAACCAGATATTCTAGCACAGGCAACATGCGGTGAAAGACTTACACTGTTTCAGCCCGCCGCCTGTCCACCACATCAGTGAAATGTTCCATGGTGTCACCAATGTGGTGGAGGCAGTCACGTATGTCAGACGGTGCTGCATCCATAATCCTGAGCATCCATCTGATGTTGGATTCGGAACATGCCTGTGCCTCCATGACAGACGGAAACATGCGGTGAGTGACTCATGATATGACAGCTGTGAAAGGTGGTGGATATGCAGCAGTCTTCCTTTGAGCACACCTATCAATCTGCCTGTGTGGGACCTCACCAGCTTTCTGGCTATGGCCAGTGTCTACACTCACTGATGCCATTGTTGTCACACTGTCCTATTTGATGTCACCACACTCTGTTCAATATCTGTGGCCTCAGGGGACTGGGTATGTGTGGGCATACTGACTGTGTGCAGGGACAATGAGGGAGGAAGTGGAATGTAAACCCCTGGGACAGATTCAGCCCACAACAACCCCACCTGTGCCTCACTATGACCACCATCATCATCAGAGTCTGATGAGACACTGACATTAGGTTGTGAGGGGGACAGACTGCAACCCCTATGTTCACCTGTGAGGAGGAAGGCAAAATGAATACATTACTACCTGCACTATTATGTATTGTAATACACACACACACACACACACACACACACACACACACACACACAGACATGTGCACACACACACACACACACACACACACACACACACACACACACACACACACACGTGCACACACACACACATGCACACACACACACACACCAATTAGCCAATGACATGGCATCACAGTGCAATATTTAAGACCTTCATGTAGGCCTTGACCCCTTTCTTAGTCTTTGAGATTGACATTAGTGAGGTGTGTAGACTACATCGCAGAGAGTTGGCACAAATACTGTCCACTGTTGAGATTTCTGAGGTATGTTCACAGTTTTGCATGCTATGTTTGGCCATTGTTCCATGACATTGTGATTATCTGGCAGTTCAGTGTTAAACATTGTGGGTTGAGGTCAGTAAGGGAAGAGAGACATGTGAGTGTCAGACATCATACCCATCAGACTATGCACACTGGTGCAGTAGTTGCTATTCTATCAGCTCACTATCTTTGTAGGCACAAACTGTGAAACATGTCCTTGTCACTGGACCTTTGCCTCCCTCCCCACCCTTTATGTATGGGTATCTGGATCCCTTGTTCTAGGGGGTTGTGAGGTATGGTAGGTGTGTTGCAGCTAGCTTAACATACAGCTGCATATGTTGCAGGCTGCACCTACTGCTGCAACCTAGGACATAAGGTGGAGTGTGAACACTTTGGAGGACAGCAACCTATATGTGCAACTGAGGCAGCAGTGTCAGCTCTGTCATTACAGCACAGTCAGGGTAAGGGTACCCTTTACAGTCTACTCAAGGAATGTGCTTAAGGTACATCTGTTATGTTACAGTGCCAGTCACAGAGTAGTAGGCGACATATAGTTAGGCTATATGAATATGTGCAGTGTGTCACTACCTACAGGCCTTTGAAATACAAACACGGATAGCAGCTAATTCAGTAGCAGCAACCTGTGTGGGTTAAAATTGCATGACTCAGTCATTACGTGCTGTGTTCACAACAATGTAATTGAAATGCAACACACTGGATTTGAGCTCAGGACTGTGGATGACAAAATGTACTACATACAAGGCATTTAACAGACTGAGCTACTGAGTCAGTGCTGTATGAAGTGTATTTACAAGATATGTGAGCATATGTACAGCATGTGACACATCTTCATCCATCATTATATGCATGGCTTTCAGAGGCAGTTGGTGTGTAGCAGGGTCCCAGTTGTAGACATAAGTACTTTGCCATTGCTGCCTTAGCAGGCATGTTTAAAGATGTTGCTGATTTAAAGGGAACAATTACCTGCTATCATACCTCTCAACCTCTTAGAGCAAGAACTTTTTAAAAAGCCATAAATACAAGTGGGACAAAGGCCCAAAAATAGGGACAGTCTTTAAATATTGTTCTTACAAATGTAGAATGCTGATAGAATAACAGGATTTGCATTAGCATGTAAAATCCTAGGGTATGACATGTGACACTCAAATGCCTGTTATGATTATCTAACCTCAATTCTTTAATGACTTGCCACTAATTTGCCAGAAACATACATTTTTATGACAACCAGGCCAAAAATAGGGAGCAAAACTCTGGACATTCTGCAACAATCTGTACAGATGACAGGTATACCTGCTATCTCAGGCCTCACATACATCCATTATTATCTATATGGCTGTCTACTGGTTTAGTGTTTCCATCAAAGTCCCAAGTACTCTCCCATTTTTCCCATTATATGTATTTGCATCTGTCAGTGGCAATCAGTATATGCTGTTGGAATCACCTGTTTTAATTCAGAGCTGAGTGGCCTAGTGGGTTAATGCACTGTACTCTAGTTGACAGGAGCCTGGATTTGAAATGTGGCAGGGGTGATTATTTTGCAGATGTGCCTAACACCGTGAGAAACACATAAGATCATTAAGGGACTTTTAAGCAGATTTAAGCGGGTTTGCATGGAGTGACTTAATTAGTTGTGTACATTGGACACGTGTATGAAATGGAACTATATTTTTTTGTGGGACAAGTGCCCATTTTTTTTTTTTTTATAAGGAGAGAGTGGAATGTTGGGACAGGGATGTAGGTACATGTGGGGAGGTAAGTTGGGTAGGAGATGTTGCATTTACAGACAGACAAGACAGACAAGATAGCTGACAGGGGTGCTGTGTGACACGAGGGAAGTAAACATCTTGGATAGGCAGGGTGTTGTGGAATCTGAAGTGCATGTGCCGCCAGGCAGCAGCAGCATGACTGAGCTCTCCTGATAATTTAGGGTCATGCTGCCATACCCTTGGGGTTGACAGCCTGATATACAGTGTTTGTAGGCACACCTTGCAGTGAAAATGTGGTTGCCCGTGCAGGCATAGAGGACTTGTTCAACTTGGCTGACATTACATTGGCCTTGCAAGCCTACGGTGCCTGTCAAGCAACCAGATAGCACACCGGTTGCTCTGTGACATGATGTGGAAAACAAGACTTGTGTTTTGGGTACATACCTGTACAGTATAACATGCCTAGGACATTGGCCAAAGGTGACCAGTCATCTGCATTAGGCCTCACTGTCATGTAATGCAGATATCCACCAGTAATCTGTTGAAGGGCAGGATTTTTGACTAGCTGTGAAATTATCAATTATGACATCTCACCACCAGTGTGCTGATTGTTTCAGCAAGACTTGACATCTATGTCACTGGACAATTTACATTATATTATGGTGCTAGAGCAGTTCTCCTAATCCCCCTCTTGTCAGTTCCCTAGTGACATACCAACAACCCTGAAAAAAGGCGTAAGACATGCAAAAGCCAACTGATTGCCCAGGTTACTAATCAAGGCATCTGCCTGGAGAAGGATATGTGAAGTATACAGAGCCTTTCATGACATGGGACAGCCATGTGGATGAACAAACAAGTTGTGTCCTACTTGTCATCATGGGCTTCATAGTAATGATGTGCATGTGATGGCAGAAAATGTATCAGAGCATGGTATCCTATGTGAGAGAAGTGACAGTGAGACATGCATTAGTAGTTGCCAGGCACCGGCAACTGTGTGAACTCCTATGCTTAACACAGTCTTCACAAGGTAATTGTGTCCTTCCAGTACACACCACTTAGGTAGTGTTCAACTGCAGAATACCTGTGTAAAACGCTGACTTACCTTCACAGGGTATTATATTATACTTTCCTAATGTGTTTGTCTGTGCTGTGTACATACACCTTGGATGACGTTCTTCTTGGAACGTGCTGGAAGTAATTGTAATAATTAGTTGCACTAAGGACAACTAGCATGTGGTGCCAAGCAGTGTCTCCAGATGTGTGAGTCATGTGACATGAAATGCCATGAAAGGAGTTAACATGGATAAGAGCAGTATCACTGTCTTTCACCTAATGACATTGTTCCAAACACGTTTTGTTTTGCTCAAGGCCAAATCATGCATACCGACTCTAACCAGTGGACCCATGGGAAGTCGGCACTGCTCCTTCACTGCCCAGAAGGTAGCTGTGCTGGAGGCTGGGCATCGGTGCCAGTAGGTCCCAGCAGGTTGTCCAGTCTGCTCTCAATCCAGTGCAGGTGATGTTCATAGCTACTATGAACAATCTTGTGCACCATGGCCGGTAGTTGATCCTGGGTGACAGCCCCCCTCCTCCCTCACTCCAAGGGAGGGATGGGCCCTGTCCCCTGAGGTGGTTCCACCCAAAGGTGGTGCAGGGCCAGCAAAGGAGCCACCACCAGCGTAAGTCCCAGATGAGCTGGTACCCCGTGCCATGGCCAGCTGAAGTAGGGTAGGAGGATTAGCAGGAGCCGGGCTACCCAGACGTGCTGTGGGTATGGAGGTAAACCAATTCATGTAACTGAGTTATAAACAAATCCATTGTTAGTAATAACAGCATGCCAGAACATTGGACATAACGCCATTACATTTCAGTGCATATTATGTGAAATACAACAATAAATAACAGAACAGTCAGTATATTAACAGCATGCCAGTAACAGTTATGGCATAAGGCCAACAAAATAGGTAATTTAACAAGATATGTTAATATGCCACCATAGTACTACATAACATTAATAAAACATGTGCCTTAAAATAAAGTTTATGGAACAACATATGTTAATAGCAAACCATAACCAATATAGAACAATAATAAATATATGAAGATAAGGGGTGGGGAGATAGAGAAATACAGTCCATTAATACCATCACAAGCTGTATAGTTGACAACAGTAATGCTACCTACTCTACAGGTTTGTCCTTTTTTATGTTTAAATGTGCCCTATACCTGTTGTAGCACATACATACCTATCAAGCTATCCGCATGGGACACTATGGGCTAAGCAGTAACACCTGTAGCTACACAACTACAAAGAACACTTGCACATCAAGTGGACCTAAATAACTACCAAGGAGTACTGTGGGCTGATGCGCTGTTACTTTGATATTGACATATAATCATGTAGATGACACATCTGTGACAGAGAGATTACGCAATAATAATTACATTCACTGACAGTGTGACACTTGAGAGACATGCATGTGTGCAGTACAGAGACTACACAACTATCATGTCTTGCTTGGCAGGCATGGGGATAGTACCTAATAGCAGTGACTGCAGGGGGCATGTGCATCACATATAGTAATTTAGTGCATCAACTTTTGCAACACACTCCAGGAATACAGTCATACCTTGACTACACATTTTGTTTCTTTTATTTTATTATACTTTATTATTATTGTACTTATTTCCTTTATTTTATGCATAAATAGCACATTCCTGGAAATAATTTTAACAGTCTGACATCTGAACAAACATGTATTTACACATAATATGAGCTATCTCCCCCATTTGCCTGTGTTCCTGTGGAGAGGATGATATCTGCAGTTACACATTTTATTTCTTTTATTTTATTTTATTTAGTTTATTATTATTGAACTTATTTCCCTTATTATATGCATTAATAGCACATTCATGGTAATGATTTTAACAGTCTGTGACATCTGAACAAACAAGTATTTACACATAATATGGGCTATCATACCCATATACCAGTAGTCCCTATGGAGAGAATATCTGTCATTATAACCTATCTGATTCAATAATATTTATTAGTACATGGAACTGGATTCGAACCCTGGTATGTGTGTAGAAAAATGCACTTGTTACACAGCATTTAACAAACTGAGCTACTGAGTCACTGCTGATATTGATTGATTTTTTTCCTAGAGCTCATTTGGAAACAAAATATGACCTGGTACTAGTACTACAGTCTTATAGTACACTGCAGTGACAGTTTAACACACATGCATAAGATCCAATCATGGTAGAGATACTAGGTAACCTATACATTACTAAATAAAATGCAGGTGTACACACAATATTGTTACTGTGTTGAAATATCAGCTCTAATTCCACAAGTATTGCACAGCAGTTTATTACAGATACCTTAATGCACTTACTGGTATAGTTTTGAGGTTTTATTGAACAACAGTTGATGTAATGCAGGTTATGCAATAAAGCTGTAATTCCACATTTATTTCCAACTTTATTTCAATTTACTTTATCATGGCTAATGCTTTAGTCTTCCCTGCTTATTGCAGTATAGTTGGCAGTATTCACTTATTGCAGTACAGGACTACATCCACATTCATTGCAATACAATAATCTTTACTGTATATAGCTACTAGCAGTTCTTGCTTTACTCTGTCTTGCTTAGTTGACTATGGATTGCAAATTAATCTATACTCACCACACTCACGGTGCAACCTGGTCAGGTACCCTGAATGTGCCTCAATGTTGCGAGCTCTCTCCTTTGCAGCTGTTGGGAGAGAAGAACACCATTATGCATATCAGTTCAGCAGTCATTCAAGATTAAATATTGGTGAAACACAGGTAAACACACTTACACACTTGTGAAAGATTGACCACCAGGAATTCTTGGACTCAGACATCCAATAGAGCCCTCTTCCTTCTTTTCAGATCATCATGGTTGTGATGACACTGCTCACCTGTATTGGGGATACCAGTTGCACTGGTGAGGTCCATTTTCAGCCATTCCCAGGCCTCTGTTTTGCACTCCAAGCCCTGGTAACCCCCCTGCATGAGCCAGTCTTTATTGTGAAATTGTGAACCCTCTCCAATGCCTGCCATTGTATCCTTCAGAGACACAACTCCAATGGATTATGGTGTATTTCTGTCTATTGGGCTTTATATAGCCCATTTTTCCACCGTTACATGCCATTGGGCAATTTTTAAAATATGGCACATCACTTGGCATCACGCAAACTAGCTCAACTGAGCTGAACAGTGCTTAAACTGACATTGCTTAGCAGTACTTCGCACCACCTCGCAGTGCGCAAACCAGCTAAACACAGCCACGCGGTGCCAATCACTGCCAAGCAGTGCCTAAACAAAGGCATCATTTATATTTCAAAAATAATTATTCCATTTTCCTTCCATGTATTCAAACCTCAAACCTACTGCACATAAGGCTGTAACTCTACCCACATGGTTACGTGGATATGTGGTATGCTGCTAATCATTTACATATACCACTGAGCTATATTTAAGCAACTACTAAGCACCATGCAAACGCACTAAGCTATGCTTAAACTTGAACTTTGCATTATAATTAAATACATACGTTTTCTATTTTTAGATGACTGGCACAGGTCAATTGCTTCATGACACTCTGCACAAACTTAAAAAAATATTAAAAAATGCATTGATATCATGCACTTGGAAACTGCGGGGGTTGTGTTACTCATCTGTGGACACAGTTAGTAATACACTCCCTACACTCATTCAATAACTGTGTTCCATGGCTGTCCCTCAACAATGCACCATCATTAATACGCATGTCACACTACCGAGGGTGAACCACATACGTGAACATGGCACCTTCCCTGTAGGTTCTACACTATGCCTAAATGGATTTTATTAAATCTGGGGTGGTTCAGTTTTTATGTAAGTGCTAGTCACATCCACCTGTGGCCAGATCTTCCCTAGAGGTGTCTATGAGCCATTTTATTAGACTAACACCCCTCTGTCACTGACAATATAAGACATTTACATTTCACTGAAATAGCAATAGAAGAGTGTAAAAAGAAAGAGTTGTAACATTAACACTTGTGATGAAAATTAACACAGCTATGCATTTGAAAAAGTAAAATGTCCTGATAAAAATACCTATGCCATCAGTAAACTTCTAAGAAGTGCATACAAATAATATATCTATTTATCTATCTGTGTATATATATATATATATATATATATATATATATATATACACATATATATATATATATATATATATATATATATATATATATATATATATATATACACACACACATACACATACACACACACACACACATATATATATTTTTGAGTATATCCAGTATATAACTAATAAATGCAATCATACCTTATCAAAATCAACAGTCTTCTGTGCAAATAAATCCAAAGTAAAAGCAATCTTTCTCTGTGATATCTACAAAAACAACTCTCCTCACCTTCAGGTTCCCTAGCTACATGGATCTCTTTTTATAGTGTAAATTCAGACATGTGAACACACAATTGCAATTCCAAATTAAATCCCAAATTCTTGGCTCCATATAGCACATGTAAGCATAGTGCAGGCATTCCCTCAGTGTTTGCTGCTAATGGATTTCAATTGTGAATGATTACTGGTAGGGAGAAGGAAAACACAACAGCAATTCAGACTCTACCTCCAGTGAGTGTGTCAGCCAGGTTAGACTTACAAAGTGTAGAAGTAGTTGTATCAAGGTTTTAAATGGCAGTAGGCACCACACATTTCACAGTTTCTTTTCAGTAGCATCCAATCGGCCCTGCATTTGTTGAAAGATGTATATCATTGTCATTTAATATTGTCCCACATTTTAAGGATAATGATACAAAATGCCTTAAAGACCACGTCTCAGATTACTGATCAGATAAGAGAATGAACAGCATCCAGAGATAAGACAGAGCTGCATTTCTGCAAATGATAGTCATAAATGGTTGCATGATCACTCATTGCACTACATCTGAAATTACATGTACAAGTAAATCAGAAGTGTACGAGTGTCATATGTTTGTTAATACTGTGGATGATGTTACACTTGCTTGTATACACAATGATTTTCATTCTCTGCTGCAAAACTGATTCTATGGAAAAGAAAGATAAGACACCTTTTCTGTGTTTTGGACATTCATTGGTGGGAGAGTTCAAATCCAGACTTGTTTAAAACTCTTTCATGTGTACTGATATATATTATCCAGTCTTGTTATTTTTATAGATTTCTTTGTTTTCTTTTCTGTTTTAATGCCAGTATTTGTGAAGTGTGTGGCTTAATGCAAACACAGGAAATGGATAAACACTATAAATGTAATGTAATGTACTTCTTTGATAACCAATATATCAACTACACCTGAGAATTATTTGTGTGTATAGCACATTTGGTAAAAACAAACAGCGTACCTATGGCCAACCAAGACAATAGTAAAAACAATGCTAGAGATGGAAAGGCTGCCAAAAAAAATAAAACGCCCAATACTTCAACCAAAACCAAGAGATTTTATCACTTTCATCCTGTATCAGTAAGGACTTCTTCAGAATATTCATTGTACTCCTTAAAAAACATTGACAAGGTCATATGACCTACCAATTAAACCAATAACATTTATCATGTAAAATTAAGCATAAAAAAAAGTAATGAAATTACACAACCCAAACAAAATAGCACCAGTACAATATAGAACACTTGCATGTATATATAAAAATAAAAAATAATATGTTGAAAGCTCTCACTAGAAAAATACTTAGTAAAATCATGAAATATTGTAAACTCCCTAAGGGAACAGGTACACATGGCCAAAAATAAACCTTACCTTAAAACCATATTCTCCCTCATAATTAATATAAAATTCACCCACTACTATAGCCCTAGTACATATTAATAGCCCTATGTTTGAGAAGGGGCATTACATTTTCACTATCATTAAGTCCAGGGAACATGGTATTAAGTCTGAGTTGCCAATGACATTCCCTTATAACCAACAAATTCTCCCAGTTCCCACAAGATGAATCCTTCTGTACTCTGTCAATAATGCCAAATAAAAATCTAGTAAAATTCTAACAGACTGTACTGTGTTTCAGTAAGGCATTAGTTAAATGGTTGTGTTTAATAGCATATAAATGTTCATATATACATCGCCATAAAACCCTTTCAGTCTTACCAAAATAAAAAAATTGGCAACCCTGGCAAACAGCAACAGAAACACACCCAGAACTCCTGCAGTTCCCTGTCTTAACTGTAATCGTTTGGGTGGGGGCTGCCTACCACAAATGTCCTGTCCTGTTAAAATACAACTACCACACTTGTGCATGCCTCTTTGCTCTACCCTTTCAATAATAGGATGTTCAAAAAAATATTTAAATTAGCATCCTTTTATTGAAAGGGTGGAGCAAAGAGGTATGCTCAAGTGTGGTAGTTGTAGTTACTGTTCCTGTACTTTAACAGGCCAGGAATCTGACCACCAGAAGGCTGCCCCCCGACATCTCATTCCCCACCATCCCAATACCCTCTGGCTATCAACACTCCACAGAAGCCTTTGACATCACAGAAGGATCAGGACAGGAACATAAGCCACAGAGGCAACTGGAACCAACAGAGAGTTTTACAGGATGAATTACAGGACTACCAGGACAACTGGGACCACAGACAATCCAGCTACCAGGAGCAGCAGCACCTTCACAGAGATCAGTTTCTTCAGGAAGATCAATATTGATAGCACAGACATTAACCACCACACCAATAGCAAAGCCAGCACCAGTACCAGAACAAGAACGACAACCACCACCAGAGCCCCAGAGCTTGTCCCTCTTACCAGGTTCTTGCCTACCACAGCCATAGCAAGGAATACTACTACAACCCACCGAGATTCCAAAAAGCAGAGGAGGAATTCCAGAGGTCTCATACTCTATCCATGAATCCCCAGGGAGAAAGGAGAAACAAACAGTGGACAGGAGGGAGGGAAATACAATTACTGTGCAATCCCGAATGGAACCCCTACTACAACCCAGGTCCCAGGCTCAACGGAGGAACCAGCCACAATAACAGGTACAATAACAACAATAACGGGTGCCACAATAACAGGTGCTCCACTTATCTGGAACCACTCTGTTAAAGCACTGAGTGAAGATGAAAAAAGTGTGTTGTCCAAAGGACTTACTTTTGTACCAAACTGCAGGAGTGAGGTTGCTCAGGTACAGATAGACTTTAAAATGTTTGTGAGGAAGCTCAACTTAAGGGTACAGTTTCATAGCAAAAGTAATGACATTGAAAATAAGCCTATTGATGAAACTATAAAAGGCCTAGCAGCTATTGTCCACCACTACATCAAACATTAACTATTTTCGAAATGAAATGTGAGATGGATATCAGGAAACTCCTTAAAAAATCTCCTAAGAAAAAACTTTATAACTTAACACAGGGAGAAAGAAAAGCATTGATTGAGCTAGGAAATGATAAATCCAGGCATATAATGAAGGCAGATAAGGGAGGAGATATACTTGGGACTGATACCACTAGCTACAACCAAAATATAGAGAACATGCTGGAGGATAACTGATTTTATGAGTTATTTACCATGGATGTCATAACAAAAGCATATAATTTATGGAACATTAATCTCACCACATTATGGGAAGAAACACTTATTACTGAAAATCTTTATAATTATTCATGGAGCCCATGCCCACATTTACCTTACTTTTTTTGAATACCAAAGCCACACAAGAACCGAGAAGACCCACCTTATAGACTTATAGGTGGTAGCAAGTAGAGGTTTCCTTACTGAAGCCACAGCTATTTACCTTCATTTCTTCCTGAAACCTTTAGCAGAAAAGAATAAGTCATACATAAGAGATTCAATTGATTTTTTGAGGAAAATAAAAAACATTACAGTGGAAGCTGACAGTATTTTATTAACTATTGATGTGGAAATCCTTGTACACAGTGCTCCCTCACAATTACTGTATAACAGCAGCTATGGAGTCTTTTAAGAAACATAATCAAAGTACACAGGCACAACTGCAAAAGTTAAGTAAGATCATTAATCTTATACTGGACTTCAATTTCTTTACTTTCAATGTAAAATACTACAAACAAAAAACTGGTATAGTAATGGGGGCTGCTATGGCTCCCAGCATAGCTAACATAGCCCTGGGCAAGTGGGAGGAGGACTTTGTTTTAAACAACACAGACTACATGCAGCATATCACATGCTATTTACGTTTTATTGATGACATATTTATTGTGTGGGAAGGTGACATCTTGCAGCTTGGAGATTTTATCACTTACCTCAATCAAACAACCCCCTTCCTGAAGTTTACCTCTTCCCATAACTATACTTCAACCACTTTCTTAGATATGCAGATTTCCAAGGACGCCAACCATAACAGAATCACCACTGATCTATTCAGAAAACCAAAGAGAGTTAACTTATAACTCCACAGTAAAAGTCTACATCCTACAAAAAAATAAGTATAATGTAGTGAAGTCCCAAGGCTATATATTAACCAGAATTACCACAGAGATGGAACCACTTTTGAGAAACCTGAACAACTTAGAGAATGATTTTCTAGTGAGAGGCTATGAAAATCAGATGTTAAAAACATCCTGGAACCCATTATAGAACTGAAACGGACTGAAGCACCTTCACTCAACCTCCCCAGTAGGATAATTTTAAGAAATTCTGCAGAGAATAACAAATGCAAAAATAGCTGCATCCTGACATACACTTTGGATTATCACAGTATCAAAAATATTATTGGAGAAAACTGGGACTTTGTCACAGGAAACCATTTTCTGATTAACATCTTAGGTGAAGCCCCATCCTTTGTTTATAGGAAGGCCAGGAACATTAGAAATTTTGTTGAATTTAAACCTAGACCATATGAGAAAAACATTAAAAGATGTGAAACTAATTGTACATTTTGTATATTTATATAGCAAGGTAATAGTTTTTATTGCCCTTATTTGAAGAAAATCATTAAGACCAGTGCAGGGGGTGACTGTAACACTACACAATTAATTTACTGATCACAGTGCAATGAATGTGATGCATTCTATGTGGACAAGACTGTAAATAAACTCAAGTGTAGGATTTCATGCCATCTGTCAGAAATCCGCTCTAGATGTAAATATAATGCACTAGCCAAACACCTTTCTCTTCATAAAAGACACACAGGTTTTAAGTTCCAGATTCTGGATTGCATAGGCATGGGTGATCTTAAAGGTGACATCCTGAATATTCTGGAGAAACATGAACTCATGTGGCAATTAAAGCTGAACTCTTTTAGAAAGCCTTGACTAAACTAGTACTGTTCAATTAGAAGTGCACTGGAACTTAGAAAATTGCCACATTATTTACATGACTAATTTTATTTTATTTTATTCTACCAGTTGGTTTTAAATACCATTTTAAATCAGTTGTAATTTAAGTGTATATTTTGTTTCCATCATCAATCATTTTTTTTTTTCTTTTTCTGGTTCTTTCTTTTCCACTTTATTCAAAATGATGTGTAATAACATTACAAACTTATTATACAGTTATAGATATTTTTATAGATAGTTTTTAGGGTTTGTGTACACAGACCTGAAGAAGTCTAAAAGGACAAAAGTGATCTTTGTTAACAATAGGTTATGAAAATAGAATATGATTTTTACAATTGATTTTTTTACATGCAAAGTGTATATGTATATATTTATATATATATTTTGATTGCCAAATGGACTAAGGTTGATATATTTCAAGCCATGTAGTATATTGTCTTGGATAAAATCACATACTTAATAATCTACTTAATAATCTGGTTAAATAAGAGGTACCACATCATTATAAATTTTATTTAAAGTACATAAGAGTTATATTATTATGACAGCTACTAAGTAAGGCAGGACCAGCTTGAATGTCACACTGATGGGGGAAAGGATGTGAATTTAACATGTGTACCAATAACACTTTGTATTACAGCACAATAAACCACTCCCTTGCCTGATAAAAAGTATATATATATATATATTTAGAAAGCTTGTGAGGAAACTATTACTCTATTTTTGTTTTACTTGGATTGCTTGTCTGTGTACTTACTAAAGGATTTTTGACTGGAAACAGACTGCCTGCCTTGCTTGGATTATTTTAGAATATGTGGTAATTCTCTGTACATTATATAATTTTTATTTATTTATTTTTTTTTTACTTAAGATGAGTTTAAGTTTGCTACCTCTACTACTTTTGTCTAATCTGATTAATATACATTGATTAACTAGAAATATATGGACTGAAAATCTTCCACACAGAGACGTTTCTTACACTGTTTTGAATTATTATTTATCAGATATTGAGATCTCTGCTGCCTGATAGTTTGCTGTTTTTATTGAAATAAGTCTTAGTTATTCTAGTCCTAAAGTGATCATCACTGATTCCCAAAAGTCTTGATTACTTCAAATCTATCTCAAAACTCCCATGTTTGGGTATGGTTGTTTATAGACAGCACAAACTCCTTTTAAAAACTTACAGACTTCTGGACCATATCAACCTAGTTTTCACACTCTCATAGACAGTAAGACTGCTGTATTTAGGGCAACTAATGATATTTTTATAATGAGAATTGAACATTTTAGTCTTTTCTGGTTCTGCTTGATCTCTGAGTGGCACTTGATGCTGAAACATACAGTACTCTGATCAAACATTTTTGTCTTATTGTGATTTCTCCTGTATGAATCTGGGATATATGAAAGTGTACCCTGAACCACTGCTAGGTAGGCAAACAAATTTATTGAGCCGAATTTATGTTATTTTAAATGACTTATTAATGGATGGAGTTATTGACATGAGTACTTTTAAATATTTGCATGTAGACAAACCGAGAATACCCTCCATATTTGGGATACCAAAGGTGCATAAAGATGAAAGTGACCCACCTTTGAGAGTGATAGTGTCAGCCGAAGGTTCGGTCACTGCACCATTGGCCAAGTACATTGACCAGAAGATAAAAAAGCTTGTTTGTGACAACAATGTTATTTTAAAAGATTCGTGGCATTTCTTAGGAAAACTAAATGAATCACTTGCAAATGAAACAAAAGGTTTTGGTACCTTGGATGTGATTGACTTATTTACAAGTATACCCCATGATGTAGGCCTTGAATGGTTCGAAGAAATGCTACTTGAATCCAAACTACTAGGGCACAATGAGTTCAGAACTGTATTGTTATTAATGGAGATTGTCCTAAAGAATAATTTTATATTCTTTCAGGGCAGTATTTTCGACAAACTAAAGGTGTGGCGATGGGGGCACACTGTGCTCCCACTTATGCTAACACTATAATGTCCTTCTGGGAGAATAAGTTTGTACTGAATTCAGAATATAGTAGTTTATGGAAGTTGTATGGTAGATTTCTGGACGACTTGTGTTTCTTATGGGCAGGCACTCAAGATGAATTTGGTAGCTTTGTGGAATACCTAAATGGTACCACAGAATTTTTAAAATTCACTCACAAATTCACTACTGATGAATTGAAATACCTTGATGTTAACATATCTAAAACTGAGTATGGCTTTGAGTCTAGAATTTATAGAAAAGAGACCTTTTCTAATTCTTATCTGCACTACTCAAGTTCGCACCCCACACCAGAAAAGGAGTGTTATAAAGGGCAATTTGTGCTTGTGTAGAATGACTTCTGATGATGCATGTTATGGTAACGAATGTAAAACCTGAGAAACATGTTCCTGAATAGAGGCTACCGAAGAGCTCATTGATAGAGTTTCCAAAGAAGTCAGTGATGGGAGGAAGGGAAGGTTTGCCCCTGTATTGGGTAAAATTGAAGATGTTGCAACTCAACAAGTCACAAACAAGAAAGTAGATGGGTTAAATAATGAATTCGTATCAGGTATCATTACCACATATGATGGACAAGCTGGTGTGATCAAAAGAATTTTTGACAAAGAGTGGATTAACTTCTCTAAAGTTTCTGACTTAAATCACATTTTCCAGGGTGAAATAAAACATATTTATAGGAAAGGGAACACCCTGAAGGATATTTTGAAAGAGGTAGTAAAGGGAATTCAAGGTTAGCAGGTACAAACAAAAAGCTGGTGTATTTAAATGTGGTGCTTGTAATTATTGTTCTTATTTGATTACTGGGGATACCATTACTTTACCTGCCAGAAATAACAAAATTTTAACTTTAAAAACTTTTGAATTGTAACACAAAAGGGATTATTTATGTTGGGTTATGTAAAAATGTAATGCTTTTACATTGGCAAGAGTGAAAGAAAGGTTAAGCAGAGAATTTATGAGCACACCTATGATATTCGTATAAAATGTGAAACAAATTCTCTGTACAAACACACAAAAACTTGTCCTGAAGCTGAATTTCAGTTTTTATATTAGAGGTTGTGCCAAAGGACCCCAGGGCGGTATGTGGGAGACTTTAGTTGAATACAGGGAATTATACTGGCAAGTGGTGTTGGAGGCCAGTAAATTCCCTGGTTTAAATGACATGATCTCACTTGCCCTGTATTAAAAATGAGATCAGCAAAATTGTGACTTTAATGTGTAATAATCCTCCTTGTCAGTAGAGGGCAGTAACTCAATGCATTTCTATGTACAATGATTGTTTTTACTGGCTGTTTTTTAAAATTTGGATGAGTATATAAAAGCAGTTAACTGAATGTATTAGTGTAATCTGATGAAGTTGTGGACGAAAACGTATGGTGATTTGATTCAGCGTTATTTTTTCGAGTGAACTGTTCGGCTCAATAAATTTGTTTGCCTACCTAGCAGTGGTTCAGGGTGCTTTGTTTCTGCTTACTGGTTTGTTCTGCATCCTCCGTTTTTTGGTTATATATGAAAGTGTGGTTTCTTACTGAAACACCTCACATCCTTACCCTCTATAGTTTGGAGAATACAGGGTTCAATCCATTCTTTGTTATTTTTTCAGCATATATGCTGCACTCTTGGGATCTTGTTAGCAGAAAACGATTGCCTCATCACCGTTACATAGATGATGTACACCGTTACTTTTTTCCTTCAATAACATGGTGAGTGACATACTTTCTTTAGTAAATGATCTGGAAACCAATGATTGCTGGCTTAATAGTAATCAATTAGAAATGAACATATCTTTGACAGACACCTTAACTGTGCATTCCAGCTAGGCTGAGTGCTCTACATTGTTTTAAGCATTGTTTATTTCTTAGAGTGTCAATAAGCTGGGGTCTGTGGGTTTAATTACAGCATCATACTCACTGATCACCTAACATTTAATGGTAAGTTGCCTGCCATGGCCAAGTTATCATTTTTTATGTCAAAAATATTAACAGGATTAAGCATGTGGTATCTCCTGTTGTTATAGGTTCATAGATTCTTATGCTAGTACTAAGCTTATGGCTGGAGAGCCATTGATAAGCTTAGATACATTCCCTTCATACAGACAAGAAGAGACTAGTTCTTTCTGTATAAAAGAAAATAGTGGCATAGAGGGATAACGCCCTGAGCACAACACAGTTGGCCCAGGTTTGATTAGCAACTCGAGCAGTAGAAAGGGATGGGGTTTCCCATCTCCTATCAGTGTCATCAATGACACTCCTGTAGGGAAAGTGTAGTCTAAAGAGATGAGTTACTTTCAGAGATTTTGGTTTGTACTTCATAAAATATAGTGGCATCTTGGACGTATATAGAATATTAGTTATGATTTCATCAACCTTATGATTCTTAATCTTGTAATCTTACAATAGTAGTTGGATAAATAATTAAATCATATTCTTTTACTGCCTCCATTATAATTGGTTTTAACTTAAATTAGATAAAATATGCTTTAGATAAAATAAGATTCAGACTGCACACTAGTAGTGAATATAGCTGAATTGGGAAAACATTATTGTCAATCCTTAAAATATATTTTTATGTGTATGTATATAACATCTATAATGAATACTGTCATATGACAGTTCATAGTTACAATACTGTGTTGGCAAAATTTCAAAGTTAATGTTAACCTAAAGAATTGTTATTAGGGTCCATCACACATGCATACATGATGAAAAACTGACTGTAGAGTTAAAGCTAGACAAAACACACTAGAATGTTAGAAGACTGATTTCATAATATTTAGCATCAACTACTACTATAATGACATACTTAATTCATTTTATATGAAAGGGGAGAGTTTCATACAGAAGAAAATACACATATTTCTATAGTCAACAATCCTCTCTCATCAGGTCAAAATATACAAGTAACATTGAAGACTGATAACTCTGATGAATAATATACTTATGTATATTAACAATGAACCTTTATATTCTATTTCACATTTTAAGAAGACATTACAGCATATGACATAACTTGATTAGACACTGTTTAAAGTTTTACCTACATTTCTCATATTTTATAGAATCTAGTAGAATTAAGTAGTTTTGTACTTTTAACAATCTATTTGTGTTCCCTCCTGATAAATCTGTCTCTAAATTGATATTCTAACTTACATTTGTTAGGAGAGTTAGACATAGATTGAAATTTATCATAAATAAAGTTTTTCACATATTTATTGTTGAATTGTTATGAAAATACTAATAGTAATATGTTTAAAGTTGATTAATAACAACAAAGAATTAATGTGTACTCATGCATTTTGAAATGTTTCAACTTATGTCATTGTAAAATATTAATCTTGCTTATATTTTGATAAATATATAGAATGATATTAGATTATCTAATTATAATATAGTTTATAACAAATATTAGATATATATTGATTTATCACAACTTTGAGCTAACAATGGGAATTATTTAACTAGATCTTTAAAAAAAATCATAATTTTTTTTCTCATCAACATCTAAATTCTAATCACAAATATAAAACGGTCGAGCTGAACTAATTCTGTTTCTTTTGATAGGGATAGAGAATTAGATGGAATATTTGTCTAAGTCCAGAGTTGTTAACTCTATGTGAGGTAGGATTGTTAGAATTGTATTTGATTTTATACATTTTGACATTTTTTTCCTTTTTGGTGTCTAAATTAAAAACTAGAGAGTTTGTTGTTAAAAAAAAAATCAATTTTTATTGTTATATTGCCAAAAAACAAAAAAAATGTACTAGCAGTATATATGTAATCCTTATAGATATAATACAGAATGACATTCATAGGAAAAATACAGTCCCTGTTAGATGACAAGTTTTAAATATTTATTAATCAATATTAATGGACTAAATAATGGTTGTAAGAGAGCTAGTGTTTACAAATACTTAAAATTATTTTCTCCACAAGTCATATTTGTCCAAGAAACACATTTAATAGCAATAGATATTACTAGAATGAATAATAAACAATGCACAATGATATCCAGTTCTCATTTTAATCAAAAGAGAAGAAGAGTAGCTATATTATGGAATAATTCATTACCTCAGCCACAAATTTGAAATACTTATAATGATGATAAAGGAATGCTTTGTTTAGTTAATATTTTAGTAAATTGGAAAATGTATTCTCTAAAATATATATATTAGATTCCAGTGTTAGGAGTTAACACTGCCAAGACTCATTTAGATTTGATTCTGCAACATGCAAAATGCAGCTTTATTATTACTGGGGATTTCAATTATATATTACATGAAAAGGACTCTAATACAGGGGGAAAAAGAAAAATATCATATACCGCTAAGACATTACTAAATTTTATCAATATACTAAATATTAAAGACACTAATGATCTTCTGATTACAGATTCCCTTTGTTTTACTCACTTTTCAAATATATATGATACCCAATCTACAATTGATAGAATTTTTGTCTCAAATGATTTAGTCTCAAAATTAAAGTAAACATAATTCTGTGCCCTATATCGGATCATAATACTATAACATTTGACCATATTATGAATTTTAATAATAACATTCATATTAAAAGAATTACATCTTACATCACCAATTTGAAAGATTTTAAAGATTTTTTATCAAAGAGATTAACACTTATTTAGAGCTTAATAACACACCTGAAATTTTTGGAGCTTGCATATGGGATGCTCTCAAATCATATTTATATGGAAAAATTGCCAATTGGTATTCAGTAAAAAAGAAACAATTGGATAAAGACTTAAAAGAATTACAATAAAAGAACAAGAGATTCTCAAATTAATAACAGTAAACTAGAAAAAATAATGAATTACAAAGCAAATATCTAGAAATACTAAACCATAAAGTCAGAATTAACTTGGAAAAAATAAAATTAATAAATATTTCTATAAATCCAGAATCATTACTTAAAGTGGCCTCTACAACTAAAATGATAATAAAAACAAACCATATAAAAGAAATATATAGTTTGGAGAAAAAGAAAAAAGTCACAACAATAGAGGATATACTTAATGAGTTCAGATAGCATTTCAAAAAAATCAATGAAGATAATCCTAGTATAGATTCAATAGAAGTTATGAAAGAATTTAGTACCAAATACACTAAAAATAAATTAACGGAACAACATTTGAAAATAATCAACAAATCTATAACCATGAATGAGCTTACTAACCAAATATCAAAACTGAAAACCTATAAAGTAACAATGGGATAATATCAGAACTTTATAAAATGTTGCCAAAAAAGGCGTTAAATAGCTTACTTCATACCTTCCAAACAGTTAAAGATTTAAACATAGTCCCACCCTTTTGGAAATACACACCCATATCCTCAATATTAAAATCAGGCAAAAATCCATCAGAATGTATCTCATATAGTCCAATATCCTTGTTAAATGTTGATTATAAATTATTTATGTCCAGCATTGTGAATATATTTCAACAGTTTTTACCATACCTAATTAATAATGACCAAACAGGCTTCATAAAGAATAGAAGTACTTATGACAACATAAAAAGAATATTAACTATAATTGATTATGCTAATAATATGAAGGAAGATTTAACATTAGTGAGCTTGGACATCAGTTGTGTTTTTGACACAGTTAATTGGGATTATATTCTATTGGTTTTACAAGAATGTAATTTTCCACCAGATTTTCAACATCTCATTAAAAATCTATATGATAAAAATCATTAGCTTATATAAAAATAAGTTCATACATATCTCAATCAATACCTATTTCTAAAGGTGCAAAACAAGGATGCCCTTGTCACAGCTATTATTCACTTTAATTATGGAACCTTTTGCAAATTACATAAGAGAGAATTTAAAAATTAAAGGAATTCAATTTGGACATAATTTAAACTCAAAATGACTATTATTTGCTAATGATATATTATAGAAACTAAAATATAACATATATACCCTTATCATTCTTTTTAAAATTATTAAAAAAATTCAGTCTATATCTGGGTTAAAATTTAATGAAGATAAGACAAAAATGTTATGCATCAATTCCAATATTAATAATATTGCAGAGGAATTCTCTAAACATTTAGTTAAGGATGGCAAATTAAAATATCTAGGTATAAAATTATCTTAGTGTAAATCACAATGAATGCAGTGATAAAATTAAAAATCTTATATCAAAATGGAATAAATTCATATTTACAATGGAAGAGAGATTGTTGATCATAAAAATGATAATATCACCTAAAATATTATATAAAACAATCATTAGCTCGACCCATTCTCAAGCAGTACATAAAATAATGTAATTCACTAATACTTATATTTCTTTGGTATCCTAATAGACTGAGAATTGCACTTAAACTTCATCAGCATGCATAAGTCTGCCAGATATAGAATCATATCCTGTATCAGCTATCATCAAAACAATTATCTTATGGATGAACCAAAACTATTCTGCTAAATAGAAAGATATACAAGAATATTTAATATTAAGGAAACAATTAAACTTTAATTGCAACAATAAAATATACAATAATAGTTTTCTCCAGTTACTAAAGGATCTTATTATTGCATATCAAAAAATATTAACAAACTCAACATACATTACAACAGCAATTTCCAGCTTCAAAAATCTTGTCTTTAGGATACCTGAATATGCGGCATGAATAATTCTAATTTTTCCATTAGCATATATACAAAATAACATTATTACATTTAATACATTCTCTATGAACAAATGTAAAGAAATGCAATTAACTTTTTGGTTTCAAATCATGGACAAGGAAAAAATCAATCCATAAGATTACATTTTAAGGAAATTTAATTTAGAAACTGAAACATGGCTTGATATACAAAACTGTAGCTTTGCTATGGAAAGGAGAATATCATTAATGCATTCAACAATTAAAAAAGAGATTACCAATTTTTTTAGAATATTTGATATTATCAATGCATAAAGATGCTCCAGAAAAAGAACGCCTATCTAGAATTTACAAAATAGTCAAAACTAAAAAGAATTTATTAATGAGAAATATTGGGAATATTTTGTAACTATCAATAATAATCACCAAGTGATAGTGAGAAAACAATTCTTATGTCTTCATTAACCTCAACATCTTTGAGATGGAAATTATTTTGATGGAGATTTCTAAACAAGGCATTCATTACTCCTCATAAAATACAGATGATTTATGAAAAAAATAGTTGTTGGAGATGCAGATTAGGTGTTGTGGTGAATTGGCAGCATATGGTTTATGACTGTGATATAATAAACATTTTTAGAGTGATATTAACATTTTCTTACAGGCACTATTTACTGATAATTTCAGTCTAACCAAATCATTATTTTTTTTTTTCAGTGTACCAGTAACCAACTGTGTTAAAAGAGTAGACTATTTGCTTCTTTAGACTCTTCTTACAATAGCAAGAAAAGTTATAACAAAAAAAATCACACTAACTATGAAGGAATTCTGCAATATTACAATTGAAACATGCCAGATGGGGATATTAACAATTAAAGGGGAAACCACAAGAATAACTACTTCATTAACATCATGGATGAAACATGAAAATTTATTAAACAAATGGACATTTAATCATATATAATCATAATAGTTCTTAGACATCTAATTTGTTTTAACTTTGACTTTTAGACATCTTGTATATAGTTGCTATGTTGATTGTTTTGTTGTTAATATTATTTATTGTTGATTTTCTTTCATGTTGATGCAATTTCTATATAAAATTGATGTGATATATTGATCATTAAACTTAATTAATTAAAAAAGATATTATTGTCAAGTGTTAGATGCAGGCAGGGAACGGGTAGGACATATAATGAAAAATAAGAATGTAGGTGAGTCTCCATGACTCCCTTATGATCTTAAACTGGCCTCAGCAAGATCAGAAGAGCACTGGTTCTTACTTCTGAGTTTTCTAATGTACATAAAAGCACTCCTGTAAAGGAAAATGGCCTTTTTCTTACTCTTGGTATTGAGAGCTACTCATAACTATCTTTACAATCCCTGGTGGAAAGCCTAATGGCTTTGCTTAATTGTATAGATGAGTTCCGTATGAAGAAGAAGGAATTTTTACTAAGAAATGTGACACCCCTGTACTGGCCCAGTTATCAAGGAGCCTGAGTCCTCACCGCTGGCAGCATTGAGGGGCATACACACTGGGAGGATAACAAGTACACACACAGTAAAGTGCAATTTCCCTTAACAGCACACAAAGATCATAGTCAGTCTGGAGCTGGTTTCTCCCTCTTTCTTGAGATCCCCAATAAGACTCCGCATTGGCACAGCTATAGAGTTGAGTCCTTAGCCAGGGTTGCAAGCCAAGTCCTCCTAACACTCTCTCTGTCCAAGCAGTGCTTCATGTCCCTGCCCAAGTAGCTCACACGCACACACACACACACACACACACCCCCACACACACACACACACACACACTCACACACTTTGAAATTTGATTTATACACAAACACACACCTGGGAAAGGCTAGTACATGTTTACTAGCTATGGCCTCTTCTGCCCAGACTATAAGGTAGTTATCACTGCCACCAGAACCCCTTATCAGCTACTTTTAAGGCCCTTAACAAAAGGTCTCCAATTCTACTGTGCAATGTCACTATTATCCAAATGGTAATTTTGACCAAGTGCCAGGCTATTAGCAGTGGGCTGTAAAGTGTCTCCAAATAGATATACAAGTACTCTAAGAACTTAAATGTGTCTCACAAATATCAGCCACAAAGATAGGTTTAAATATATTTAATAATATACAATAAATAAACAAGACAATACTAGGTCAATTGCACAGTAACTTCAGAGTTCAGAATCACATGCAATATTTTACACCAACATTGCAGGACAGTCTCAAATAAATACAGAAGGCATCTAAACTAATCTTTACTATATTCATATCTATATCTAAAAGAGATTCTATGCCTTAAATCTTATTTACAGAACAAGCCAAGTACAGATGGTGATGATGAGTGGATGTTCTTGCTATGTCCAAGAAAAAATACAAAATTTGCAGTCTATCTCTGAAAGAGTTCCCAAATTAATACCAAATATTACTGCTGGGTCAGCTTGGATGGCATCACTCTTTATCACCTGACTTCAGTTCACAGGCTAAACAGAAACTAACAGAATTTATCATCTTTAGAAATACATATCTCGAAGAACTGTGCAGCCACTAGGAGGTCATAAAGCAATAAAACACTTTTTTACATTTAAACCTAGTAAGTACTTCTGTACAAGACAATCCCCGGGATTCATGAAGCTCAGCGCAAGGCCGGCGTAAGTCTTGCGCCGTCCGTGCGGCGTATATACGGAGTAGTCATGCCATATGCATATTAATGAAGGTGCGTAGCCGCCATAGCCACGTGCATAGGAAATGTGAGCGAGTGCATGGGGCGTAACGAAGTTGTGCATGGAGGCGTGTCAATGTCAGCTGTTGATGAGCAACCTAAACTGCTGAATATTATATTCCGCCTGCAATAGTAATCACACCTATCAGTGTCCTTGGATACTGAAACGTATGCAAAGCATGCCAGATAGTCCCTGTGAACAGAAAATGAAGATTCAAACACAAATGCACAGTAGGGAATAACGGGTCCCTACCCTTGAACAAATGACATGAAAACTGTGTGCCCATAGTCCAACGTAGTGTTGATGGCTACACCATGTGGAAGTGAAACGTATCAAATGTTAGCGTGCCGCCAGTAGGTACGTTCAGCCCAATGGAGAGGGTCACCAGCTGACCCATAATGTGAGAGAGGGAACATAGCTGTGCAGATGTGTCCATAACAAAATACATGAGGAGAAATGTAGATATATGTAGTGACCGTATGTCTGAATCATATCCCACAAGGCATGTAATAGTCACATACAAAAGGTATGTCCATATTTCACATACCAAATGTGATAGGAAATAGCATACACATGTAAACGAAACAGAAGGAGCATATAAACAGCTATAACAATACGGACACATGTAGGCCAAAAGGAACAGTATGATCCATACCGTCGACTAAGATTACCACCTGTCCCACTTTGTGAGAGACAGTCCCTCTGTGGGCAGATGTGTCCTGACACAAGCATGTAAAAATGGCAAATGTCCAGAGAATATAGGACATAATTATTCCGTAGACGTCATGTAATAGTTGCATTAAACATATTTCAATGAATGTATATTACATAAATGTCATAAGAAACAGAATAAGACACCGAAATGCTACAAGAATAAGCTTAGATATAGGCAAGAATTGTAAGTTCTATCTGCTGAACTGACCGTGGGTATGTGTCAGCCTGTAAAATATGCTGTGTTCACCACAAATGTCACACTGTGGCCAATTGAAAAGGTGGAAACACAACCGTCGACTGTGGGGAGGCATTGTCCACAACAGTCGGACATGTGTAAGGAACAGCTTGGACATGGGTGCCATCCTACCAATGAGTACAACAGGCTGGCAAAATCCAGAAAGCAGCTGTATAGTCCGAACGTGTATGTGACACAGTCGAATGAGTAGTACCCGGATATACCAACCAAGTAATGAAAGTGAAGTATGGGCGTGTACCTATGTACGTGAGGTATAGCATGTGGAAAGCAAACATGGCAGGGTAGTCCACACAACCATAAAGGTACCCGACACATGTAGGGTAGTCAATGTGTAACTCTGGCTGTGTCATGGGCCAACAACCAAAGTAGTGCTCTATGGGGTGTGATGAATTTGCATGTGAGGGGTGGGTGGTTAATGGTAAAATCCTCAAAGGCGATACTGTGTCGTATGCAGAAAAGGTGAACCGGAGGTGTACGAGGGGGCAGTGGGTGAAGTGGAAAGAAACACAACCACATGTAGAAACAGCTGCAAGACAAGCAGACAGGCCATAGTGTAGAACACAATCCCACAAACATATGAATATGGAAATGTGCGAGACAAATGTATAGATACGTCACCGTCACATACCCACAGATGGGTCCTGATGGAACTGGCCATAACAAACGCAACACACCTGGATGCATAATGGCCTACCCAGCATACCCTCCACAACACACAACCTGCCTTCATACCAGAACGTCCACCAAATCCAGCCATACTTGGTCCACTGGTTTGTTGCAGACACAGCTACACACAGTGACCCCTATGCATATGTAGTAGGTATTGTCACCCTAGGCAGTGTCAGGATTGCAAACCATGTATCCCCTGCATGTAAAACCCCCTGCACGTTTTCGTAAAGCCACAAAAATCTTCGTTATCTGACTTGTTTTGGTCTTGTCCAATTTTTGGGATATCCCTCATGGGATAACCAACCTGTGTAAATAGTAGAATGGGTATGACGACATGATGTCCAATCCTGTAGATATCTGGACACAAGTCAGAACGTGCAGTGAAGGTCCATGACACTGTCCAGCCCTAAGTGGGCATGCATAACCTACCACCCAGGATAAAGCACTTTCCTGTGACGCACGTGTCCAGACACGAATAGCAGGGAGAATAAAATGCATACATTTGCATAGTGGCAAACAGCATGAGGGTGAGGAAGACACTGACGTAAAGAGGTCAACCCTGATCAAGTGTGAGGGACACTGACTGTGTGCAGGCATGACCGACCATACCTGTCAACCTGTGTGAGCAAGATATCTGGACAGAGCCATGAATACAAGTGAGACAAAGGTCCAAAAACAGGGACAATCTGTAAAGATAGCTCTTAGAAACATAGACATTTGATAGAATAACAGTTTGCACATTGGCATTAATGTCCGGAGTATGAAGTCTGAAACCCAACTGTCTGTCAGCGCGTTCCGACTGCAGTCTTTAATGCTGAGCTACTGCTGTGCCAGAACACAACAGCGTATTACAGAGGTCCGTGCCATACCACTCAACTGTCCAGATATTTGCAGAATGACTAGTGTTACCACCTGTCCCACTTTGCGAGTAATAGTCCCTCTGTAGTCAGTTGTGTCCTGTGAAAAAAATCAAGACATAGCAAATGTCTTGAGATTTTAGGACAAAGTTATTTTCTAAGTTTATTTAATAGTTGCATAAAACAGTTATTTTATATATGAAACTTCTATATGTTATGTGAAGTAGGATAAGCAATTCAAATGTTACTAGAATAAGCTATTATTTGTGCAAACAATGTTAAGTTCTGTACTATGCACGGCTGTAGGTATGTTTTGTCCTGGAAAATCTGACATTTCTATAGAACATGTCCCACTTTGGGCATTTGAAAAGGTGGCAACCCTAAGAATGACCAGAGGTTTGCGCCATATTGTTGTTGTGTGCCTCCAACAATCTGCACAAGTATGGTAAATAGCTGAGGATTGACATCACTAAATAATGAGAAATATCCTGAGTTTTAGACTTCACATCCTTCAGAAAAGTCATGCTAATGCAAAACCTAGTATTCTATCAACGTTCTAAGCTTGTAAGAGCAATCGTTAAAATGTGTCCCTAATTGTCCCCCCATCATGTAGGTTTTGCGCAGTTTTGGTGCGTGAAGGGTTGTTACTGTAAATATGTACCGACCATACCTCTCAACCGCATTTTTCCCAGCAGGAGAATGGATGCCTGTGTTGTAGGTGAAGTGATGAGGCATATGTTGATGTAGCTAAGTACTGTGGGTATGCATATCAATGAAGGAGAACACCAATAAAATAGTGGTTCCGGCATCCGGCCAACATGAATGCAGTCCCGGTTGACCTACGACCACTGCACATATTACTTGAAAGTGCAATGAATCCGTTCGTGCTGTACACACATTTAAATATGTAAAGGTGAATGTGTGTTTCGCAGCAGTCCGTAAACCAGAATACAGATATGTAACTGTTACAGTCAGAATTATGAAAGTTCACGTAAGCACAAATATCTATGAAACATATGTAACCCACAATAAGGATTTGCAAGTGTGCCTGCGCATGTGTAATCTGCTCACAGAATAGAAAATGAATGGTGTTTTCCCCACGTTCTATGTACATGGCTCATACCTGTTAATCCCGTAAAGTATGAAACCGGACAAAGCCATGAAAACAACTGGTACAAATAGGGAAAATACCCAGCTATTGCCCTAACAAACATAGAAAGTGGATAGAATAACAGGTGTGTCACTAGCATGGATTCTCTGAAGGGTATGAAGTCATAACCTGAAATGTTTGTCATTATTTTCCAACATCAGTCTTTAATAATATGCCACTAACTTGCCAGATAGACACAAGGTTATGAAAAACGGACCAAAGATAAGAGGCAAACAGCTGTACATGCAGCGGAAATCTGTACAGTTGAAAGGTATGATATATATATATATATATATATATATATATATATATATATATATACACATATATCCACAGACATAAACCAAAGCAAATTATGAAATGAGGAATGTACAGACCTATGTATATATGTACATATATACATCTATACACACATGATACATGAATAGATATATACACAACAAACATATGTCCCTGTACATATAACACATGTACATAAATAGGTCATGGTATAGCTATTATGGATAGACAGACAGACATGCATGAAAGGAGAATACACTGCTGCTTTCCAAACCATTGCTCGGAAAGTACCAGTGTGACAGGGCCTGCAAGTTCTACACGTTAAACATGAATATAGGTGTCTTTTGCAGGACCCCAAAAATTGATCCTGTATTAAGGGCGAACTGTCATTGATGCAAAAGATGTCACAACTGCAACTACGATATAGCTGTACATGCAACAGTAGCAGGTGCAAGGGTAATAACACATGGGTTGATAGAATGTATGATGTACGACCTGATATCCGCAGAGTGGGGAGTGCTCAGAAGTGTCCTCACACTTTATTTTCGCTCACATTAAACATGTCTAATGGGTACTGTGGAGGGGTGTCAGGTATGGGAATCATGGGCATGCAGAAATGGGCCTAGGTGTTGGTTGGCACAGATCTATTAGGTACGCCCCATGGGAGTGATTAATATACCTATGTGGGTATAGCACATGCCTATATTCTCCAAAATGGTGCAACTCATTTACTGGATATTGTGTAAACCATTGGGGGAAGACATAGGGACCTATATCAGTGTCATGTAGGTGATTATCATGGATAGACATGCGTACGACCAAGATGGTAAACATACCTGCCAAAATGTCAGAATAAGACAGCTGGACTAAGGCATAGTACATGAAATACAAATAGGGACTATATTAAATATACCCCAGACAAAGTCAGAACGTTGATTGAATAATGGCATAGTCAGGAATATGAGTGTTATGAGAGTTAGCAATCATGAAATAGAAATGTCAGTCATTATTACCTAACTGCACAGTCCATCATGCCTTGCCAGCAATCTACCAGAAAGGCACATTATTATGACAAATGTAACAGAATCATAGGTCAAACCTCAGGGCGTTTACCCATAATGTGTACAGGTGAGAGGTATGAAGGTAACCCATCCTAAATAAATGTACAGAACTAGTGATACTAGGTGGACAGGTGAGAAGAAAGACATCAGGACAAATGACAAAACATGTACAAGTCAAAAGCATGTATTTTCACAAATGTGAATGACAACGTATGCCCTGTGAAAGTCAATGTGGAAGGTTAATAGACTCAAAAGACATGTGTCCCTCAGGGTGTCATGCAGTGTCACCGATACAGTGTCCAGTCCCCCATACTCATACGTGAGCTCGGCCACTGATGGAAAGGACAAATACCGGCGTACACATAAGGTACATGATAGAATAATTAGTGTGGATAAGCACCTGTTGGCCTGTGTGAGGATTATAACCCTCTGGGTGGGTGTGTCCTGCAATAGCAATGTAATGGCATCTGGCCTGTGATGGCGCCATATATTGTGCATATTGGTTTAAGAAAATTGATATCCTGTATCAGAAACATACCTCGCAACTGTACAGAGTCTCGCAGAATGTGCAGATGTATGCCTCATATGTTTGGTGTGTTCCTCTTACAAGCTGTACCTGTCTGCCAAATACCTGAGAACTGACGTCATTAAATAATGACAAACATTTGAGTTTAAGACCCCAAATCCCTCAGAAAAGTCATACTAATGCAAAACATATTATACTGTCAACTATCTACGTTTGTAAGAACAATAGTTAAAATCATCCCCTATTTGTCCACCTATCATGTTAGGCTTTGTACAGATGTTTTGCTCTAGGAGGTTGAGATGTATGATCAGAAACAGATACATGTCTGAGGAAACAGCATTATCGACCGAAAGATAACTCAGAAGGTATGAAAAGTGCTACAGTAGGAAGTTCAGTATTGGCCGCAGGTATGTGCTGACATGTCAAATGACACAGCAGTCTACATGAAGTACCTACAGGGCGTCACCTTTACCAGTGATGACAGTGGGACATACCCACAGCCATGGATACACCACAAATAGACATAGTACACAGCAAAGCCTAGGCCATGATACACAAAGCCTCCAGCGTGTATGGATTGAGTGAGAGTACAGCAAAGAAAGATGACTGCCAGGCTATTCAGCAAACACCCGTAGGGGCGTGCAAGACCGCCCGTAACATGAACATTGCGCAGACAATGTTGGGATTTGCAACATACCCCATTTGTATGTGAAAGCTATGTATATGATGTAATTACGCGATACATGAAACAGTAAGCTGTCCGTGCAAGAGCAGAGTTATGTGCAGAAATGTACCCGGATGTTAGGCGACTAATGTTCTGCATGTTGCTAAACGGAGCAATGACAGCTGCAAATACAGTATGAATACAGTCGAAGAAGCATGCCAATGTCCAAGTCCAAGGCCGGTGGCAGCTTTGTCCATTGGATATCAATAAAACAGTAGTTGTCCTCCCCCGATCTTTGCTGTGGAAGCGTAGTGCAGCACCACGAGAACGCACTGCGCTTCAAAACAAGTCATATATGTATAATATACATACAAAATGTAGGTTTAGTTAGATGTTAGTATGCCATGCAGATGAA
>NC_056741.1:1758809860-1758892360 GCF_019279795.1 Protopterus annectens | reverse complement strand
AACAATCCCAAAAAATTCTGGAATTCGATCAATTCACTCTTACATCCGGGTACAAAATCCAATCCCTGTCCTGACAATAATAAGACTGACACTGAAATCGCAACTCTCTTTAACTCCTTTTTTACTGGCTCCATAGCTCAATTGGCTAAATCCTTCTCCACTTCCACCCATACCCCTAACTCAAAGCCTTCTTCTTCATCCATCCCTCACTCCAACTCTCTTAACCCTCCTCCTACTTTCATTCTACAACCCGTGTCTACCACCAGTATCAAACAACTTCTCTTCAAACTCAAACCATGCTCAAATGCCCCTGACAACATCCCATCACTCTTTCTCAAGCTCGTAGCAGATGGCATTGCCATACCTATCAGCATTCTCATAAATAGATCCATCCAAGAATCGTATGTTCCCAAACTTTGGCGGGCAGCCCACATTCTGCCCCTCCATAAAGGAGGTAAAAATAATACCATCTCTAACTTCCGACCAATAGCTATTCTTTCCCCAATTTCAAAAATACTTGAAAAATGTATCCACCAGCAACTCATGCCCCACCTCCTCAATAACCATCTCCTCACTCCTACTCAACATGGGTTTCGACCTGGTCACAGTACCATAACTGCTCTTCATTCCTTCCTAGAAATTGTCAACCAAGCTCGTGACTCTGGAAATATTGTCTCTACTGTTCTTCTTGACCTATCTAAGGCCTTCGACACAATATCCCACTCTCTCCTTCTCAACCAACTCTCTAACCTCAATCTCTCCCACAACTCTCTTTCTTGGTTCAGAAGCTATCTCTCTGATAGATCCCAAGCTGTGAAATGGAATACTGGTACCTCAACATTCCTACCTACCCCCACGGTGTCCCTCAGGGCTCTATACTGGCCTCTGCTCTTTAACATTTTTATCAATGGTCTCCACTCTTCAATTCCTCATTCTCAAATAGTACAATATGCAGATGACTCCACTGTGATCTGCTCTGCCCTAACCTTCCGAACTCCAAGCAAAACCCAACTGGCCTTCACAACCACAGAAAATTGGATGCTTCAAAATCATCTTTCCTTAATGCCAACAAATCCCACATCATTCTCTTCTCTCCCTCAAAATCAATGACTCTGGACAAGTCTTCCTTCATAATTTCCAGCCTCTCACAGTCCTCAATAGAAGTTGTTAGTTGTGCTAAACTACTCGGAGTCACCATTGATGAACACCTGAAATTTAATAATCATATTCAACTAAACATAAAAAAAACCCACCAGAAACTCGGTATGCTCTATAGAAATGCAAACTTTCTTACTCCATCTTCAAGACAAACTCTTGCCACTACCTACCTTCTCCCTTCTCTACTGTATGGTGCCCCTATTCTATCAAATCTCACCACCTCTATCTCCTCTAAACTTGAAAGTTGCTACTATAAAATTGCCAAATTTACTACTAACTCCCCCCATTCTACACACCATTGCATCTGCCTCCGTAGTCTCCAATGGCTAGAACTCCCTAATCAACTTGATTTCCTCCAACTTACTATTGCACACAAGCTAATTTTTAACCCCACTGCTTGCCCTGCATTATCCAATAGCTTAACCATATATAATCCTCCAAGGCCCCTAAGATCTAGCCACCAAAATCTTATTTCAGTGTACAGACCCAAACGACCCTCTGGCCAACTCCTACTTTCTTATACTACAACAAAAAAATGGAACTCGCTTCCTTCCCTCCTAAGAGTCACTACAAGCTATGAACAGTTCAAATCTCTTCTCCATTCTCACCTTTCCCAAAATTGGAAATGTAATTGTCTACTTCCTACCTAGATCTTAGTTCCTCCTAGTTCCTCCCCCCCCCCCCCGGTTCCCCTTCTTCAACCTCAGTCAGTCCTTAGCTCCCCTCCCTCTTCCTCTTATCTCCCCCCCCGACTAAACCCTTTACTTCCCTTAAGTGCTCTCATCCCTCTACCCTCTTGTCTGCCTAGTCTCACATTTGAATCTTTTTGCCTTTTTCCTTAAGATGTTCTTCTGCACTCCTTCATAAAATGAACATTACTCTACCTCTTCTTCTGCTATCTTCCTCCTGACCTCTCTTCTCCTTCAAACTATTTCCTTCTCCCTCACCTCTCCTTTGCTTTCCTGCTCTTGCACTCAAACTCATTCTATATTTTCCTTTTATTTCCTACTTCACTTATCATTACAGTAGCATAAAAACAAAATTCTCATACTGCCTACTGTACTTCATTGTTGAAAAACTGTCAAAATACTTTGCAATTAGAACTCTGAGTGTTGTTGTATATAATGTATTAATTTTCTGTCTCTTTGCTGTTTTTTTGTGTGCAATGTATTATCTTCAATGTATACTTGTGTTTTTGTGTACAATGTATTATTACAATGTATTTGCATGGAGCTTTTCTCCCCGGGCCTCCACTGAAAATGGGCTTCCGAGCCCAGTGGACTTCCCCGGTTATCAAACTGGAAATAAATAAATAAATAAATAAGAGTCTCCACACGCAAGGGCTCAGTTTGGACTGTCATGTGTGTCCATCTACACAACAGCATACTGGGCATGCTCACACACTTAGCAGTCGCAAAGGGCCATCTTGCATGCAGACGGAGTCTAAACACGGAAGGGCACAGTAAGGTATAACAGTCCCCACGCATAGGGGGGGCCATCCTGCATGCAGATGGAGTCTAAACACAGAAGGGCACAGTAAGGTATAACTGTCCCCATGCACAGGGTGGGCCGTCCTGCATGCAGATGGAGTCTAAACACAGAAGGGCACAGTAAGGTATAACTGTCCCCATGCACAGGGTGGGCCGTCCTGCATGCAGATGGACTCTAACCACAGAAGGGCACAGTAAGGTATAACTGTCCCCATGCACAGCCTGGGCCGTCCTGCATGCAGACGGAGTCTAAACACGGAAGGGCACAGTAAGATATAACTGTCTCCATGCACAGGGCAGGCCGTCCTGCATGCAGACGGAGTCTAAACATGGAAGGGCACAGTAAGGTATGACTGTCCCCACGCACAGGGCGAGCCGTCCTGCCTGCAGACAGAGTCTAAACACGGAAGGGCACAGTAAGGTATGGCTGTCCCTACACACATGGTTGGCCATCCTGCATGCAGACGGAGTCTAAACACGGAAGGGCACAGTAAGGTATGTCTGTCCCCACACACAGAGTGGTCACACACATGCAGTGACCAGTACACACTCAGCTGCCATCACAGCTGTCACAGGTGCAGATCACAGACGTACACACCGCAGTCTACACTGTTGCCCTTGAGACATCACCATGTCATTGCTGCACCAATACACAGCCATACATTACCACAACACCGTGTGGCACATGACCAGTGGACTGTACAGAGGTCTACAGCAACTGTGCAGAGTACACATGTACTGACAGGGTTCCAACAGGTGTTATGCATTGCAATTATACCACTATACATGACCAGGTCAGCTCAAGACATACCAGGGGCCCCGGGTCTTACACAGCTGTGACAGATGAGTGTTGTTGTACACCAACAAACACACATGTTTGGATATGTCAAACATGTGATTGTAGTGGATGTGTGCATGGACCACACACACAACACATATGTACATAGCTAAGCCTTTGCTGTCCCCCATGCAGAACAGTGGCCTAAGCACTCATACGCACGCAAATGGAAGGTGGGTCCATGTCTGTTGAATGCTCACAGTACAGGAGGTAGCAATGTTGACGGAGGACACATTCCCTTGTAGTAGTCACCCATGACACCCGTGATATCATACCACAGTCCATGTGTTATGTATGTCAACACACATGTCCACCAATAGCAAGGCATGCAAACATGGCTACAGGAGACACATGTAGGACCAACACACATGTACAATCTGTACTGTGCATGCAGCAACCATGAATGTGCAGTGGCCGATGTCCATAACACAGCTTTGCCTAACTACAACATGCAGTCACAATGCAGCCCCATCATTGACACCTGTATATGGTGACATACAGACAGTACGGTTGGTTGTACATCACGTATGGAGGGATGTGTGTAGATAAAGTGGTGATCCACCTGTGTAGATGTATGTGTGCCGGGGATGGGTCACAGGTGTGTCACACGCCATCCTACCATGCCATGTGCAAACAGTATGCTATGTCACTGTTACTTGACGGTGATGACATAACGCATACACAGTAGTCAGGTGCTACCAACTGTATGTCACATGACTCCTGTATCACTGACATTCTCCCATGTGCATTGCATATAGCCACACAATTGCCAGACATAGCGTTGGTACACATACTGCGGACATTACCGCTGTATGTCTATCAAACGGTTCATCATATGGCAGGTGTACCATTCCTAGCACTGCCATGTGTGTCCGCTTGTGTGACCACACATGCCACATATGGTGGGGACTATGTCCCAGTTGTAACACATCCCTGTACACTGTTGTAGAGATCTGTACATACTGCAGTGTGGAAAGCATGACGTCAGCAGGTGTGGTGCACCACACACATCGGCTATCCGTACACACATATCTGGTCACCACAGTGTGTGTGTGTGTGTGTGTGTGTGTGTGTGTGTGTGTGTGTGTATGTATGTATGTATGTATGGCTGTCTGGTACTTGGTGTGAGGGTGTATGCTACCATACTGTGGAAACAGGATCATTAACCCCTCATGGTAATGCAGTCTACTACCCTGTTGATGCCATCGGTCCAAGCCATACTGGCTACCTCTGCATGTCCCTTTTCTGTACCACATCATGTGGGTGCAAAGTACTGCAAGGGTGATGACCAAATAGGCACAGGTCCACACCTCAATAATATGGGGAGTGCGTTATAGTGCTGTAGACACCGTGAATGTGGCCATGTTCCTGTACTGTGACAGGGTATTACTGCTACACAGTGTGGCCTCATGCTATCTGGTGGCCTCTAACGTCATCATTGGCCAGACTGCTGTGTACAACCCCTGCGCCATGTCAACATACCTGTAATGTTTCCCGGTATGTATGTCACATCTCTGTCCGCTGTAGCCTGTTCAACTGACCACATGCTTCAGGTGCAGTATATGTGCGAACATCTGTGTCATGTTTGGACATCTGTGTCATGATCGAATTTCCAACAGTCAGGTTGAGGGTACATTTAGCATGCTGATATTGCCATAGGTGCCTGTGAGTACTCCACAGATACACATGGGGGACTGCAAATATTGCTACCTGTAGGCACATGCCAGTACACCATAGGAGGGAACAAGGGCATCATTACCAACATGCTGTTACTGTTGTAACCGAAACACATACTGTGAACATATCACAATGCATGCTGCACCTGGACTACATGGTTTGACTGGTGCATGTCGACAGTACACCACTGATGTCACATACACATCTCTCAGTATTCACACACGTCCAATGCAACATACACATCCCTCAATATGCATACACAAGTAATGTTAGATACACCTCTCACTATTCTGTTCACCCTGTGCATCAGACCATATGAGCATATCCCTGCACCAAAGGTGTGGATGACAGGGATGCAGCACAGGCTTCATCATATGCACAGGGTGATACTGTTTGCCAGGGGCATAGGCTGCACCAATGGATGACATCATGTGTGCGGGTAAGGGCCGGAGATTTGAATAGACATGCCTGTTCAGTATGCATGTGGGTGTTATGGATCCCTACATTTGTGTTTGCTGTGTGCGTGTATGTGTGCACACAGTTCTGTCATTTGTGAGGCCTACACAAGGGTATTATGTAAAGCTCCAGAATGTACAGACCAGGTTGTACAGCTCACTGTGACCGGACACAGCCATGTGTCCTGTGCCTGCCAGGGGTTGCACGGGCACTACCAGGCAGAGGTACAGAATGACTACTGTCCGACAACACATGGCCACTGGAACCGTGTCCCTGCCGGGAATGTCCAGGGCCACGTCCATGTGGCCTGCTGTGACCTGGTGTGGACAGCACAGCACCAGCTGCACTGCTTCTGCTTCCGGCACTATTGGAGCAGCCATGTGAGGTGGCACGCTCACGATGACCTGCAATAGGTCCTCCTATGAGCAGCACCAGCCACATGCCTGTGTGGCACATCTGCAGTCAGTATACTGCCACCATGGTGTGGAGACACACCTTCTGTAGCCACCACATGTTCCTGTTCAATGCTAACAAACGCTGACTGTCCTTCCTCTATGGCCACTGTAGATGCGGTATTTGTTGGCAGCTGAACTGTGTGCGGGGAAGAGGGGGACATAGCTGGGATGGCAACCATTGGCACAGATTCCGCCCCTGACATCCCTACCTGTACCTCGTGCATATGTTCATCACTGCTAGCATCTGTGGGGACACTATCAGATGGACAGCAGGAGAGTAACGTACCTACATCACCTGTGAATGCAAGGAAAGACTCTAAATTACAATAGATACACACACACTGACACACACACACTGACACACACACTGGCACACACACACTGACACACACACACACACACACACACACACACACACACACACACTGACACACACACACTGACACACACACACACACACATACACACACACACACACACACACATACACTGACGCACACTGACGCACACAGACACACTGACACACACTGACACACACAGACACACACAGACACACACAGACACACACACTGACACACACACACTGACACACCATGCATGTGAGATGACAGATGGCATGCAGCATGCTTGTGATACAGCTGACAGCATGCAGCTCAGATATCAATAGTGTTTGTAAGCATACCCCCTGAAATGCACACTACAGCAGGCAGGTGTCATATCATTATCCATGCAATTCACACGATCATGGTAGTATGCATGCATTCCTGTGATACACCATGTGGACCAGAACAGGATAACAGTACACATGGCTGACGTGACCTTGACATGTATCTGCTGACATGTGCATTAACATGCATGCATGCCTGACACAATGGTGTCCTGACACATGTACAGCGTCGTACTGGGTATCACATTGCGGTGTTGTCCATATGCCCTACAGATAGAATGCATGTTGAGCAAATGTGCATGGGCATGGTAGTGGACTGAGCCGTCTACATTGCTGTACAGTGTGATGTACAGACACTTTGCCATTGCATGGCATCATGAGGCATCTATATTGCTAAACAGTGCATGTTATGTATGCATTGCATATCTAGAACTGCATGCATACCCATGACATACCTGTGGATTGTGACCTACGATGCTGAGGCGTATACACACCCAACCATGCTGTGTCATGTGACAGGTCACTGGAGGACATACAGATGACACCCCTGCATGATGACTACAGAGTGTTAGCTGCCTGGCAGCCATGTCCACACATAGCGGACCTGTCATGTCACCATTTCACACATGACATTGATGTACCACACACACACAAGGTGCACAGCTAACAGTGATGTCTTACGGCAGGAGGGGAAAAGTACAGTTTCTGTGGCCTGGTGTCACTGTCAGTGGAATCTGTGAAGGTGACTACCATCATGCTATGACACAGACATCATGTTCAACACATCTTATGAGGTACATGTCACTGACACATCTACTAACTGTGCACAGGCATTTAGGATGTGCAGCATACCACATCACCTGTGCAATCAGTCTAGTACAGCTGTAATTGGACCATGTGTGGACAAAGTGGGGCAGGGTGTATCCACATCCCATCTTCTGTGTGGCTACGTGTCTCTCGCCATCCCCCATGGCCATGTGTGCACATGTGTTGGTCATGTATGTGATGGCCGTCTATCACACATGTCTGTGTTGTCCCATATGGCATACACCCATAGATGTTGGATATGTCACCATCCACAGGGCTATGTAGACAACAGGTGTATGTGTGGTATGTGGGGTATGGGTTATGGGAAATTGTGACAATATTGCAACAAAAATGCTATGTGTCTCAGACATGTCGGATGGTACATCACATGTGTGAAACCATTGCAGGGGCATATAACACAATGGTGATGCCTGTGGTCTGCCCATATCACTCCTCACTGTGCGGTACTGGTTTGTGTACCACACATTGTGTTCCACTGTATAGTACATATGCCTCCATTGTAGAACACCTCCACCATTGTATGCACAGCTGGACATACATGTAGCAATGACAAATACTGTAGTTTCATGTCTGTGTATCATTTCCATTGTATATATTGCACATGGGTGGCCTGTGTGGCTGATGAGTGATGTGACCTGTATATCCATGTATTAACTGACCACACGGCGAATAGATCTATGCTTTGACATGCCTGATACTGATGACAGTCTCACCTGTAATGGACTCTTGTCTGTGCGGCACGCCAGAGGTACCTGTATAGGGTGACACAGCAGTATGAACATTATCCATGACTGTATGACAGCCACAGGGTGCACAGTGCAGTTTAACACATTCGCCTGTACAATAGCATATAGTCAGCAAATGTGTTCATACCATACCTCTCAACCTCTTAGAACAATAAATGTGGACAAAGCCTACTATGATGGGGACATATAGGGACAACTGTGACATATTGCTCTTACTAACTTAGAAATTTGCTAGACTAATAGGTTTGCATGTACATGGGTTTGACACGGAATGTGCAGTCATAAACACAAATGTATGTCATCATTTAATGACTCCATTCCTCAGCTATTTGCCAGAAAGGGACAGATATTAAGGGAAACACACCGACAATATGAGGCAGACATCTGGACATCCTGCAAATACCTGTACAGTTCAGAGGTATGGTGCTTACACAGGGTAGCATAAAGCATGTGTGTCCACATATCTTGCATATGTTGTTACATTACATGATGTACACTGACACATGCACGTACGTGAGATATACTGGCCATATGTTCAGTACTGACTTACCGGGCAACTCCAGGCTCATTGGTTGGGAGACACCCACCTCCACGATGGCAGCTAGTGTTTGTGGGGGCTGTTCCGAGGGTGTTCCCAGACTGGCCAGTAGATCCTCTGTGTGTGTGAGTAGAGGCTGGGTTGGTGGCCCACCACCTGTTCCACCTTGTTCCCTGGCGATTGCAGTGGCATGCTGTTTTGCATGACGTATCAGGTCCATGCAGTGTCTGCACACCTGCTGGTAGGTGCGGTTGTGGCCGCCCACTTCGTTGACCCTCCTGCGAAGATCCTGCCACTGGTCATCCCGCTGCTGTGCATGCTGTGGCACATGGCTAAATAACACCTCGTAGTTCTCATGGAGATACAGGATTACGACATCATCCTCCTGTCAGCTGTATGCTGGTAGGCATGTACGCGGCATTATCTGTAAGACATGATGAAGGTGACAGGTCACATTTACAGACATGTACAGTGATACTGCTGCACATACATTTCTAGTACATCTGCACAGTTATCTTTGCAAATCAACATGACACTAACACGACTGGCATGTATGTCTCACACACATGTACCACCCAGTATGCATTGGATATCATCCTCATAAATGTGTGTCAGCTCATTAGTGTTCCTACTGCATGTGACATCAGTCTCCATGTGGGCATGTCTGTTTGCCTGCACTGGTGTTCTTACCTATCTAGTCATGCCTGATGTATCCACGGTAATGCTGTTGACCTTGATGCTGTGGATATGTCACATATCAACACAGACACAGCCTTACTGGACATGGGCAGTGACAATGCACCAAGTACGCATGGAAACCTGTACATGCATCTGTTTTGCCATAGACATCTACACTGCACTGCATAGCTGTTCAACATCCTGCCACAGATCACCTGTATTGCACATGTGATAGACATGGGACAATGGCTAGTCGGACGTCATTCACAGGTAAGGTTATTGGCTATAGCATGTACAGGCTGGGTTTCCTAGCTGTATCCGACACCCATTATGCCACCACGAGGGGCATCAGTGATGCATTACTGATCCAGATAGATGGTACTACATCTACCATATGGCCATCACACTATGTATGACAGGGATGATATGTGCAGCTATGTGGACAGGGCTGCATGGTATGGTGGGAGTATGTCTCAGGTATGCCACAGGGATCTTTCCAGCATGTGGCCATCCTAGTTGTAGGATGGTGGTTGTCTATGACGTATGTCTTTCAGATCAGGCTATGGACATGTAGCATGTCTAACAGCATAGTGTGGCATATGTCTGTATGCAAGGTGGATAGCATGCTGCATACTGGAGGTGAGTATTGTGGAGGCTGGTATCAGCCATCCACACATGGGCCCTACCCCTGGAGGGTGATGTGAATTCCAATATTAGTCACACGGGTGCTGTGTATGCCTGTCCAATGATCTCCGTGCTCATGGATACCACCCTGTCATGTCATGGGTACATCGGATGACTACCTAAAGGGCCAGGGAGATGTCTCCAGCTTAGGGAGGTGTACTACACTACACCATCCCTAACACAGTGTCCATACTGTTGACCACAACCTAGGTGTTTCTTAATGGGTACGGGGGTATACCCCTAGTGGTGTCATTGCTGATATCATCCACCAAAATGTGCTCATATGTCACACACATCACACACACAGCCCATTCTGTATGTTGTTCGCAACACTGTGACAACTATGGCCCATAGGTCATGGCCATTCACATCCTGACATACACAGATGGCTGACATTTGTCTGTGTGGTATGGGCTACAATGCGGGTGGGGTACAACACATGAACCCTGGTTTACTGTAGCTGACACGTGTGATATGCACATGTCACTGTAGAACCTTTAGTAGTTGTGAGTCTGTCAACAGGCCACTAGTATCAAATCCAAACAGCTACAAAACCACAGACTTTAACCAAAAAGATAATCCGCTTAGGCTGAACGCTTTGCAACTCACTTTTATTAAAATAAGGTGAAACGTTAACAATTTAAATAACGCTTTTCATCCTAAACAATGATCGGACCTCTTCAAACAAACTGACAAACATCTGAATAGTAGTAAAAAGTTGTTTAAATAATTCATTTTCGCTCCATGATTGTAAATCATGACGTAATTTCTTAAAGTGAAACTTCTACTATTGCTGCTATAATAATGATGTTATAAATGTCGCTGTTAAAAAACAAATACATTTATTTATTAAAAATAAAAATAAAATTAAAGAATTCTTTACTTATGTTATGAATTTGATATACTAGAATGCTGTTGAAAATAATGATAAATAAAACATTAATAGTTTTAAAATCTCATCAAATAAATTTTAATTTTGATACTTTTTTTATATATACCTAGAGAGCATTACTATAAATAAATAAATAAATAAATGGATAAGTAAATGGTGGTGTGCAGGAATTTAAAATAAAAAACTATTATAATAAATATTAAAATTTAAAAATTTAAAAATTATTCTTCCGATAGACTCTTATTTAATTTTCTATTATTACTAGCATATTTTATTCTAGAGGTAGTGGTAAGAAAAATAAAGGAAGAGTTATATAATGACTATAATACTAATTAGCTATTCTATTATTGTGTTTATTTTCATTTCTATTTTTATTTTTATTTTATTTGATTTTATTCTATTTTAATATTAATTATCTCTCTAAACTTTGTAATTTTAGGAGACACATTAATGAACATTTCTCATTTAATCCAGGGTGCATAAAGGCATTGAGTCGAATCTGCCATAATAATTCACTTTTTTCCAGCAAAAGGTTAAAAGGTCCCCCTCGAATATCTTGCTTTACTTGATGAATGACTTTGAAACGAAAGTTATGTTCAGGAAAATCCATAATATGCCTTGCTAGAGCGTTGTCATCCTTATGCAAATTGGTGCTTCTTAGGTGTTCATATACTCTGTCTCTCAATCTACGCTCCATCTTACCTATGTAAAACGAAGGGCAGGCCTGACAAATATCCACATAAACAACCCCTTTTGAATTGCAGTTGTATTTCCCTTTAGTTTAAATTTTGATTCCATTAATGCATGCTGTTGTTCCTGTGATCATATAATGGCAGTATGAACAATTGCCACATTGTCCCATTCCTCTCAAAAAGGTTGTTAAGTTGACTTGATTATTTCTTTGGAAAATTTCTTTAAAATTGGAACCTTTCTTCCATATGATTTTAGGTTGTAAGCCTAATTTAGATGTTAATGGTTGATCTTCATTAAATATATTCCAGTTCTTCAAAATAATTTCTTTGATGTTAACAAAATCCAAAGAAAATCGTATTATACAAGCTAAATTATACTTAACAGTATGTGATTGTTCCGTTGTTGTGAGCTCGAAATGGGTCACCTCTGGTGACAAACAATTATGATATTGTTTCCTTAATATAGGTTTGAAGTAACCATTTAACCTTTTTATATTGACTTCTTCTATTATGGGGTCTAAAAATTGAATATGGTATTGTCTATTGAGAAACATGTGTTTCAGCTTCAGGCATTCCAAGTCAAAATTCTCATCTCTAGTGATCATTCGTGCAGCTCGGACGAGCTGCCCTTTGACCACAGATTTTTTCTGATGTAAAGGATGTGCGCTATGGAAATGCAAAAATGTATTTGAGTAGGTCGATTTTCTGAATATATCTGCTTCATAAACCTGTTGTGATCTGTTCTTAATTAATTTTACATCCAAATATGATATAACATCTTTGTTGAATGTGTAAGTGAAGCGTAAAAATTCAGTATTGTTATTAAACATTTCTACAATTTTAGCTGCCTATTTTTCATCCCCTTGAAATATAATTATAATGTCATCTATGAATCTAGCATAGAAAGTTATGATGCCTTTAAGTAAATCATTATTAAATATATAACTTCTCTCCCAATAAGACATTACTAAGTTTGCATACCTAGATCCACATGGGGAGCCCATTGCCACCCCCTTCTTCTGTTTGTAAAATTTATTTTTAAAGAGGATGAAATTATAAGACAAGATTATGTCAAGTAATTCTCCTACTAGAGTTATTTCATTTGATTCTGCATTTTTCTGGTGCATATTTTCTTGTACCCAATCTATACCTAATTGATGAGGTATGCTGGAATAAAGTTCTTTCACATCCACTGTTATGAAGTTATTATCTTGCTGGTAAGTGATGTTATTTATTTTATTCAAGAAGTCCCATGAATCTTTTAATATCCACTCATCTAATGAGACATATTTCTTTAGGATTCCATCCACATATTTAGCACAAGCGTATGTGGAGGATCTTCTCCCATCCACTATTGGTCTAAATGGTGGGTTATTTATGTCTTTATGGATTTTAGGGACTCCGAACATTGTTGGTACTTTGGGAGCTTCCATCAAAAGATAATTAAATTCTTGTGAATCAATTCTTGCCTCAATGAGTAATTCATTCAAATAGCTCTTGATAAATTGATTAGAGCTATTATATTCACTAAGAGATGATTGTTCATATGAGTCCATACTCAGGATATCTTTGATGTTGTTATTATAATCAAATCTATCCATAATTACTAACCCGCCCCCCTTATCTGGGTTCATAATTCTAACATCAGTAGATGTGAGAAGCTGGATATTATCTCTTTCATCTTTGGATAAGTTGTGTATATAATTCTTCCTTTTTTGATCCAATTGTCTTAAATCAATCTCACACATTTTTTCAAAAGTATGAATTGTAGAATGCAAGGGGGGATTGTAGCAACTAGCCACTCTTAGAGAATTATCCATCGAGTTAGATTCTCCCAGTAATTGTCTTAAATTTAATTTTCTTACAAAAAGCTTTATATCGCAGATAGTTTGTGCTAAATTCATCTTATAAGTTGGTACAAAGGTTAAGCCTTTTGCTAAAGTATTAGCCATTTCCTCTGTCACAAAAAAGGAAGACAAATTATAAATAAGAAAATCTTGTTGTGTATTTTTCACTATTGTCAATGAATTTGATTCACTATGATGTGTTATCTCTTGTGATTGTGGTTCTTTCTCCTGTTCCATTGTTTTCTCTGATTCCATCGTTGAAAACCCTGACCCCCATAAGAAGTCGATGCCTGTTGGTTGCTTCCTCGTTCATTAATATTTCCATTGTTATTGTTGCTGTTATTATTTTGTTCGTATTATTTTGTTTCAAAGTCATTCATCAAGTAAAGCAAGATAATCGATGGGGACCTTTTAACGTTTTCCTGGAAAAAAGCGAATTATTATGGCAGATTCGACTCAATGCCTTTATGCACCCTGGATTAAATGAGAAATAACAAGCACAATGGGAATGGTCGCTGAGTGTAGTAAATCCACAGAAAATCACAAATAGACACCCTTTAAAACCAGATAGTAACATTTATTAAAGGGTAAATAAAACAGAATCTCCTTCACGTGAGCGCTTTCGTTTGGCTCATGCCAAACTTTTTCAAAACAGTAACAGTCGCCAGCAATACAATTAAATATAAATACTTAAATATCATCAATTAAATAATTAATGTGGCATGTTTTTTTAACCACTGCACTACTGAACTAAGAAGAGCATAACAGGAATGGATCGTAAACAAACAGGAAACAATGACATTCTAAAACCTATAAGGAAACTTAAACAATGTTCACTACTGTTGAGTTCATTGACCTCAACATATGATAAATCTATGATTTAGTAAGTGTATATAATATTATATATTATAATACATCTGAATAGCTCTAAATAACTAAATCTCATACCTAAACTATAATATATATATATATATGTATATATATATATATATATATATATATACACAAGTTTTAAAATTATATAATAAATATAAATATATAAGAATGATAAACTTGTGAAATTATAAATTACTATAAAAACACATAATATATAAGATACAGACCAAACAGTAACAATTATATATATTTGATATTCTTGTATAAAACTGGTCTATCTTGATAAAGTTTTTAATTTTAAAATGCTACTAATAGAAACATGATTATTCATACCTGGCCAATTGTTGGAATTTAGTCTCAATTGCCATTCTAATTCATGTTTTTCCAATAGTGGTTGCCATGCCCCCTCTCTAACATCTTGTTTTATTACATCCAGTACAATAAATTTGAAATTATGTCCCGGATAAAATTTTGCATGTTTAGCTAGGGCATTAAAATCATTTTCATCTCTTATTGCCCTTATATGTTCTCCTATACGTTCTTTTAATTTCCATTCTGTTTTCCCCACGTAAAACATAGGGCAAGACTGGCAGAGGGCACAGTACACTACTCTTTCTGTAGAACAGCATGCTTTGTGTTTCAATATGATTTTATTGTTGGAAATAGTTAAATTATTCGTCTCAAAGACAAACTTACAAAACTTACATTTACCACATCTAAAAGTTCTACCTGTCACATTATTCTTGTGACTTTCAAAAATATTTTTCATATTCTTACCCCTTGTATATACTATTCTAGGTTTTTCATCCATAATACTGTGTAATGTCATATCATTCATAATAATCTGCCAGTTTTTATTTATAATTTGCCTAATGATATTACTATGAACGCTATAATTTGTAATGAAAGCATTTCTAAATTCTTTTGTATTATTTACCACATTATTAATCAATGAATTATTCTCCTTCATTTCAATATTTTCCATATTAGGTTGAACTAAAGATTAATTTGATAATACTATTTCTGTGTTTGTATCAACAATGTTGTGTTCCAAACTAGATTCTATATATTCCAACAAAGGTCTATAGAACAATCTCTCCCGCTTATTTGTGACTTCACCCATGACTTCATTGATTAAAAAAATCTGGGTAACCTCTATTTTTGAACATAGTCGATAACAGCTGACATTCAATCAGGAAATCTTCCCATTTACTCACCATCCTTGCAGCCCTCACAAACTGGCCTTTTATTACCGCCTTTTTTGAGGGAAAGGACGGCAGCTGTTATAATGTAAGAGCATGTTACTATAAGTTTTCTTACGGAAGATTTTCGTTTTGTATGCCTTGTTCGGCCTATCTTTCTCTAGCCATACATCCAAATAAGCTATGTTACTAATATCATAGCTTGCCTGTTTTATTTACCCTTTAATAAGCGTTACTATCTGGTTTTAAAGGGTGTCTATTTGCGATTTTCTGTGGATTTACTACACTCAGCGACCAGTCCCATTGTGCTTGTTACTTTTCTGGTGTTTGGTTATCATTTGGATTAAATGAGAAATGTTCATTAATGTGTCTCCTAAAATTACGAAGTTTAGAGAGATAATTAATATTAAAATATAATAAAATCAAATAAAATAAAAATAAAAATAGAAATGAAAATAAACACAATAATAGAGTAACTAATTACTATTATAGTCATTATATAACTCTTCCTTTATTTTTCTTACCACTACCTCTAGAATAAAATATGCTAGTAATAATAGAAAATTAAATAAGAGTCTATCGGAAGAATAATTTTTAAATTTTTAAATTTTAATATTTATTATAATAGTTTTTTATTTTAAATTCCTGCACACCACCATTTACTTATCCATTTATTTATTTATTTATATTAATGCTCTCTAGGTATATAGAAAAAAACGTATCAAAATTAAAATTTATTTGATGAGATTTTAAAACTATTAATGTTTTATTTATCATTATTTTCAACATCATTCTAGTATATCAAATTCATAACATAAGTAAAGAATTCTTTAATTTTATTTTTATTTTTAATAAATAAATGTATTTGTTTTTTAACAGCGACATTTATAACATCATTATTATAGCAGCAATAGTAGAAGTTTCACTTTAAGAAATTACGTCATGATTTACAATCATGGAGCGAAAATGAATTATTTAAACAACTTTTTACTACTATTCAGATGTTTGTCAGTTTGTCTGAAGAAGTCCAATCATTGTTTAGGATGAAAAGCGTTATTTAAATTGTTAATGTTTCACCTTATTTTAATAAAAGCGAGTTGCAAAGCGTTCAGCCTAAGCGGATTATCTTTTTGGTTAACAGGCCACTAGTAGAACACTCTTGTGACATACAAAGGCATCTGTAGCCGAACATCCGTACTGTCTTGTACATCTGTACTACTAACATCTACATTGATAATGGTTCATGGACTTGCAGACCATACCCGGCAGTGTTCTGCTGTGGTGCCACCAATCATGACTGTTGTCAACACTTGTGGGTTGATATTATCCAACACCCTATCTGTAATGTATGGGCATGCTCGGCACTTGTTCAGAGCTTCTTGGCACGTTATGAGCTACTGCTTAGTTTAGCACCCATTTCACACCAGTCCTCACAGGTACACTGTCTGTCCATACATTTCCAGCTTGATAACTGTACAACAGCTGTCGTACACACATCACTCACATACCTCGTGAGACATGGTGGTTTATACAGTGTGTCCACCTGGCACGTACCACTTATATACAGGCATGTCCAACTGGCACGTACCAGTGTTATTGCCTGTCACTATGATGACTATGTTGTACATGTGGCAACAGAACTATACTCATGTACACAGCCAATGCACACCTCCCAACATACAACAGTGCAGCCTGTGGGGGATGCACATATGCAGCCCTGCTGGGGGTTATACTGTCACCAACCCTGACTGCACCTGACAGTCATGTGGGAATGTGCAACATTGGCAGCACACCCCACACATCACATAGTCCCACATGATCCCCACCACAGGCCACACATACAGAGACACCTTGTACAGTACCCCTCCATACTCTGTGTGGGCACCAGTGACAACCCACATCGCCAAACACAACCACACTAACCTATAGCCCACAGACACGTGTGCCCATCACATACAGCCAATAGGTTGTCATAACATACACAACACACCTGTCTTAGGTGACTGTCAGCAGTCACACTGCTGTACCACTCAGCAGGCTACACAAGGCGATAGTCACTTACATCCTGCTGTCAAGTAACTGGTTCTGCAACATAACCTATGCACACATGCCACAAGTCAGCAGGTACAATGTGACTCATCTTCCATGTTTGTGTGACTGAAGTTGTATCTCCGTGCACAGACTATGTGTGCATGGACATGCAATAGCCCACCAGTGTTGTAGCCCTGATGGTGTGGTCCAAGCCCTGGGAAGCATTTTGCGGTCATCCGGACCTGTTACCACTGTACTACGAACGACTGTGTTACTCCCAACAGTTGTCCATGCTTCTGCTGTCATTCCACAGGCATCTGGTATACGTCCACTGTGACAGACCCGGCCAAACAACATGATGCTGTGGCACAGTTGACCTGCACCTGTCAGCCCTGGGAGTACGGATCACATGTTGGACTCTTGCTGCTTTTATACTGCCTGTCTTGCACAGTATCCAATAACAGTCACCACCAGAATGGGAACTGGCTAGCGAAGCATGTGGTCATGTCACACAATGCTTGACATCATTCTCTGTGATGCACGCAGGCAAGGCACACCTGATATTGTACCACTTCAATATCTGTGAAGTGACTGGGACCTGCCTCTTGGCTCTACAGAGCACACCTGCAATGACTGGTTATAGACAGACTGTACCTCTCAGGCACGTACCTGGACTGGCACACCCACAGCTGAGGTGTCCCCATATTCCACTATGTTGTACACACATCCCGGCTGGTTACTTAGCACAATGCATCACAGGTGCTCCATGTGCATATAACTGTGTCCGGAACTACTGCTGCTACTAATGTGAGACTGACAGTAACCCACACTTAACTGTGATAGCTGCACATGTACTGACACATTAGGCGTATGCTGTGCATGAGTTATAACCTCCACTCGGCTGGTTCGACCCATACACCACCTCCAAGACCAACAGATTCCTTGACATGGACACTACCAACATGTGACTGCTGTTCCACACCTGGGGTTATCCCCTCATTGGTGGAATCCGAACATCTGCTAAACACCCTTGTTAGCCACATACCAGCACCACACACTTCACGGCATACACAGTAGATGAGTACTACAGCACCAACTACAGATGTCATATGACAGCGGTAGGTGTTGTTGTGACACACGTGCAGGTGGACAATGCAAATGCAAATGCTGAGACATACCCCAGTGCACTTCAATAGCATGTACACGACAATATGGTTCATGCTATTCCACACAGAGCCATGATGGTACACACCAGATTACAGATGACACTCTGGGGGTGCGGTCCCACGGACATACTTTACAACAACAGGTGGGGGCTGTTACACAGTGGTGCACATTCCCATGGGTGGGGGGGTGACTCACTGGTCAGCCTCGGTAGGGCCACAGGATCCCTCATCACATACTCCATAACTAGCTACGTACACATTACTGCGACACATTCCGAGATGTACCACAAGGCATTATGGTGGTATGTCAGTAGTCATATGCAATACCCACATCTGCTCACACATACAACTGTCATTCCGGAACATAACAGTAACAGGTGATGTTGGCAACTTGCTGTCTGATGGCTTCAATGCTAACATTACACCCTCTCACTCCCTGCAGGGCCACATTCCTTGCAGGAACATTGCGGTGTACCTGCAGTCACACCTACACAGTACTGACCTGCACTCTATATGTCCTAGGACACAGGCCCCTTGTCACCCTACAATATCCCAGGCTGTGATGTCCACAGACCTCTGAACAGTATGTCTCCCCACTGGGACACCATATTCAGTAATAGCCTTGTACCAGACATTGTGGCCCCTGACTGGCACACAGCAACAGTAACACTCCACACAGGTGGTGCCACAATGCACAAATAGAACTATTGCCCTACATACCTCACTGGACTGTTATGCATGGCTATAGGGCACATCATCATGGACATAATTCGTTGAGTCTTTGTTGTGCTCCAGTCCTTTGATGCCAGCTGGGTTGGGCTTGTTGTGGCCACAGCATGCCTCTTACACCTGTTGAATACCTTTCATACATTCGCCAGAGTAGTTGATGATGACACGGGGTTTCACACGGCCTGCATTGTCCTCTCACTGCCATTCAGCACCATTCTCCATTCTGGTATTGACTACATACACATCCACCTGCACATCACAACATATGTCTCCGGATGTTATGCAATGTGGCTAATGGACGGGACACACACACTGAGGGTGGCATACCATATCACATACTGCATTCCAGTTACACTTGGCTTACCACAGTCCTCAGTCATGGGGCCCTCATGTTCGGTATATGCTTCCCTGAGGTACAGGCTACTACTGAGGGGACTTCCCTGCCTAGCTTTACAGACCACTGCATACCCAGCACCGTTGTTGCTCCACCAGCTGATACAGACCCCATCCATACGGGTGTCACTGTGACGGATACCGGTATGCACATCATGGCCTCTACCTGCATGACACTTGGTATGAACATCACCTTTGCAGTACACCATCCACCCACTGGTTATCACATAGGTGTTAGTTCCCTACATACATGTCGTATTGTACATGTTTGTAAGACACATGTATGTCGCACACACTCCTGTGATTACCACATTGCCACTGTGGCATGGATGTCCTTCTACGTGTCCACACATATCTGTACTGGGTGTGTAGCTGGTACATAGGCACCCATTGTACCTCTGAACACCGGACTTATACACACATCCATGGGTGCAACACCCCGCTTAGGATGTACCTTACACAACAGCTTTACGTAACTCAACATTAAAACGCCATGATGTTTATTGAGCTACGACTGTTAAAGTATGCGGCTTATGTACAGACACCATGTCTGTACACATTTGCGGACTACATACTCAGGGGTGATGTCTGCTGCAAAGACAGGGCCCATGTCTGCAAATATGTTTATGGATATACTCCGCATACACGACATACACAATAGCCACTATGAGCATGATGCTCATGGATATGTGCATACACACGACAGTGTGTGGCATGTGCATGGGGGCTGCATTCCCAGACCGGACACTCACCATGCTTTGGGGCATGATTCCTATGTACATCACGCATGGACAGTCAGTAGCAGTGTTCATGTGATACCTCGCTTGATGGATGGTGGACACATGTACGCCAGGGATCACTGCAGTGGCTGTACTGTGCAGTGATGCAGGTTACACATGGCTCTTCTGTTTACAGGACACTACCCTAGAGAGGTGCCACTGGTGTGCCCACTGTAGTTGTTGTTACATATAGACTTGCCAGACTGCATGGTACCCCACTATGAACCTGTGGAGCTATTACATGTCCTTTGTGCATGGTTACTGGTATAGCCCTTCCAGTTAGATTGGCTGTCACGCTATTACAATGTCCCATGACTACAGGCCATATGTATACTGTTATTGTACACACCGATCATGTTCATGTTTGTCTGTCACATCTCTTCTGCTATTCTAGTATGAGAGTAATGTTTGTGTCCTTTGCAAATGCACAGAGTGGATTACATATTATTTATTTCATCATAACTGTTTATACATATATTAATTACATACTACTCACATCTCTATGTGATACCTTTGTTATGCATCATATGCCTGTTCTCCTGTGTAACATATCTGACGTATCAATCTACTGTACTATACATTACACATGTTTTATATGGTATCTCATAATTCAAAGCATACTTGCACAGAGGGTCCACCTTAGACATGTTATTGATGTTATATGCCCATACACATGCGTACTGTTACAGTATATCCACATATACTATCCCCTGCTATGGCACGTACTTATTGGACGTACTCTGCCACTGATGGCGGGTCATATGACATTGTTCTGTTTAAAGCCATCATGTTGCATCCCTTGTGGTGTCTGTGCTGTTTACCATGTAGCCTACTGCTGGACGCAAATCTTCTACAAGCATTAGTACGATCAGCAAGACATCACTACATAAATACCATTCCCCACTTTATGCATGACGGACACTTTTAATTACTGCAAACCAGGCTATGCATACACTGACATTACATAATACAGAACATACTATACATACCTTGATATCGTTCTGGTGTTTTGTCTCTATCGCGTTCTTCTGTATCACTCTTTCATCTGTTATACGGTATGAGCATACAGTTTGCATATCTGGCAAGCCATCCTTATATACGTCTATACCTGCAACATGTGGTTTACTGCCGCCAAATGGTGGTCCGGTGTGACTAATTACGTGCACTTCAGCTGTGCAGCTACTCCATTCACCAATTACGTGGCAGCAGTGGGGTATAATTGAATTCTCCACTTGGGCGTTGTCCATTTGCTCTGCCTTCGGGGAGACGGACTGTATTGTGTTTTGTTGTGTGTAACTGCAACTGCTATATGTAGAGCCAAGTCTATTTTGGGGTCATGTCCCCCATGGATTGTGTGTGACAGCTTGAGTATGTGGTTCTACCTGTGACTGTACCTGTCATCCTACCCGTCTGATAAAGGACTATTGCAAACACCTGTAACATCGCCGTTTATTCCGTTATACGACGGATACAATTTTGCATGGTGCCTTTAAATGTGTCTCTCACAAGGTATTTAAATGGTTCAGCAGATGTAATTGACTAACTAGATGTTTGGGCTGTGGTTACGGTCTGTATTGTTATTGTTTCCAGTGTGGGGGATGTAGGCGGGTGTACGTAGCATATCCGGTTTTGTGGGGCTTGCATTTCTACGTAGTCCATATATATGTGTGTGGGTCCCTTCCCTAATTACAGTGCTATCACTTAATAGACTTCTGTTACAGGAATTTACTTTGGGCCGTTGTTAATTGGTTTCTATATGGTATGCAGGTGCAGTTGATACTTCCATACCTCCGATGTACGGCGATATGTGCAGGGATATTTGTAAATGACCGCTATCCCGTGTATGTCTGTCCCAGATATTTGCAGTCATTGCAGTGGTGTTGGTGTCAGACCCTCTGTCACATGGCTTGCCACCATTTCATATGGCCATAGTTGGACACTTGCAGGTCACACAGTGGTGTTTACAGGCTGACATAAGGCCACGGTCAGTACACAGGATAACACATACTTTTATCCTCATTACATACCAATTGTTCTTGGTCCTTCACTACTTATTGGTTTGCATGTAACATTTCCGTTTCTTACATACAGGCATGAGTATTTCCTGCAACTATTACATATTATTTGGGACATACTAATGTCCTAAACTCTCGGACAGTTGCCCTTTGTAATGTTTCATGTCAGGACACACCTGCCCAGGGGGGGCTGTCCCTCCCAATGTGGGACAGGTGTTTACCGCATGCCTATGGCTAGCTATACCCACACCTACTGTAATCATCTACCTCCGAGTTGCCACCTACAGACACACTATGCGGACACACACACACACACTTCAGTCACACGGGAAAACACATGGCACCCTCAACACACACATAGACAGGCTACATCACTCACAACCACAGTTGTACATGGTACCTACGTGGACTGCACCGCTGCCAGCGGTGACTACATGTCCTTACTATTGTCATATTGCTCACGGTTCTACTGTTCCAGTACTGTGTTCTTTCTGTCTTTCAGCCTCCTGGTTACGTGTGTCAGTGTTTGACACGTTCCATAGTTGGCGGTATCCTGTTTATTTGTACCTCAAAGGTGTTTTGAATGCTGTCGACCTATCTATATATTTGCAGATGTCAGTGACCCCTTGTATATCAACATATATCACACTATCGCCCTTTCTATCTGTATTATATATGTGTAAATATATATATATATATATATATATATATATATATATATATATATATATATATACACACACATATCTCGGACAGGGGTGGTGACAGGCACGCTACGCCTTTCATTGTGTGTTTGTCAGTGTATACTGTGTTTCCTGGACTCCACACGTTTGTGTCTGTACCTGTCACATTACACACCTGCCATAGGTTAAGATTACCTCCCATCCCACTTTGCGAGGGACAGTCCCTCTTTGTGCAGTTGTGTCCTGTGAAATATTTGTGAACATAGCAAATGTCCTGCGACTTTGGGACAAACATATTCCCTATAGTTTATTTCATAGTTGCATAACACACTTATTCTGTATCTAACCCACCTACATGTTACAGGACACGGAACACGTACCTGAGACCATTACTAGACTAAGCCTTTTATCTATGCAAAACACTGATGTTCAGGTTTTCTTCCTGGCTGGGTGTGTGTCATCCTGCAGACATCTGGCGTATGTCCCACATTGGTCATTTGAACTGTGTCAACCCTACCGTATGTACATCTTGCCTAGCAATAGTGTTGGGTGACTGTATACATGACTGCTTGTTCCACTCCTGGCAGTGGTCATTTTACCCTTCAGAGCAGGCGCTATTTGTTCAGGGGTGACTAATGCTGGTGTCACCTGTTCTATTCATCATTGACTGTGATCTGCGCAGTGGTCGGTGACGCTTAGCCCTGTTTTGTGCATATCCGTATAGTCGTATTTAAACATTGCTTACCAGCTGTGGGCAACGCTTATTCCCGCTAATGTGTGCTACACATATTCTGATGACCTGCATCCAGAATGCATTACCCGTGCCGTCAGGATTACGTTACATCCCTTGCGGTATGTGGGACCGTGAACATGCATGACAGTCACTGCATGTACCACTTGGACATCTGGGGGTTGTACACGAATTATGTCAATTTGTATGTGCAGTACACTACAGCAGTTACTCCACACTACACTCACATGGATAACTCCATTAGTTTACAACTTGATAGGTCCAGTTAATGGTATGTCCATGTGATGTTTACTGGCTGTACTCTGGCACTGGGTATGTATATCACAATTAGCTACACCCGATAATTTGCTACATGTTCATAAGACCGTGGATGCAGCATGCCGAGGTGACGAATGCCTGTCATGGGTACATCCCCTGCCTTGACACGACATCCATGATTAAATTTTGTGGAGCCCCTCAGTAATGCGGAGGGTAATCCGTGATGACTGTGTGTAGGACAGTGCTTACACACATGTGCTCCCGCAATTGCCTGTGCTCCAGTACGCAACAGTTGCTTACTTTATGTTGTGGCAATGGGAGTCACTGTTTGCCCCGTTTGGTGTTTTGCCTCTGACAATCGGGCGTGTACCTACCGATGTACCTGAGAACCTATACACACAGCACTGACAGATGCTGATGGGTGCATTTACTGTACAGGTGTTGACATTTCAATGTTCCAATGGCTGTTGCGTGTACAATGTTTGAGGGCTTCCTATGTAGGATTCCACATTGGGCCACCTATACATCACAATTTACAGGTAGTCATGTTTGTGTGCCATCCATGTTACTGTGTGTGCAAGTGGGGAGGGGTGTCAGTCCATGGGAGCCTACACTGTCAAGGTATGTGCTATACATTCCCTCTTTGCCAAGGTGTAGGCATATTGGGCACGCCTCTGTCTGCCTACTGGGGCTGGCACAGTGTGCCTGTGGTCTGGATCCCTCTGTGCCTGTGTTGGCCTTGGCACTTGCAGTGGGCTGTGAGGCCCTCCCCCATTTTGACCCTGCTGCAGCTGTTTCCGCAGGATCATATTATGTAGCATGGCACATACTATGAAGATGTGGGCACACGTGCCTGGTGAGTACTGCAAGGCTCTACCAGATGTGTCCAAGCACCGGAACCGTGATTTCAGCATCCTGAACACACGCTCTATGATGATTCTGGTTTGTGCGTGTGCCTCATTATGGCGTTCTTGCATTGGTGTGTGTGCATTTCTGATGGGGGTCATCATCCATGGCTCCAGTGCATAGCCAGCATCCCCCACAAGGTGACCTTGTGGGATGTCCCCCCTGACAAATACCTGATACAGCTGTGAGGCATGCCAGATATGGGAGTCACGGTAGCTTCTAGGGCTGCCAGCACACACATCCATGATAATGCCCTGGGCATTGCACACGACCTGGCAGTAGATGGAGTGGAATCCCTTGCGGTTTATGTAGCACTTACCATACTCACCGGGTGGTGACTTGATTTGTATGTGCGTGCAGTCTATCGCACTTAGTACCTCCGGGTAGTTTGCCACACGGTGGAAGTGATGCATATTGCTGGCCAACTCCTCCTGAGTTCAGGGGAAGTTTATATGCTCATTGGCATGTGGTAACATGGCATCCAGGAACTGGTGTAGTACCCTGGATGCTGATGCCTGTGAGATCCCCATTATATCTCCAGTTTGCCTTTGAAAGGTACCTGTGGCTAGTATTCGCAAGCTTATACATACCTTTGTGTCCACTGGGATGGGTTCCCCTCTGTTGTTTCTGGTTCTCAGGCATTGCCGGTACAGCTCTACTATTTGCTGTAAGATGTCCCTGTCCACCCTGTAATGCTCTACTATCTCCAGATCATGTAACCCTAGTAGGTTACCCTTGGTCTGAACACTCTTCTCCTCCTCTGAGGCCTACGGTGGTTGTCGGCATCATCCTTCACAACACTGTCGGTCTGTAACACATGCTGATGAATCACAGCTATGGAAGCTCCCAACATGTACATTTTAAAAGTTCCCCATCTGTTTACACCTATGGTGCGGTGTTTGGGAATACACAGGTGTGTGTTGGGTGCTGTTAGAAAAATATGTATTAACATATGTGTGCAATGCTTATTCTAATAAGGGAAGATTAACACGTTTTTATTCTATATACAACATTAGTTTTATTTGAGACTGCAAATGTGCTTTTCTGAAATTGTGCTTTCTGACACTGCAAGATGCATTCTGACCTAGTTTGCTAGCACAGCAAAATACACTTTTATGCCTTGGAAATGTACTGGAAAGCAGGTGATTTTCTGCTAGGTCAGGAAATTAAAAGGAGAATAATAATAATTTCTGTAGATCCATTCATTATAGACAATAAGCTCTGTTCGAGTTGATGAAAAAGTGCACAAGCTGCAAGATAGTTAGATATAAAGAACAATAAACTGCTTCAGAAATCTGTACTTGCATTGTGCTTAAATTCGCCATAGTACCTAGACTTGTAACATCACATAGTAAGAAAGTTATAATTGACCAGTGGTCATCAAGGCCATCCTGTTTACTGAAAAATCTTTTTTAAAACTTTGAAGAGTCAGCTAGAAGTATGAGAAATATCTGCAAAATAACAGAATTGTGAACTGGTGATCTGCTACGTCAGTCGTAGTGGGCAATGTCTTGAAAGAAAGGTATAATAACTGTGACACTTCCTGATTTAGCCAGACAAACTCTGTAACTGCATTTTTTGTCTCCTTGCGCAAGAATAGTTACCTGAACTGAACCTTATGCTTTTGGTCTTTTTAAAGTATTTTTCTCTAACATTTGTTGGTCCTTTTGGAGCCGGAATCCCTCGTTTAGCCTGGGATCAGATGGGCCAGGTGGCATGAAACTGCGCAGGGAAGATACCACACCGGATCTTCTTCATTGAAAGACCTCCGACTGAATTGTTGTGCAAAAGAGGCCAGCCACTTTTCTGATCTATGACTGAAGGCAGATTCCATTTGAACAGTGAGTGACCAATCGCTGAGGCTCAGGTAAGGTGAATCTACTTTTTTCTGTTTTAGATCAGGGACTTGATTGTATTTGTTCTGTAATAATTTTTAAAATTCAGGGACAGAAATATTGCTATCTTGTCATAGATCAGGGAAACAGAATAAGTAGGCAGGTAGTCTGAAGAGACTGTAAACATTTGGTGGTACCACATTAAAAACAAAAGGGTTACGTAACATTTAAAAAAGGTTAGAACAAAATGGGTAATACATGCACAAAAACAAAAAGACCCCAAAGCCCACCGTTAACCGAAGACACAAAATATATGCAATCACAGTGCACCGATAACATTAAATATTATACTAAATGGGTTAATAAATATGAATTTGACGGGAAACTAGAAAGATCCTCGCTTATCAAACTTATTAGACAGTTACAAACCAATTCTAAAGGTCGGGTTAAAAACAGCGTAAATTAGGAGTCCCTCAGGCACACAGGTGGATTGAGGAAGCAAATCAAAGAGAACAAAAGAATAAAAATTCAAAAGCAATGTTTCTAGACAAAGAGGATAATAACTTGGTTATAGCATCGGCCCCTCTGCCCACTCCGGTTTCGGTTCCTTTACCAGTTCCCTTACCGGAATATGAAGCAAAAGAACAAACTGACCCACCTCCACGATATCCAGTTGTTCCTATAAAACCACTGCCGTTTGTTAGATATCCTATCGAGACTAGGTCTCGAACACATAATTTAAAAGGGGGTATTGAATTATATCAAATGAATGGAAATTCACGGGCTATGAGTGAAGAAGAGATATGCCCACTCATAGAAGTACCAAATCCTCAGGCAGGACAAGAAGGGCAGAAGCCAACTCTCTTAGTATACAGACCGTGGACACCGGAAGACGTCCGAAAAGCCACAGAGGGAATCCCCCATCCAAAATTTAATTTTAGAAAATTCTTAGAAGACTTACAGAGCATGAGATTAAGTTATCACTTAAATGGGGAGGAAGTAGAAAAAGTAGACAGACAAATAGTAGGTTCAGATTGGCACATGATCAGTGGCAACTGGAATCCCCATGATGCTGCACTTAGACCCCACCCACATAGCAGTACAGAACTAGACAACAGAGTGAAAGGCCTGACAGACCGAATTTCTGAGAAATGGAAGCCTAGGGCAGACTGGACTTGCATTAATCATTGCATCCAACAAGAAAGTGAAACTGTTGATAGATAATTTTCCAGATTATTGGAATGCTTTAACAATCACTGTGGAATGCAAGTGCCTGAAGATCAGACACAAGATTCCCCATATGAACAGCAGTTAAAGAATGCATTTTTGAAAGGCAGTATTGCACCCATAAGTAGTTTTATTACTAAACACATGGTAGACCATCGTACAAGCAGATTACAATCACTGCTTGAATATGCTAGACATGCCGAGAGGCATTTTAACAACAAAAGAAAAAGAAAGCCCAAGTATTTGCTGTAGAAGATGGAGAAGTTTATTTAGTACAGTCCGGACAAAAGGGCAAAAAGAATGCCCAGGGAAATTAACAATCTGATCAGCAATCAGAGGACTTTGAAGGGAGAAAGAAAAGAGGTGAGTGCTTCAAATGCGGAAAAAGGACACATGGCAAGGGATTGCAGGAAAAATAAGAAAGCAGCAGTGGAAGACAAAAACGATGAGGGTGAGGACTGACTATATTAAAGTCAGGAATCACTAGATAGGAATAATAGAGAAAAGACAAATGACAATGTGATAGAAGGAGCAGAGAATGTGATAATAGAGGAAGTGCAGGAAGCTACCGATAGTGAAGAAAATGAAATATTAGACCTAGCCTTACTGAGCTTAGAGCTCTATTTGGCTGGCACAAAAACCAGAAGTGACACTCTTGGTAGAAGGGAGGGAAGTCAAATTCTTGTGTGATTCAGGGGCATCACGGACCCTGGTACACCCCTCCAAACTACCAGAAAATTCAGAATCACATGACTTTATACTAGTAAAAGCAGCTAATGGACAGGTGTATCGGGAACCTCTCTCCCATAACATTACAATAACAGATCCTGTTTCAGGATTAACCCAGAAAAGCAAAATTGTTTCGGCAAAATGCCCAGTGAATCTTTTCGGCAGAGATCTTATGCAACTATTAGGCATAGCAGTAGTTCCAACCATGCAGGGTATGGAAGCACAGCGACAGACCAATACTTTTTCAGTGCAAATGGAAAGTGAGACATTTTACTGGTACAGCCAGGACTTAGTTATGACTGGCCCTGGAGCAGTAACTGAAGAGTTAATGAATGTAGGTATCAGTAAGTTCCCCTCCCTTTGCACTGACATACAACACCTGTTGCACTGTACTCTGTATTATTGTAATACACCAGGACCTGACAAAGAATATGAACAAGAATTGTTAAAAAATCATGCAAACAGATTAGTACTGTGTAATTTGTACTAGGACATAAAAGGGAACCATGTAGTTAGCTGTTCATTACCCCAGGAGTTCTTTTCACTTTACAAATCAAATCTAATACCGCATGTTAATTTAACTAAAGAGGAAGATTTAAAATGGATAGACCTAGGAGAAAAAGTCACAAAATGGAAAAAACAGACAGAATGAGAACTGTCAGAACAGGGAATACAAAGACAGAAACTGAACTGGATAACACAAACACAGCCAGCAGTACACTTGCAGTCCAGCAAAGACAGCTGAGAAGCCCTCTTATTAGAAGAGGAAGAAAAAGCTTTGTTAGACATACCAGAAACTCTCTGGTAAACAGGAAAATCAGATGTAGGACTTATTCGCACAGCAGGACCAGTTACTATCACCCCAAAGTCAGCATTCAGACCACAAAAGAGACAGTACCCCTTGAGAAAAGATGCAGAGGCAGGTATTAAACCTATCATAGCAGCTTTGCTTAAGAGGGGAATACTGGTGGAATCCCCTGATTCACCATGTAACACACCCTTATTCCCAGTTAGAAAAGCAAATGGAGAATGGCGTATGGTCCAAGATTTACAAGCTGTAAATGACACAGTAATACCAAGAGCACCTACGGTGCCAGATCCACATACCTTATTGAATGATTTAAAACCTCAACAGAAGTATTTTTCTGTGGTAGATATCAGCACTGCATTCTTTTCGATACCGATACACCCTGACAGCCAGTATTGGTTTGCATTTACATTTCAGGGGAAACGGTATACATATACGTGACTACCACAGGGTTATAGTGAAAGTCCAACAATATTCTCACAAGAAATGGCAAGTAATCTAGTGGGATTTATCCCACCGAAAGGTAGTCAAATTTTACTTTATGTTGATGACATCCTGCTGGCTGCCCCTACCCAGCAAGATTGTAAGGAAGATACTATAGCATTATTAAAATTCCTAGCAGTTGAAGGACACAAAGTAAGCAAAAATAAATTGCAACTTTAGAGAAAACAAGTGAAATACCTTGGATATGTAATATCCAAAGATGGTAGAACACTAGATGAGGACAGAAAAGTAGCGATTTTACAAGCACCAAAACCCACAACCAAGAAGGAAATGATGTCCTTCCTGGGTATGACTAATTTCTGTCGGAGCTGGATCCCAAACTATGCTTTGGAATCTGCACCTTTAACCAACCTGATTTTCAAGAAGCCTATGCAGCACAAGATTTAATACAGTGGAAACCAGAAGCAGAATTAACTTTCTGCAAGCTGAAACAATTAATAGCATCATCATTAGTTTTAGGATTACCAAATTATCACAAACATTTTTTCCAAACTGTAGATTGCAAGCAAGGTTATATGACATCAGTATTGACTCAACAACATTGGGACAAACAACGCCCCATTGCTTATTATTCATCACAACTGGACCCAGTGGTGAGGTCTCTACCCCACTGTGTACAAGCAGTAGTTGCAGCTGCAATGGCAGTGCAGGCTTCGGCCTCAGTAGTGTTATTCCACCCTCTCACATTGAGAGTGCCTCATGCAGTCACAATCATTTTACTGCAAGAAAAAATAGTATATCTTTCCCCTGCTAGGCATCTTTCTTGTATGACTATATTGCTGAGCCAACCTCACATGACAATTGAACGATGTACTACTTTGAATCTGTCTACCTTGCTCCCAACTCCTGTGGCTGGCACACCCCATAACTGCCTGCAGGTAATTGAGCAAAAGACACTGCCTAGAAAAGACCTCACGTTTGTTCCCTTGGATAATGCCGAGGTGACATATTACGTGGATGGCTCATGCAAAAGGAGTCCTACAGGGCAGAACCTAACAGGTTATGCAGTGGTTTCTGATACTGAGATTGTAGAAGCAAAACCTCTACCACATAACTTATCCGCACAAGCAGCAGAGTTGATTGCCTTGACACGGGCATGTACCTTAGCAAAGGGTAAAAGTGTAAACATTTTTACAGACAGCCAGTATGCTTTTTCTACTGTACATGTTTTTGCACAACAGTGGAAGAATCGAGGAATGGTGACATCTACTGGCAAGCCAATTAACCATGCACAGTTTGTTTTAGATTTATTAGATTCTATTCAGTTGCCTCAGAAAGTAGCTATTTGTAAATGCATAGCTCATACAAAACAACAAGATAGGATTTCAAAAGGCAATGTGAGAGCTGACACAGCTGCAAAGCAAGCAGCCTCAGAAGCATTTCTTTTGAATGAGGAATTACAGCCTTCTGAGATTTTAGACTTAGAAATGTTGAAAACAATGCAGACACTTACTACACAGGCTGAAAAACAAAAATGGAAAAGACGAGGAGCAATTCGCAAGGAAGGGCTGTACATCTCCAAAGAGGGAAAACCAATATTACCATCTAATTTATTTAGATATGCAGCTTTGTTGAGCCATGTCTCAAAAGGGGGGATGGTACAGTTAGTGAATTGGGTGTTCGCTACATATGGGTTTTCAAACTACACTAAAAAATTTTGCCTGTCATGTCACACTTGTAATAAACATCATGCGCAAGGGGCATTAAAGCCCAAGCAAGGGAGTTTCCCTACACCACCGTATCCGTTTCATACCATCTGTATGGATTTCATAGAATTGAACAAATGTGAAAACAAAAAGTACTGCCTTGTCATTGTGGATATGTTCTCCAAATGGGTGGAGGCCTTTCCAACTAGTAAACCAGATGCAGCCACTGTTGCAAAGACCCTAGTTAAAGAGATTATTCCTAGATTTGGCATACCGGAAAGGATCTACAATGACAATGGTACACATTTTGTTAACCAAACTATACAACAGCTAAGTCAGTATTTTGGGATTTCTTTAAAACATCACTGTGCATATCACCCTCAATCTGCAGGGTTGGTAGAAAGGCTCAATGGAGTTTTAAAGAATAAGCTTAGGAAGCTTATAACAGAAACACAGAAGAATTGGGTGTACTGTTTGCCCCTTGCACTGTTGAGCATAAGAACTGTTCTTAATGCAAAAGGATTGACACCTTTCAAAAAGATTTTCAGAAGAGCTTATTATATACCTCAGTGGAAACCTCTCATGCCTGTAGACCAGGAAGCAGATTGGACACTTGCAGACTACACAAGGAATATGCTAAATAACAAACATCTTTTACAGTTTAATTCTGTTTCAGATAAAGACCAAACTAACACCTCCGAAGTAGCAGTAGCCCCAGGCACTTGGGTCTGGGTGAAGATAAATCAAAAAGAAGAATTGGAAGACACCAAAGTGGGAAGGTCCATATAAAATACTGCTGAGTACGCCCACAGTGGTCAAGATTGCTGAATGTTCATCTTGGATTCATTTAACACACTGCAAACTAGTCAAAAACTTTGAACTTGATAAAACTCTTGCTAACACACAGCAGCAATAAAAAATGATGACGACCTAGAGACAACAGGAATACTGAAGGATTTCAGCAGTATATTCAGCAGTGCTGCATAATCATCTTAGTAACTGCATTAGTGACAATGTTCTTTTTGCTGTGGCTTTTGCTGTGGCCTTTTCTTTCTTCAGCCACACCAGCTAGACTGAATAAACGTGATTCAACATTCATGGACTGGCATCCAAACTTTAACATTTACCAAGCAATCAAATATGTGTATGCTGAGACTTTTAATATTTCAAATTGTTGGATTTGCACAGCTATACCAACAGCATACGGGGGATTATTGATGGCTGCTGTCCCCCTAGGGGCCAATGAGACCTGGGAAAACTTGATTTTTGAGACTACACCTGTGAAATCTAGAGACAAAATTGCATTATTTCTGCCTGTTACACAAACAGGAATCGTATGCTTTTTTAAGAATGACACTATTCAAGTAGGTTGGAGTAGATGTAATGTGACTATTTCTTATAAATTTTATATTAAACCTAAAAATGCTAAAAATGCAGAAACAATTTGTGATGCAGATTATGACTCATACTTTGAGTCCTTACATAAAACTGTCAGTGATATACAACATAATCCCATTCTTTTAAAACAACTGTCTATTATAGATAAGAAAATGTTTCATGCAGGGAAGGTGTAAATCAATACTAAGGTAGAAAACTGTTATTTCATATGTGGGGAAAAAGGCATACAAATGGTTGCCTGAGAATTTGTCTGGCAGTTGTTTTTTTGGGTTACCTGGTCCCGGCCATATGACACACTACAGCTTTGCCTCATGGGAGAATTCGAAACATCAGAGATGCCGCAAAGAAACCTGAAAATCCAATCAAGAAACCTGAGAATCCAGTGGGACAGATCGTAGCAGGCTGGAGGAACCATAACTCCGTGAAAGACAAAAGTAAACTAGCACACATGGACTTGAGTGACACTATCATATCCTGGGCTGGCATAGCCCCTGCATATGGTGCAGTTAAATCAATTTGGGAACTGAGAAAGCTATCCAAGCTTCTCGAGGTCATGAGCAATGCAACTTTTTCTGCTCTTGAATTAATGACTGATGAACTGAATGCAATGAGAACTGTAGTGCTTCAAAACCGCATGGCTCTTGACTTCACCCTAGCAGCGAGAGGTGGTACGTGCGCTTTAATCAAAGACGAGTGCTGTTCATTCATTCTCAACAATAAGCACAAAATTAATGACCATTTGGAAGTGATCCAACAAATGTCAGACATAACCAGGCCAGGCCCAAACCCACTGACGGACTTTTTCCAGAATTTGTTTGGGGGGTGGGGTTCCATCCTAATGAACATCCTAATTGCCATTTGTGTGGGATTACTATTGTTAGGAGCATGCATTTGCTGTGGAATTCCCTGCATGAAAAAAATTAATCAAAGATTTTATAGACATGTCAGTTTCTGAGACTTTGTATCAAAGTACTGAAATTGAAGAACTGTTGAAAAAGGAAACACTTTCATAAGTTTAAACTGAATGACTCTCTTAGCTGCAAATCCTCAAAGGAAGAGGTTAGGAGAAGAAAACAAACTGTTTATGCTTGCTTCTGAAATAGAATAAAAAGTATTAACAGGGGGGAAAATGTTAGAAAAATATATATTAACATATGTGTGCAATGCTTATTCTAATAAGGGAAGATTGACAGATTTTTATTCTATATACAACATTAGTTTTATTTGAGAATGCAAATGTGCTTTTCTGAAATTGTGCTTTCTGACACTGCAAGATGCACTCTGACCTAGTTTGCTAGCACAGCAAAATACATGTTTATGCCTTGGAAATGTACTGGAAAGCAGGTGATTTTCTGCTAGGTCAGGAAATTAAAAGGAGAATAATAATAATTTCTGTAGATCCATTCATTATAGACAATAAGCTCTGTTCAAGTTGATGAAAAAGTGCACAAGTTGCAAGATAGTTAGATATAAAGAACAATAAACTGCTTCAGAAATCTGTACTTGCATTGTGCTTAAATTAGCCATAGTACCTAGACTCGTAACATCACATAGTAAGAAAGTTATAATTGACCAGTGGTCATCAAGGCCATCCTGTTTACTGAAAAATATTTTTTAAAATTTTGAAGAGTCAGCTAGAAGTATGAGAAATATCTGTAAAATAACAGAATTGTGAACTGGTGATCTGCTACGTCAGTCGTAATGGGCAATGTCTTGAAAGAAAGGTATAATAACTGTGACACTTCCTGATTTAGCCAGACAAACTCTGTAACTGCATTTTTTGTCTCCTTGCGCAAGAATAAAGTTACCTGAACTGAACCTTATGCTTTTGGTCTTTTTAAAGTATTTTTCTCTAACAGGTGCTTTCACACTTTATACTGTTTTGCTGTGAACGCTGATGATGTCATAGGGTGTGTATGTACGATCGTGGCTACAGGGTATCTTCTGTGTTTTATTAACGGAACCACTATTGTGCTGCCTTTGGTGTTGAATTACATTTGGATGTCGTGAATTACCTCCTGCCCTTCCATTTACATTTGTGCACGTTACACCTACCATTTGCTGGCATGCATCCAGCTCCCTGCTTTCATTTGTACTTTCCTAGACCTGGCTTATCTTGCGTAATGTGTGCTATTGCCGATCTACTGTGGGTTTGCTTTGCTCTGCTATGACAGTTCTCCTATCTTTGCATTCCAGGTCCTCCCCTCCTTTCTTGCAATCCTATGCCTCCCCTATCCTGTTTTGCAGGTTTCTGCATGCAGGCTTGTCTACTGCCGTCGATTGACCGCCGTGAGTTCATTGGTGTTAATTGCTCATTAGTACGCCAATTACCCTGCTTCGACATTTCCTTATTTTCTTCCCCTGACCTTCCTGTTTGTGCTATTGTTCGCGGCGTGTGCATCCGCTTACCGGGTTTCGGGCACGAGTTCATCCCCGTACACATGCACTTTCGGGCACCATGTGTGCTCTCAGCTAAATGGTTCTATACCCTCCTCCCCACCCCTGTCCTGCAGCTTTGCTTAGCAATGGCCAGGCCAGATTTGCATTGCTCCAATGTGCTTACTGATACGGTGGCACACCCCTCTGCTGATGTCATGTATCACCTTTGATACACTCCTCGGTGTTATAATGCTGCGCCGTCAAGTACATCCTTAATCCAGCGGGACGTTTGTAATTCAGTATTACTTACATCATTTGCATGGCATTGACTACTAATTCATAGTTACAGCACCGAACACTGTTGTGGGCCCCTGGCAACCCTTGCGCCTTGCTTGTGGTGTGCCATGCCTACCATTGCATATTATGGTGCAATCCTAATTTGTCTTTCATTGCGATTTTATGACATTTGTATATATTTCCTTTGTATTCCTGTTTGCACACACATACCTTGCGGTTGTACTGTGTGTTACTGTGGACATGACATTAAATGTTGTTTTTTAGGTGTTGTACATCTTTTCTTGTGTCATTGGCTGTGTATTTCACCATTGGCATATGTTAACTTTATAATACATGAGTCTGGTCCGCTTCCATAACTCCAGTGTTCTGTTTAGGAAAATGTAAACCATGTTTTTTGGTTTACATTTCCATGGGCTTGCGCTATGCCTGCACCACTTCGTGAATCGCTGTATGCCTTCATTAGCATGGTGCGACACTGCGCATGGGGTGATTTGCATACCTATGCCGAGGGCTGTGTAGATCTGGTGTATGCCGGTAGTGCACGTGGAGTTGGTTCATACCTGAATCACTCAGCGGACATATTTGGCGTTGTCCCGCATATGCTACGCCTGCGCCTGGCACAGGCTTCATGAATCCAGGGGAATATAAAAACTTCTAGCTCTAGACATTATGTCTGCTCCTGAACTGAAACTGAGAGATAATATTTTTTGTTCATGGCCCAGTTATAAAGCAACTTAACCTCAACTATTCTTAAGTTTTGCAAAGTTAATCTTCTATGTTCCAGCAGGGTACACTGTGGCTACATCTTAGCTCAGTAAATAACATATACCTCTGTATAAATCATATCAATATTCACAAATGACATAGAATTATTTACAAAATTTCAATTAGCTGGGCTGGCAATATTTCCCTATATCAGATTTCTTCCACACACACCCTGAAAACTCAAGCTAGTTTTTCAAGTGACCCTTGAGAAATGTTGCTTGAGAGGGTTGAGCCTATTTGGGAATACCTTACCCCATTCCCTGTCTTGACAGCCCATCTGCATTGGCATTGCTAACCCCACTGCGGTGCTCGACTATCATATCATATGCTTGCAACCCAAGGCTCGACCTTAGTAACTTGGCATTTTGCTGGCTGTCTCAATGTAGCCATGTTAAGGGATTGTGGTCTGTAACTACAGTAAATTTCCTTCCATACAGATAAGGTTGAAGTGTCTGCAGTGCCCACACTAGGGCTAGGCATTCCTTTTCTACAACTGCATAACATTCCTCCCTGGGTTGGAGCCTACGACTGAGCTGTACCGCTGGGTGCACTTCTCCCTCTGTGGAAACCTGGCTAAGTACAGCCCCCACCCAGTGGTTTGAAATATCCACCTGCACAACAAATTCTTTGCTGTAATCTGGACTGGCTAACACAGGGGGTCCTCCCAAAGCTCCTTTAAGCTTCTGTAATGCCTGCTTGCAGGCTGCAGTCTACATTAATTTATCTGGCCTGTCTTCCCTTGTCAGGTCTGTGAGGGGATCAGCTATGATACTATAATTGGGGAAAAGCTTTCTGTGGTACCCTGATGTCCCTAAGAATTCCCTCATCTGCTTTTTGGTAACAGTTGCAGGCCATGCCTGAATGGCTTCCACTTTGGCAGGTTCTGGCCTGATCTTACCATTCCCCAATCAATGTCACTAGTAAGAGACTTTTGCCATACCCACCTGACATTTGTTGATTTAATGGTACACCCTGCCCTCTGTAGTCTGCCCAGCACCTCCCTGACAAGCTGAAGGTGCTCTTGCCAAGATTGGCTGCAGATAGCAATATCATCTAGGTAAGCAAGCACAAAATCTCCTGCTCCCTCTGGGATACAATCTACAAGCCTCTGGACAGTTTCTGGGACAATTTTTCATCCCAAAGGGCATCTTTGTGAACTCATACAAGCCAAAAGCAGTCACAAAGGCTGACCTCTCTCTAGCACTAGGAGTCAAGGCCACGTGCCAGTAACCCTAGGTAAGATCAATGGTCATAAGATACTTAGCCCCACCCAGTTGCTCTAGGGCTTTATCTGTCCTAGGCATCTGACCTAAGCATCCGACTCTGTGTGACTATTTAATTTCCTGTAGACCAGACAGAACTTGCTGCTGCCATATTTCTTTGGTAACAGCACCACTGGGGAGACCCGGGGAGTGCTGGACTCCTGAATTACCCCTAGTTCCAACATTTCCTGTATCTCCTCTTTCAGAATCTGTTTGACTCTCTCAGGCATCCTTTAAGGGGCCTGCTTAATACACCTTTGGTGTCCTGCATCCACATGGTGCTGCACCAGGTGGGTGTACCCTGGTTTCCCAGTGAACATGCCCCCAAATTCCTCTAACACTGCTCAGATTTCTCGAACCTGGGTAAGGGATAAATGCTGGGGCATTGCTACCCTTTCCACTGTGGTGTCAGTCTGAGCCTCTCTGAGGAGATCATTTACCAGATCCCCCTCAGACTCCTCCTGCGATCCACTGCAAATACTCAGCACAAGAGGCTCCCTATCATGGTAAGGTTTCATTATGTTAACATGGTACAATTTCTGCCCCTGCCTTCTGCCCAGCAGTTCTACCATGTAGTTAACATCACTGACTTTACTTACCACTTTGTAGGGTCCCTCCTAAGCTGCCTGAAGCTTGTTTTGTCTGACAGGAATGAAAACCATTACCTGCTGCCCTACAGCATACTTTCTAGCTTGAGCATTCCTGTCATACCAGACCTTTTTCAGCTGTTGGGCTTCTGCTAGGTTCTCCTGGGCCAAGCCTGTGAGTTCCCTGAGCCTTATCCTGAGGTTTAGGACATTTGCTACAACAGACTCCTTGTGAGATTCATACTCACCCTCCGACTCATCTCGAATCAAATATAGAGGTCCCCTCATTATATGCCCATACGACAACTCAAAGGGTGAAAAACATGTTGATTCCTGGGGAACCTCTCTGTAAGCAAACAACAGATGGTGCAAATATTTGTCCCACTCCCTCATAAATTGGTCTGCAAATGATGGTAGCATGGACTTGAGTTTAGAGTTTAACCTCTCAACAAGACCATTAGGCTGTGGATGGTAGGGGTGGTCTTTAGGTCCTTCAACACACACAGTACTTCCACAGACAAGCCAGCAGGTCTGACATGAAATTGGCACATCTGCCAGTCAGTATTTATTTTGGGAAACCTACACTGCTGAAAATCTCTAACAAAGCATTTGCCACCTTTTCTGCCTCTATGGAGAACAATGTCACTGCCTCAGGGTATCTGGTAGGATAATCTACTACCACTAAGATATACTTTTTCCCTGTAGAACTTGAGGTACTCAGAGGCCCCACGGTATCCATAGCTACCCTCTGAAATGGCTCCTCAGTCACAGGCAAAGTCATCAAAGGAGCTTTCATCTTGTCTCCTGCCTTGCCTACCTTTTAGCACTGCTCACAGGTCCTGCAGTACCCTGTTACATCTCTGGAAATCCCAGACTAATAAAAGTTCTGCATAATATGTCTCTTTGTACGTTTTATTCCCATATGACCTGCAAAGGGAATATCATGAGCTATGGCTAGAAGTGCCAGATGGTAGGCTCTGGGCACTACCACCTGCTGTATTCTCTCACCTTCTAGACTTTCAAATAAAGTTCTGCATAATATGTATTTTTTTATGTTTTATGGCCATATGACCTGCAAAGGGAATATCATGGGCTATGGCTAGAAGTGCCAGACTGTAGGCTCTGCACACTACCAACTGCTGTATTCTCTCACCCTCTAGACTTCCCTCAGGGGTCCACTCTCTATACAGTAACCCTTTGTCCCAGTATACAGATTCCCCCTTCCCTTGAGAATCAGGTGCCTCACTAGCTACCTCCCCCAGGCCTGGTAATGTAGGGTCTGAGAGCTGAACCTGTCTCAACTCTCTCTTTATAAACCTTCCCAGCTCTCCTTCCACGGGAAGTCTGGTATTCTCTGACAAGCAATGCCTCACTGTCAGACTGGGTACTACTACTCACCTCTGCCCTTGCAGTTGCTCTGTCAAAGGGAACATCAGTACCCACAAGCAGCTGTGGTTCAACTTCAATCTCACTGCTACAGGGTAGCTCCCTCCCTGAAGTAACCCCCTCACCAGTCCTGGCTGCAAGTGTGCAGTCTGTCTGGTTTTCCCCAGGCTACCAGACCCACATGCCTGCCTCCAAGCCTGACTGCATGCAACTGCATGCACACACGGTACTGCATTATCAAAATAATTCCCTATCAGGACCTGTAGGGATATTCTCAAACACACCTACCTGCTGGCTTCCTTTTCCACCCTCCCAGTCAAGGTGATCCTTAGCCAAAGGTATTTGGAATGGGGGCCCCTCTTAAAGCACTGACTGCAGTGTACTGCCCAACCAAGTAGTGCTCATCCAATCAAGTAGTGCAGGCCTCACAATGGTTAGGTCAGAGTCTGTGGCTCTCTTAGCAGTTGCATCTTTTCTATTTACTAAGATAGGATATAATCTCTCGTGGTAGTTTGGTACCCTTGTTGTCTCGAGACAACTTACTGTTGGCATTTTGTCATTTCCATTTACTGACTCTCCCACCTTTTGTTCCCCACCTTGCCTCTGTGGACATTTATATGCTACATGGCCCCACTGGTTGCATTGAAAACATTTAACCTATTGTTCTGGGCATGTACCAGGACTAGTGGCTTCCCCTGCTACTGGCAGACTTTGTAGGGGCAGTCTGAGCTGCCCACCATTGGTTCCCTTAGACCCAAGAGCAGCACTGGATGTCCCTTTCCTGTGCAGTGATGCCTTGCTTGCTCGGTATAGGTCTCCCTTCTTCCCCAACTCATCTGCAGTACTGCATTTGTCTATCAGCTAACCAGATTCTCATGTCCTCAGGCAAAGTACTAAGGGCTTGTTCCCTCACCAAAAGGTCTGCTAGCCCTTCAAAAGTGGTGACCTGACATCAACTCACCCATGTATGAAAATAAGTGCTTAGTTCAGCAGTATACCCAAACACACTTTCATCTGCGTTGTGTCTATGCTCACAAAACTTTTTTCCTATAAGCTTCAGGTGTTATCTTACAGCATTCTAAAAGACAGTTCTTTACAATATTATAATTTAAGCAATCAGTGTCAGACAATTTAGAAATAGCAGTTACAGTTTTGCCATGGAGTAAGGGGGTCAGGAATCATACCCAGACCCATTGGTCAACAGTATACTGTTTACACAACCTCTGAAACATATGAATGAAACTATCAAAATTATCCCTCTGTGTAAATTGTGGAAGACATTTACTGTCCTTTGTTGCTTCTGGGGATTGATTATTCCCTTCCCCATTACCTCCATGACTCTGGCGAAGAGTCAGCATCTCCTTTTCATGTTGCCTCTGTCTCTCCTTCTCCTCAGCCTCCATCCATTGCAGTTTTTCATTTTCCTTAGCCTCTAGACATCTCAGTATCTCTGCTGCTTCTATTTCCAATTGCTTGGCCTCCAGCTCCAGTCTCTAACTGCAGATGGAATTTTAAGTCCTTTGTGGAAAGGTTGAACTGTCCATTTTTCTGAGAGTTGCACATCTCCAAGGCCAGCCTGGTTGTCCTCCTGATTGCTGGTCTGTGATGTAACTGTGCCCAAAGCTTCAATCATTTCTGCCTTAGTCAGGTTGGCATGTACCAGCCCTTTAGCCTGGCACATCTCAGCCAACTGGGTCTTTGTCAGCTTGCCATACTCCTCTGCTGACAAGCTTGCCTGTGCTCCCTAAGTAAGCTAACAAAAATAAATAAATAAATAAAACAATTGTGATGTGAAACTCAGAATGTTCACTGCATGGCTGTCTGAAAGTACAAACACCTTCAGTGAGCACTGTACACAGGCTACAGGAATTCAATGTCTACACCACTACAAGCCAATTAGTATGTGATGTGGATATCCCACCACTATCCACCAATTAATATGTGATGTGAATATCCCACCATTGTCCACCAATTAATATGTGATGCCCCTGCATTGGCCAGTAATCAAGGAGCCTCAATCCTCACCACTGGGAACAGTGAGGGATGTACACACTGGGAAGATGACACCTACACACACAGTAAAGTGCAATTCCCTTAAGAGCACACAGAGATCACAGTCAGTCTGGGGCTGGTTTCTCAGTCTTTCTCCAGATCCCCAACAAGACTCCCCATTGGCAGAGCTATAGAGTGGAGTCCTTAGCCAGAGTTTGAAGCCAAGTGCTCCCAACACTCTCTCTGTCCAACTAGTGCTTTGTATCCCTGCCCAAGTAGCTAACACAGGCACACATTTTGAGATTTTATTTATACACAAACACACACCTGGGAAAGCCTGGCACAGGTTTATTAGCTATGTCCTCTTCTTCCCAGATTATAAGGTAGTTATCACTGCCACCAGAACTCCTTATAAGCTACTTTTAAGGCCATTAACGAAGGGTGCCCAATCCTACTGTGCAATGTTACTATTATCCAAATCGTAGTTTTGACCAAGCACCAGGCTATTAGGAGTGGCCTGTACAGTGTCAACAAATAGATATGCAAGTGCTCTAAGAGCTTAAATATGTCTCACAAATATCAGCCACAAAGATAGGTTTAAATATATTTAATAATAAATAAAAAAACAAGAAAATACTCAGTCAATCAACACAGTAATGTCAGAGTTCAGAATCACAGGAAATATTTTAAAACAACATTGCAGAAGAGTCTCAGATAAATACAGAACACATCTAAACTAATATTTACTATATTCCTATCTATATCTAAAAGAGATACTATATCCCAAATCTTACTTACAGAGGAAGCCAAGTACAGATGGTGATGATGAGTGGATTTTCTTGCTAGGTACAAGACAAAATACCAAATGCACAGCCTCTCTCTGAGAGAGTTCCCAAATTAATATCAAACATTACCTTTGAGTCAGCTTGGATGACATCGCTCTTTGTCATCTGACCTCAGTTCCCAGGCTAAACAGAACCTAACAAAATTTAGCATCTCTGTGTGAGAAATACACATCTCTCAGAACTGTGCATCTGCTAGGAATTCATAAAGCAATAAAACACTTTTTACATGTTAAACCTAGTAATTACTTCTGTCCAAGACAGTACAAAAAATTTCTAGCTCTAGACATTGTGTTTCCTACTGAACTGAAACTGAGAGATAACATCTTTTGTTTATGACCCACCTATAAAGTAACTTAACCTCAACTGTTCTTAAGTTTTGCAAGTTAATCTTCTATGTTCCAACACAGTACACTGTGGATACATCTTAGCTCAGTACATAACAAACAGTCCTGTATAAATCATATCAATATTCACAAATGACATAGATGTATCTACAAAATTCTACATAGCTGGGCTGGCAGTATTTCCCTATATTACAAGAGGTATGAGGTTTTGTACAAGTGCTCACCAAAAAAGTTTACTTTTGAACTTACCAAAATTCTTGCAGAGTATGGGAATAGTCTTTTCAATATGTTTATTCAATATGTATTAACTTTTTCTTCATAATTACTGTTTACTGTTAATTAATCTTTTACAGTCTATCCAAAGCTTACATTTAGATGATAGAAATGTCTTTCTTTATATTTGCATTAAATTTGCAAAGTGAAGAAGAGTGATAGAGAACACTAGCCCGAAGATCTCCTTCCTGGTAATGGTTGTACTCGACCAGTGTTGTATGGATCCTAAAGATTTGCTAAATGTTGGCCCAAGCATTTTCTTTTCCTAAAACTGAATCTACAAATGTCAGTAATAAGATTTTCTATGTTAGATGAACAGTTCATTACTTTTATTTCCATCCAAAATAATTTCAACAAGCAAAGTAATGACTTATAACATTGGGGGAAATTTAATAAAGCCTACACAGTCTTTTTTACCAAGTACGCATTGTGGCACGCTGTTTACATGAAAGTAATCAGGTTTGCATTCCAGTAAGCAGTGCTGAGTGACACGCTCATTCCATGACATTCAAATAATCTCATAAAGAGGTGAATTTCATGCAAATGAGGTAAGCAGAGTGATCCAGCAAGAAGATAGGCAGCCCTGCAGACCCCGTGTTTGTGTCCGTAGTGTAGACAGAAAAAATCCATGTACTGGATTTCAGACAGACAACAGGTGCTGTAAAAATGCAGGTAGATGGACAGAAATGGCATAGCACATATAAATATGACCAAAACTATCCACTGTGTGTCCAAAAACATAAGGGAAATAATGTATTACTTTTTTTTAATAATCTGGGTATGTTTTCACAGCACACTGTAGTACACAAACATGCTTTTATGGAAAAAAAAGAGTGGAAACACCACAATTAGTATGTGGCAGAAATTTATCATAGGACCCTGTGTGGAGTATCTGCAATGGTGCAATGATGCTGTTGCTAACAAGTTAAGGCTTGGAGCCATGTAGTTTACAGGTTGTGTCCACGGATCCCTATGCAAATGAGGTGGGGTTACTGAATAGCACAAATGGGTATTGTGTCCAGATATCCTTTCTGTGTAGGCACAGAACCATACTGGTGTTCACAGAAGAGGTAGCTAACATCAAGAGGGGGTGTGTCTGAAGACTTGTAAGCTCCACTATGCCTCAGCGGGGGGTGGCGGTTGTACAATGGCTGCAAAGTTTTATTTACCTTTGGGGCATGTGTTTCCATGTGATTGCATGGCATGCTGCCATGCTGAGTGTGACCTTTCAGGGGGGCGTGTACAGTGACTGCTTTGCTTACCTTCGCGGCACATGTTTCCATGTATTAAGGTGGTGTGCCACTGTGCTGAGTGTATCTAAAAGCCAATGAGATATTAATTACTGATGACCCCTGTAGCACTTAAACTAGGGCCATTAAATCTTCTTAATGATGTACTTGGCTGGTGGAATGCATCATAGGTAGCCAATCACACAGTCAGCACCTACAGTAGAGCACTATAAAGTATCCATGCACCCTACATTCTGATTTTTCATGCATACTCTGCACCATAAGAGTACAGACTTGGGAATTTTAACTGACAGACTGCTAGGTGCTGCTGCAGGTCTGCTACATCTGTATGTGCCAGATGCTGAAGTCAATGCTGCTGCTGGTGCTGCTGACAACAGTACTAGGCAGAGAAGGAAAAGAGTGTTCAGGCCTAGGGTAACCTTCCAGGAGCTACATGAGCTGGAGATTGTAGAGCGCTACAAGGTGGACAGGGACATACTACAAAAACTCACTGAGCTCTGCCGCCCTCAACTCAGACCCAGCGCCAACAGAGTGGAACCCCTCCCAGTGGAAACAAAGGCATGTGTAGCCCTTAGGATAATAGCCACAGGTACCTTCCAAAGACCAACTGAGGACATGATGGGGGTCTCACAGGCATCAGCATCCAGGGTACTCCACCAGTTCCTGGATGCCATGCTACCACATGCCAGTGAGGACATTTATTTTCCCCTCACTCCTGAGGTGAAGGCCAGCAATATGCAACACTTCTAACATGTAGCACACTACCCTGAGGTATTGGGTGCCATAGATTGCACACATGTACACATCAAGGCACCACCTAGTGAGGAGGGTAGAATCTACATCAACAACAAGGGGTATCACTCCATCAACTGCTAGGTCATGTGCAATGCCCAGGGCATTATCATGAATGTGTGTGATTGCAGCCATGGCAGTTATCACACCTCCCATATCTGGTATGCATCACAGCTGTGCCAGATGTTTGCTAGGGGGGACATTCCACATGGTCCTTTACTGGGGGATGCTACCGTGGATGATGATACCCATCAGAAATGCACACACACCCACAGAAAACACCATAATGAGGCACATACACAAACTAGGAACATCATAGAGCATGTGTTTTGGCTGCTGAGGTCATGGTTTAGATACCTTGATATATATGGTGGAGCCCTGCAGTACTCTTCAGCCACATGTGCACATATGTTCACAGTATGTGCCATGCTGCACAACATGATCTTATGGAAACAGTTGCAGCAGGATCAGCAAAGGGAAGGGATACATAGCCCCCCACCAGTGCCTAGGTCATCACAGCCACACTCACAAGAGGACTCTGAGGAGGACCCCCCTGATTATGTCCCTGTAGGCAGATGTAGGCATGCCCAGTATGCCTTGCATTGGCTAAGAGACAATGCATAGCACATTCTCTGACAAACTGGGGCCATAGGGACTGACACCTTACTCCTACTCACATACATATATTAAAATAGCTGATGCCAGGAAATCCACACAATCTGTACCTATCCATGTATTGATTGTGTACTGTTTGCATTACACAGAGTAAGCCCTGAACTACAGGTCTCCCAACTGCTACATTTGCAAGGCAAGTCTCTAAGCTACACACCAATTGTATGGCTATGCCCTTGCAACTCCCACTCTAAAATCATCCACCCCATCCAACGACTACCTTTCTTTCCACTCCACTAACTATCTTGATTATAGCAAGCTTAGATGCTCATAAGCCTAGTACTTATTATACAGCAGGAACTTCTTACTGTAACATTTGTTAATGTCTGTTATGTACTTCACAGATAAAGATTCTAGTTGTCTTCTGATGTACTATGTTCTTCATCTGTAAATATGTTGCAAGTAATTGCTATGTTATATTGTTAATTGCTATGTAATCCAATGTAACTACTGTCTGTTTATTTTAACTCTGGAGCTTTTCTCCCCGGGCATCCACTGAAAACGGATCTATGTCCAGTTGGACACTCCCAGTCAACAAATGTACATAAATAAATAAATTGTAAAGATTACTATAATATGGCATATGTATGTATCTGCTGCTGGTTTGCAAGGAAATATAGTGGTCTAATTGGACAGATATAACATCCACATGGGACTACAGATACCTAGTCCAATAGTATGTGTTTCTTAATAATAACTAGGCTTCATGTTGGGAATATTCACTACATCAGTCAAGGGAGATGTTAAACAGTGGGGTCACATGATATTTGGACTACTGTATATCCCAGCAGATTATGTGCCATTGATTCCCCAACCTCAACACAGCAGTGTACACATACAACTGTTTTAACAGAAATTTGCCTATGGTATATCAGTGGGCCAGGTAATCACAGGGCTATAATATAGATATTGCTCACACCATTGTATGTCTCTCCTCATGCAGGATAACAATGCACATACTTATGCTGTTGATTGTGTGATGAATGACTCCTCTCTGTCTGGTTACCTGAGTGGCTCAGTGGACTAGGGAAGCTAGCATGAGTGATGCGGTCAGTGGTTCTAATCTAAAATTATTCATATCTTCAGCATGTGAGGTAGTACTTTGTTGGTGTTTTCACAGACTGTCATACCCCTTACTGCAAGAAATCTGGACAAAGCCAATAAGACTGGAGGGACAAAGGCCCCAAAATAGGGTCAGAGTACAAGTATTGTCCCCATAAACCTAGAAAGTCACTGGAAGTAATGGTGTTGTATTATTAGATATGTTCTGAAGGGTATAATGTCTGAAACAAATGTTTGTCTGTAAGTAGTATAATGTAGTGATGTCAATATTCAATACTTCACCAGAAGACCATAAATGTATGAGGAACAGAACAAACCTATGAGGCAAAACTGTGGACAATCTGTGGAAATCAGGACAGTTAAGAAATATGCAAACTGTCAGTCTGTTGGTGGTGTAAAATTACCAACAGCAGTCACAAATTAAGTACAGCGTACAGCTGGTGAATGCTGTGGAAAATTTGAGTGAAGTGCAGTACTGCAGAAACAGGGGTGGATGTTAATGTTTGTAACATACAAAATCCTAGACTAGAGTACAAGTAGGTGTGGACTGTAGTCACCTTATTAGTACTTACAGTCCCACTGGGCATGCCCATAAAATTAGTTAAAATGATCTCAGTATATTAAAATGATACATACATCCCCCAAATATATCTACATAACACATATACATACTGTATCATACACACACCCAGCTACAGTTATACATAAATCCCTGTTGTATACATAAATATGTGGGTGGATGGCTGTATTGTCCAACATAACCTAATAATAGTGAGTAAATCTCCGCTGTCACACAGCCATACTGTTGCTCAAAGGATCCAAGATTAGGGTGCAACAGTACAAATTCCACTAACCCACAGACCCCTGTGCCTGCTGGATGTCACCACATAGCCAGACGTAGATGAGTTGTAATGTATAGCATTGTCAATGCATGTATGGACAGGGCAACTTGTCCTTGCCCACAGGTATGTCTGTTAACTGCAAGCAGCCACATATGGCCATTCTGCTAACTGTGCACACATAGCTATAATAATTACAGTTATCCCATTGCTAGGATACTAGATGCAGATAACAGTATGAAGTAATATCACACTGCAGGGCACAGATGCTGTTCAATGCAGGCCTAGTCTGTGTAATGCACAAGTACTGTGCCTGTAATCACACATACAACAGACTTACGTTGTGGTGAGTTCAATAAGTACTGTGATCTATAGTGTATAAGACTAAATGTGCAAAGGTTCTAATCTCACACCAGCCCACTTGGTGCATGACAGTGTCAGAGAGAGAGAGAGAGAGAGAATGTGTGTGTGTGTGTGTGTGTGTGTGTGTGTGTGTGTGTGTGTGTGTGTGTGTGTGTGTGTGTGTATATCACCCTGCAAATGAATGGCCATGACCTCATGAGCTATCCACCTACAATGATTATACACTTTTTGAACCTGTAACTTGTGGATAGCTTTCACACTGCCATCTACTACAAGGCTTGATGATGTCAGCCACCTTAAGATTAACTTAAGCTGACAATATAATATCAGATGTAAGCCGTGGCACATGTGATATAAGACTAGATAAGCAGGAGTTTTAATCTCTCTGCAACCCACTTGGTGTGATGCAATGCTTATACACTTTTTGGCCCTGTGAGTAGCTGCTAGCTTCTACACTGCATTATCCTACAAGGCCTGATGTCAGCCACCTTAAGACTACCAGCTGACAATGTAACATCAGATGTAAGCTGTGGCACATGAGATAAGTACTGTAATTTTATATTGTCTAAGACTAGATAGTTAGGGGTTCTAATCTCACTCCAACCTACTTGGTGCATGACTGTGTCAGTGTGCGTGTATCTCCCAGCAAATGAATAGATATATGGTCATGGGCTATCCACCTGAAATGGTTATACACTTTTTGGCCCTGTAACTTCTAATCTAATAGGGGTTCTAATCTCAACCCAGCCCACTTTGTGTGTGTGTGTGTGTGTGTGTGTGTGTGTGTGTGTGTGTGTGTGTGTGTATATATATCCATATGGCATAACCTTGGTAGCCTAGACATTTGTAGGGTTTTGCAATGTTTTATTTGTATCAGGTGATGTGGCCCCCAAAAGGACTGACCACAACAAGTCAAGGATATGTCATCAAACATATGTCCTAAAATGATAGTACTAGCAGACATGAGATGTGTTGCATGCACCACATACTGTGATCTGTAGTATGTAATATTGCATAGGTAAGTGTGCACATCTACATACAGCCAACCTGCACTACATGTGTGCCTTGCCATGTCCTGTACGCACTGATTAGAAGTTATGATAGCCTTAATGTAGCCATGTGTTTGTGTGAGTCTCTTAGAGCATTTTACAGCATGTTATGGAACCATGGGCTGCATGGATTGAACACAGAGAGTACTGTAGCCTTCGACTGTCACTGGTTGGAAAAATGTGGATGCATTCACTGTTGTACAACAAGTACTGGCAGGATTTGGATGTACATCACAGACTGGCACTGATATACTGAATGTGACAGTCATCACAGCTATCATTGCATACAATTGCACCCTTGCCTTTTCATTACACAGTCATATCATACAACTGTAGCAGTCACACAGATACCAAGGAACACCAATACACATCATAGAGAACATGTACTATGGAGTCCATGTCAGGACTGTACATGTGTAGTCTGTCTTCGAAGTGCTCTGTAGGGGTTGTGTATGGCTCCATACAGGGAGATATTAGTTCCTTGTTCCCACTGTGTACCTCCCGTATATCCATGACAGGACTAACACGTGTCTCCTGTGCTACACACCAACATCAGTGTGGTATGCATAGTACATGCTGGTTAGACAAGTATGTAACACAGGAAGTATACCCTACATGAAACAGGCCCCTATGCATGTCACACACACACATCTGCTGTGACACATCATGTGCAGGTTACATATTGAGATGCAGAACACAACAATCATAACTGTTGCCAGGCAACTGTTGGTACTGGACACAGGATATATGTAGATACGTCGTCTCCATCAGAACCCTGGTGGCACTTTTGAAGGGTAGCAGACCTTCTCACAGATTAGGGATGCATGAGTATGCTGAATACCAGCGTTGTCCTTCTTAGCCTGTTATATATGTATGAAAGTATGAAGCCATGCAGTTATAGTGCTGTACCTTGCTGATAACATATGTCCACTGTGCTGACATGCTTTTCTATGCTGTTTTATTTCCACTGTGTATCCATAGGTTATCCCAAAAGACTTCTGTAACAGAAACATAAACAGGTGCATGACACACCTGTCATTGTGTAACTACACAGCCAATTCAACAACATACAACATAAGGGTCACATAAGGTATACAGATTTATGTGGTGTACATGTGGCAAATGCAACATATTATACCTCTTGTCAACCACTGCAAGAGGCATGGTGAACCAACACTGCATTACACAAGTACATGTTAAGTAATATAGTCACCCTGTGCATCAGATACATAGCTGCATTTCCCTGCATTGATGGCAAGGATGACAGGGATGTGGCACAGGAATCATCACTTGCACAAAGTGTTGTATGAGGATGCAGGAGGCCTTGGCTGGCCTAAATGGTAGACAGCATGTGTGTGAGTCAGGAGGGAGCATGAAAGATGGACCATGGAGAGGTGCTGTGTGTGTCTGTAATAATCTGCCTGTAACAGTGGTGTGTGAGTGTGTACATGTATACAGTCAAGCTCAGTGCCAGCCCTACACATGTGTATGTTGGATAGCTTTGTACCATACATGGTAGAATTGACAGTTCACAGTCTCCATCCCCAAACAAGGAAATTGCCTCTGCCAGGAGTTGCACTGGCACGTCCATGCCCAAGGTCAGAAGTGGTGCTAGTACCTGACAGTGACTGCTGTCTGCTGGGACCATGTCCCCCATAGGACCACCCAGGACATGAGCCCATGGCCTGCCACATTGTGGTGTGGACAGCACACTCCCCTCTGTAGTACTGAATGTAATGCCACTATGAGAGTGTGAGTATGCATGGCCACATGGACTCTTAGCAGATGGTGTTGCTACACAACAATGAAAAAAGAAGTTGGTAACACAAAAGCATACGAGACGGCCTACTACGAAAAATATCCACAAGTTTGTTGCAAGAACAGTATCCTTCTTGAAAACAGTCCACGTTTGAACAGACAGTTGTTTATTAAAAAAACAAATTGCGTAAAACACTCCAAGCATTTTTCGTTCGGAACAGTGTCCGAACTTCATCAGACAAACACTAACACTGTTGAAGCTCCATATTAAAAAGTGTATTAATTATGACGTCATTCGTAATTAGTCAATTAAAAACATTAAATACCTAAATCGGGCCAGTTAGATTAATGAAAAAATTAAAACATTAAAAAATTGAAACAATCCAACTGCTCGAAAACAGTCCAACCCACTCAGAGGCACAACACATCAAGTCCAACAAATAAAACAAAATAAAACAAACACCAGCTATATTTTAAAAAATGTATATATAAAAGCGTGTACTTTCTCTTCTATGAACCAGGCATTCAATCGTCCATAAGAGAAGGTCAATAGAAAATTAACTAACACATATTTTAGATAAAATTATACAGATCTACTTTAAATAAGACTCCACATACTTGTTTAACGTGAAAGACCTTTCATCTTGTCAACCTATTGAGTATGCACGAATTTCCCTTTTCTAAAACTAGGGTCTACCTCAAGACGAAGTCGTTCTCTCAACATGGGGATGCCACTTCAACTGTTTGAAATGTGTAATAAGAGTTAAACATGTATGTTCAGCATATAAACTATATTGCTATCAGAAATTAAAAAACTTTTCTTGTTTAACTGGATTTTACTATGTCGTCATTCATTTATAATTATTCATAGTTCATATTTCCTACTATAAAATTAATAAAATTTTAATAAATTTACTCAATATATATAACATTATATTAAACGCTTAAGTGACTTCATAAAAATGTTGTCATCAATCCCTAAAATGTTTATCTTAACAAACTTCTGAGTTTTAATATACATGTGATTGAGCATACTTCGTTTAGCCCTGGGTCCCTACAGGCCATTAACCGAAGTTGCCAACCTAGTTCCTTCTTTTCTAGTTGGAGTCTCAACAAATTTTCATTTACTAGGTCGGTGCCATTCACCGTCACTTGGTCAATGGCCATAAAATTAAATGAATGCCCTGTATTTTGTGTACAATGTCTTGCAAGGGCATTCTCATCTTTATTTTTAGTGATAGCGTAAGTATGTTTATACACTCTGTCTTTCAGACGCCTATCCATCTTCCCTACGTAGAATGATGGGCACTGATTGCACTTGGCTAAATAAACTACTCTTTTGCTGTTACAATTGTAGCTGTCCCTAACAAGGAAGGTCTCCTTCCTAATAGTAAAAGAATCAGTTGGCTCTATATATGCACAATACCTACATGTTCCACAATTTTTTGTACCTCCCTTCCCTTTATTCATTCTTAATTTCCTTTCTAATAACTGTTTCATATTAGTACCTCTCCTAAATGTAATAATGGGACCATAGTTAAAAATGTTTGTCAATTATTTGTCTAATGATAGACAAAACCAGTACTTTTTAACTGTTCTACAAATGTCAAATGCTTCTGGGCAAAACGCAAATGTAAAAGCTACCATGAAATTCTTGTTTCTCATTGTCATGTCATCAGTGGAAACATCAAGGTTACTAGCAATCTCTACATTTCCAGCATCTGTCCCATTATGATACACCTGGTTAGTGGAATCAACCTCAGGTTGTATTTTCAGTATAGCTTTGTACAACCCTTGTCTTCTTTTTAATTTGACTTCCTTAAAAATTCCTTCTAAGAATGAATCTGGGTAACCCCTATGGGAAAACATTAAATACAAATTCTCACACTCGTTTTCAAAGTCTTCGTCCAGTGTAATCATCTTGGCTGCCCTTACGAGCTGGCCTTTCACCACTGATTTCTTTTGGTGACGGGGGTGTGAACTTGAAAAATGGAGGTATGTATTGGAAAATGTGCTCTTTCTATATATTTTTGATACATACTGCCCTGGATTTTTACTTAGGTTGATGTCAAGGAAACAGATAACAGATTTCTGGAAGTTCATAGTGAACTTTAGAAAACCTGTAGTAGAATTTAAGTATTTAACAAATGCTTCAGCTTCTTCTTCTTGACCTTTTAGTAAAATAAAAATATCATCCAGGGACCTTTTGTACATATAAATATTAGTTTTCCAGAGGCTATTTAGCACATGGGTAGTCTCCCAGTGGGCCATAACCAAGTTTGCAAAACTTGCGCCCACTGGGGACCCCATTGCTACACCTATTTTTTGCAAAAAGAGTTTGTCCTCAAATGAAACAAAGTTGTTCTTTAAAATAATATCCAGTAACTGTTCTACTAAATTGCATTCGTCACTTGTGGCCCCCTTTGAACCTATAAATTCCACTACCCACTGAATACTTAAGTCTTGAGGGATACATGAGTATAACTCACACACATCTATTGTCAAAAAATTTAACGTGGTATCAAATACAATGTTTTGCATGCTTTCCAAAAAGACCATGAGTCTTTTAGGATTTGATCTTCATTTTCCACATATTTTTTAAGAATAGAGTCCACAAATTTTGCAGAAGGATATGTTATTGATTCCCTCGCATCAACAAGTGTTCTAAATGGTGGGTTCCCTAAGTTCTTGTGAAGCTTAGGGATATCAAAAATTTTAGGAATTCTTGGGGCCAACATTGTCAAATAGTGACTTTGTTCGCTGTCAATTAAACCATCAATAAACAAATCGTTAATAAACAGTTTGATATTATGATATGCCTGGTTTATGCCTTCTAAACGAAGTATGCTCAATCACATGTATATTAAAACTCAGAAGTTTATTAAGATAAACATTTTAGGGATTGATGACAAGATTTTTATGAAGTCACTTAAGCGTTTAATATAATGTTATATATATTGAGTAAATTTATTAAAATTTTATTAATTTTATAGTAGGAAATACGAACTATGAATAATTATAAATGAATGACGACATAGTAAAATCCAGTTTGACAAGAAAAGTTTTTTAATTTCTGATAGCAATATAGTTTATATGCTGAACATACATGTTTAACTCTTATTACACATTTCAAACAGTTGAAGTGGCATCCCCATGTTGAGAGAACGACTTCATCTTGAGGTAGACCCTAGTTTTAGAAAAGGGAAATTCGTGCATACTCAATAGGTTGACAAGATGAAAGGTCTTTCACGTTAAACAAGTATGTGGAGTCTTATTTAAAGTAGATCTGTATAATTTTATCTAAAATATGTGTTAGTTAATTTTCTATTGACCTTCTCTTATGGACGATTGAACGCCTGGTTCATAGAAGAGAAAGTACACGCTTTTATATATACATTTTTTAAAATATAGCTGGTGTTTGTTTTATTTTGTTTTATTTGTTGGACTTGATGTGTTGTGCCACTGAGTGGGTTGGACTGTTTTTGAGCAGTTGGATTGTTTCAATTTTTTAATTTTTTAATTTTTTCATTAATCTAACTGGCCCGATTTAGGTATTTAATGTTTTTAATTGACTAATTACGAATGACGTCATAATTAATACACTTTTTAATATGGAGCTTCAACAGTGTTAGTGTTTGTCTGATGAAGTTCGGACACTGTTCCGAACGAAAAACGCTTGGAGTGTTTTACGCGATTTGTTTTTTTTTTTTTAATAAACAACTGTCTGTTCAAACGTGGACTGTTTTTAAGAAGGATACTGTTCTAGCAACAAACTTGTGGATATTTTTTGTAGGAGGCCGTCTCGTATGCTTTTGTGTTACCAATTTCTTTTTTCATTGTTGTGTTGTGTCGCATTCTACCGTTTAGTTCCTGGTTTGTTTCAAAGGGTTGGTTATCACGCATAGAGGATGGCAATACACAGGAAGGGGATTGCCCTTCGCAAGGCAATCTAACACAGCTTCTTGAACTAATTAATGCATGCTTGGATCGGTTAACCGAAAAGGTTGGCAGCATGAGTCAAACAAGCAAACAAGTTACCCATTTTTCTGGTAACACTGATCGGAGTCCAACTCAGTTACAGGGAGCATCTCAGAATAATAAAAAAATGTCATCACTATGCGGACAGGCAGGAGAACGGAGCACGGGTCTTCCTGCACCCCCAAATGATAATTTCGATCCAGGTAACTGGTTAAATGACGAACTAAATCTGGATGTCACAGAGAGCACTACCCCAAGTGCAGCTGGAAATGCAAGTAAGTCTACCTTGGTAGAAAAACTTAAACTTTTTGATACTAAGTTATTCAAAATCAAGAAAACACAATTGGAATTGAATTACCTGAACAAATGTATCAAGGAGAAAATAGTTCCCAAAGGTTTAAGACTTTTTTCATATCCAAGTGGCTTAGAATTTGGTATAGAATTTTACAATGAACTGATAGAACTGTATAACAATCACGGGCTGGAAATTTTAAAGTGCATGGTCAAACACTATCAAATAGCATTGGGAGTTTTGACCACTGAAACCACAGTTTTGGAAAAAGAAATTAAAGACGATTTGGATTACCACAGATATGAGTTTGAATTTAGTAGAACTTTATCTAGTATTGCTCAGCAAATGGTCAAATTAAAAGCAACTAAAATTAAAAAACTGGACAGAGACTTAAAAGCCTATAGAGAAGGGTTAGCTTTCCCCAAACCTCCTGGTTCACAAACTGGGACTGGGAAATCGAAATCTATTATAGACCATACTAAAACATGGGATCAACCGCGTGGGTACTTTAATGGAAATAACACTAAGGGACATATGGGCAGTGTCCCTAACATGGATTTGGACTTGGAAACTGTGGATCCTGGTTATGTTGTAGAGGAAATGAGTGACCCTAATCCTAACCTGGACCCCTTAGAGGAAGTCAAATGGCAATCACAAGACCCCCAAAAAAACTACAGGGGGGGGGCAACTGGAAACCGAAACCACCACCTGGCCTGAAGAGACAATACAACACTCGCAGCACCGACAAACAGTGGGATTAACCCTTTTTGAGATAGTGAATAACAAGGATGGAGACTTTAATATATATAACTACACTGAGTGTTGTATCGATAGGGGTTTGGTAGAGCCCTTTGCAAAAGGCCTAACTTTTGTGCCCTCGAAAACCTGTGATATTGTTGAACTTTTAACAGACCTTAAAATGTTTACTCGTAGGTTAATCTTAAACATCATGTTTGGTAATTCCAATACTAATGTTGATGCCTTGCGAGTAACTAGTAGTTTTAACCCACCACAAAATGGGTTATTATATATGTTTGAACAACTTTGTGAAACAGAATTTAGGGAAATAATTAGCAAAGGTCATAGAAGTTGACAATATGACAATACATCTGAAGAAGAGAGGAATTTATTGACTCTTTTCAGAAGCCTCCCAATAAGACTTATGAAACCTAACAAGGGGGGTGGGCTTGCAGTTGTCTACAACAGTGACTATTCCAAAATAATGTTAGCATTATTAGAGAAGGACACCTATGAAACTGTTAGTAGGAATCAACTAAACCAGGCATATCATAATATCAAACTGTTTATTAACGATTTGTTTATTGTTGGTTTGACAGCGAACAAAGTCACTATTTAACAATGTTGGCCCCAAGAATTCCTAAAATTTGTGGTATCCCTAAGCTTCACAAGAACCTAGGGAACCCACCATTTAGAACACTTGTTGATGCGAGGCAATCAATAACATATCCTTCTGCAAAATTTGTGGACTCTATTCTTAAAAAATATGTGGAAAATGAAGATCAAATCCTAAAAGACTCATGGTCTTTTTTGGAAAGCATGCAAAACATTGTATTTGATACCACGTTAAATTTTTTGACAATAGATGTGTGTGAGTTATACTCATGTATCCCTCAAGACTTAGGTATTCAGTGGGTAGTGGAATTTATAGGTTCAAAGGGGGCCACAAGTGACGAATGCAATTTAGTAGAACAGTTACTGGATATTATTTTAAAGAACAATTTTGTTTCCTTTGAGGACAAACTCTTTTTGCAAAAAATAGGTGTAGCAATGGGGTCCCCAGCGGGCGCAAGTTTTGCAAACTTGGTTATGGCCCACTGGGAGACTACCCGTGTGCTAAATAGCCTCTGGAAAACTAATATTTATATGTACAAAAGGTACCTGGATGATATTTTTATTTTACTAAAAGGTCAAGAAGAAGAAGCTGAAGCATTTGTTAAATACTTAAATTCTACTACAGGTTTTCTAAAGTTCACTATGAACTTCCAGAAATCTGCTATCTGTTTCCTTGACATCGACCTAAGTAAAAATCCAGGGCAGTATGTATCAAAAATATATAGAAAGAGCACATTTTCCAATACATACCTCCATTTTTCAAGTTCACACCCCCGTCACCAAAAGAAATCAGTGGTGAAAGGCCAGCTCGTAAGGGCAGCCAAGATGATTACACTGGACGAAGACTTTGAAAACGAGTGTGAGAATTTGTATTTAATGTTTTCCCATAGGGGTTACCCAAATTCATTCTTAGAAGGATTTTTTAAGGAAGTCAAATTAAAAAGAAGACAAGGGTTGTACAAAGCTATACTGAAAATACAACCTGAGGTTGATTCCACTAACCAGGTGTATCATATTGGGACAGATGCTGGAAATGTAGAGATTGCTAGTAACCTTGATGTTTCCACTGATGACATGACAATGAGAAACAAGAATTTCACAGTAGCTTTTACATTTACGTTTTGCCCAGAAGCATTTGACATTTGTAGAACAGTTAAAAAGTACTGGTTTTGTCAATCATTAGACAAAGAATTGACGAAATTTTTTTAACTACGGTCCCATTATTACATTTAGGAGAGGTACTAATATGAAACAGTTATTAGAAAGGAAATTAAGAATGAATAAAGGGAAGGGAGGTACAAAAAAATGTGGAACATGTAGGTACTGTCCATATATAGAGCCAACTGATTCTTTTACTATTAGGAAGGAGACCTTCCTTGTTAGGGACAGTTACAATTGTAACAGCAAAAGAGTAGTTTATTTAGCCCAGTGCAATCAGTGCCCATCATTCTACGTAGGGAAGATGGATAGGCATCTGAAAGACAGAGTGTACGAACATACTTACGCTATCACTAAAAATAAAGATGAGAATGCCCTTGCAAGACATTGTACACAAAATACAGGGCATTCATTTAATTTTATGGCCATTGACCAAGTGACGGTGAATGGCACCGACCTAGTAAATGAAAATTTGTTGAGACTCCAACTAGAAAAGAAGGAACTAGGTTGGCAACTTCAGTTAATGGCCTGTAGGGACCCAGGGCTAAACGAAGTATGCTCAATCACATGTATATTAAAACTCAGAAGTTTGTTAAGATAAACATTTTAGGGATTGATGACAACATTTTTATGAAGTCACTTAAGCGTTTAATATAATGTTATATATATTGAGTAAATTTATTAAAATTTTATTAATTTTATAGTAGGAAATATGAACTATGAATAATTATAAATGAATGACGACATAGTAAAATCCAGTTAGACAAGAAAAGTTTTTTAATTTCTGATAGCAATATAGTTTATATGCTGAACATACATGTTTAACTCTTATTACACATTTCAAACAGTTGAAGTGGCATCCCCATGTTGAGAGAACGACTTCATCTTGAGGTAGACCCTAGTTTTAGAAAAGGGAAATTCGTGCATACTCAATAGGTTGACAAGATGAAAGGTCTTTCACGTTAAACAAGTATGTGGAGTCTTATTTAAAGTTGATCTGTATAATTTTATCTAAAATATGTGTTAGTTAAGTTTCTATTGACCTTCTCTTATGGATGATTGAATGCCTGGTTCATAGAAGAGAAAGTACACGCTTTTATATATACATTTTTTAAAATATAGCTGATGTTTGTTTTATTTTGTTTTATTTGTTGGACTTGATGTGTTGTGCCTCTGAGTGGGTTGGACTGTTTTCGAGCAGTTGGATTGTTTCAATTTTTTAATTTTTTAATTTTTTCATTAATCTAACTGGCCCGATTTAGGTATTTAATGTTTTTAATTGACTAATTACGAATGACGTCATAATTAATACACTTTTTAATATGGAGCTTCAACAGTGTTAGTGTTTGTCTGATGAAGTTCGGACACTGTTCGAGCAACGCTTGGAGTGTTTTACGCGATTTGTTTTTTTAATAAACAACTGTCTGTTCAAACGTGGACTGTTTTTAAGAAGGATACTGTTCTAGCAACAAACTTGTGGATATTTTTCATAGGAGGCCATCTCGTATGCTTTTGTGTTACTAACTTTTTTTTCATTGTTGTGTTGTGTCGCATTCCACTGTTTAGTAAATGGTGTTGCTGCCCTACATCCATGGGTCTGATGCTCAACTTCAACAACATGTTCCAGCACAGACAATGTGCTGTCCAAGACAGACACTGTCTCAGCCCACCATCTGTCCACTACATAAGTCAACCAATCCAGGGTGTCCCCAATGCTCTGGATGCTGTCACAGATGTCAGACTGTGTGGCATCCGTAACACTAAGCATACGCCTTGTGTTCCATTCAAAACTTGCCTGTGCCTCCATGATGGCTCAAAACATGCGCCGGCTGACCCGTGATTTGACATCTGCAACAGGTGATGGGCAAAACACAGGTGTCCTACAAGCACCCTGTCAATCCACCTATGTGGGACCTCACCAGCTCTTTGGCTATGGCCAATGTCTACACTCACTGAAGCCATAATTGCCTCACTTTCCTGCTCAATGTCTCCACCCTCTGATTTCCCAATACCTGTGGCCACCAGGGATGGAGTATGTGTGGGTATATAGACTGTGTGCAGTGACAGTGGGGACAGAAGAGGTATGTCTACCTCTGGGACAGATTCAGCTCCCAACACCCCCACCTGTGCCTCACTATGGCCACCATCATCATCAGTCTCCGAGATGACACTGACATCAGGTTGTGTAGGGGACAGACTTCAACCCCTACATTCACCTGCAATAAGAATGGAAAAAGCAATACATTAATACCTGCACTATTATGTACAAAAAGCATCAAAGACTCCTCAACGAAGACCAAGAACTGCATTAGCGGTCAAACAACTGCCTTCTCTGCCTTTGTCCACAAAGCACTACCTTGGAGCACAATTCAAATTCAACTCAGGACCTTTATAACTATCAAATGAAGTAAATCAAGTCAAACATGACCAGTAATATTTACCTTTTACTTACTCAGTATGCCACTATAATTGAATAAACAACACATCATACCCAGTGCAACTCTCTTCACAATTATATGGAAATATACATTTCATTGCCTAATGTATTTGCCTTCAACCTGTTGTATTTAAAAGGCATTTAAGATTTTTTTGCCTCATTTAAACCAGGAGCCTTATCTGCTTTTACCTGCAACTGCCAAAGTGTATCTGTTTGTTGAACTACAGTCCTGTGACTACCCCCTCTCAAAACCTTAGGTACCCCTTCCAGACTGGCATTTAAAAACATCCTATGCTGTCTGCACACATAATTATGTGTACATAAAGCATTATTCTGGCCCTTAACCATACTAGACTATCATTGCTCCTTAACAAAACAAGTTTCATATTTACCAAGGGCAGGACCACGGCCTTGGGCAATACCCGATGGACCTGTGAAAAGTTGAGGGTGGGGTAATGCCAGTACCATTGCATGCTGCAGCACAACAAGGTAATACATCCATATATCTCACATTTACAGTAGCTACTCTGTTACTTGTTGTATTGGTCCTAATCTGCGTATGAGTGCATACCTGAAGTCACACCCACCAAAGAACAAAGACATGACCCCCACATAAATGTATTTACAGCGTGACACACTGACTGCTACAGTATTACAATGATGATCACAGTAAGCTTACCTGCACGTTCCTCAGCTGTGGAAACTGTGGCACCCACCCCCATTATGCTCTGTGCGATGGATGCCAGGGAGCTGTCACATGTGCCTAGGTACACCAGGAATTCCTCAGTTGCCAAGAGCTGTTGTTCTTCTGCAGGCCCTACACTGGTGACGGCATAATCCCTGGCTGTTTCTACTGCCTGTCAACATGTAGCATTAATCATATCAGTTGCCCAGTGTTGAACCTGCTCATATGTCCTACCTGCAGGCCCATGGCATTAATGTCATGGACAAGGTATGATCACACTGCAGCCTGCTATTCCCTATTATGTCTCCCTGTGGGTAACAGGATGTCATGATGCTGCCTTAGTCCTTGCAAGATTATCTCATTCTCTGCATTCAAGAAGGGCGGGGTGTCATCTGTAGTGTATTATTCCTGAAAGACAACACAAGGGGAACACATTATGGGAGTACATACATGGACATCCATTATGTACAGATACAGCAAGGGCAAAATGGGTGGCACTATCCACTGCTTGCCACACATGGCATAAACCACTGTATGACCATACACCCAACACTCCTGTATACTCTGGTGTACTCCCTAAAGCCAACCAAAGAATAATATGTCATAGACGCACTGCCAGACAAATAGCAGTGTGCTATGACAATCACTATATAGGGACAGTCCTACAACATCACTGTACCACACTGACAAAATACAATGCCGTCCTGATGTATTATATGCTCCCTGTAGGTGTAAGTCAGCAGGGTATTACAGACATGTCGTTACCACAGGTCTATGGCCGACATACTGCTGTGATCCCTTTTCCCCATACCTATATACTCCCATCTGAATCCTGTTATACACAAAACTGCTATAGTGCAGTACTCTTCTGTTGAACTGTGTGTCTGGTAAAGTTTCACAAAGGAGTGGTCTGTGTGAGTAAGGTCTCATACAGAATGGTTCCTCGTAGCCAGCTACCTGCCTTTTAAACATGCTCCCCAACAGCAGATGATTACCTCTAAACCAATCTGTGGTTCTGAAATGCTAGCTGCAGCCAAAGCAGCAGAATTGCACTATCATTAGCCAATAACATGCAAGCACTCTGCAATGTATAAGGTCTTCATGTAGACCTGGGTCCCTTTCTTAGCTGTTGAGATGGACACTACTGGGGTGAGGATACTACATCATCACAGAGGGTAGGTTTGCAGCAGAAATCTTTACATAGAGCTGTGTGTATCACAGGCTGCAGCTCCTGCTGCAGGTAGTAAATGTAGGTAGAGAGTGTGGACATTTTGGAGGACAACAAGCTGTAGGTATATCTGTGTCAGCTATGTCAACCCTGTAGTAGAGGCAGTGCCAGGGTGAAAGTGACCTTTACACTCCAGTTAAGGTATGTGTTTAAGTTACGGATGTTAGGCAATTGTGTCAGTAACAGAGTACTAGGTGACATATTATACTGCTATACAGATATGTGAAGTGTGTCCCTACCTGCAGACCTCTGACTTCATGCACTGAAAAGTGGCTAATTTGCAATGCCTTTTGTGAATAAAGAGTATATTAGTGATCCATTAATTGCTGCCTTCACAATAATGTAATTGAAATGCAGCACACTGTATTTGAGCCCAAGACTGTGTGTGGCAAAATGTACTGTATGCAAGTCATTTAACAGACTGTGCTACTGATTCACTGCTACAGAAGATGCACTTGCAAGATATACTATATGTGCACACATACAGGCTGTGACAAACATTGTCTACATCCATCAGTATGTGCATGGCTTTATATGGATGTATTTCTGCACCAGAGTCCCATTTGAACATCTATTTTGCCATGAATGCCTTAGCAGGTGAATTTCTACATGCTGCTGATAAAATAGCATATTTACCTCCTATCACAGGCCTCAGTTACATCCATTATCATGTGTTTGGCTGTCTAGTGGTGTACTATTGGACCAGAATCCAAGGTACATTCCCAATTTTTCTATTACTGTTTATTCCAGTTTGAACAGTATGGCGTGGTAAACAGCTCTGCTGAAACACACCTAATGACTGTAAGTGGGTAATTACTATGCTTTGTTTAAACCACCTACTTTAATTAAGAGTTGTGTGGTGTGATGGGTTAATGCAGTGTGTTACAGGTGTGAAGGGCTTTGGTTTGAAACATGATAGAAGTGCTTACTTTGTACATGTGACTTACAATGTTGAACACACATATACTCATTATAGCTCTATTTAGCTGAGCTAAGTGAAGCTGCATGATGTGGCGAGTCGCGCAGCTCCACTCTTAAAAAATACAAAGAAAAGAAAAAAGGGGAGATGGGAAAGTAGTGAAATGAGGGCGAGCAGGGGGAAAATTATAGGAAGACAGGGAGGGATATGCAGGAAGGGTGTAGAAAGAACCATAGCTATCCATTTCTTCTAAAGCAACAACTAGGCACTTTGACAGATTTGTACATGAATTTGGATTCTCAAACTGAGAGAGAGGGGTGAGGAAAACATAAATGCATTGTCAAGCCAATTGGACTGAATTATGTGTTTCCAGTGGCCATGTGTGAAATGAAGAGCCATGTATGGGACAATATTTTTTTTTTTTGGGGGGGGGGGACAGGTGCCCATTTTTTTTTTTATTAAGGTGAGAGTGGAATGTTGGAGAAGGGACATAGGTACATGTGGAGAAGGTAAGTTGAGTTGGTGCATTTGCAAACAGACAAGACAGCAGGCAGGAACAGTGTGTGATACATGAGGGGGGTGAACACCTTTGACAGGGAGGGTGTTGTGGAATCCAAGTCCCATGTGCCTCTAGACAGCAGCAGCATGACTCACATCCCCCACCCATGAGACCATTGGCACTGCTCCTTTACTGCCCGGAGGATGGTTGCACTGGAGGCTTGGCATCAGGGGACCCTGCTCCACCAGGATGGCCAGCATGATCTCAATGTGGAGCAGGCACTAGTCATAGACATGGTGGGCTATCCTGCATACCAGGACCAGTAGCTCATCATGGGTGACCACTCTCCCTCTGCCACCACTCCCAGAGAAGGACTGGACCCCATCCTCTGAGGCAGTACTACCCAATGCAACAGGTAGCACAGGAGCAGCAGGGGAAGCACCAGTGGTCTGGATCCCAGATATCCTGGGACCCAGTGCCACAGCCGGTTGAGGCAATGTAGGTGGATCAGCTGGAGCCGACCTACTTTGACATGCTGTGGGACATGAGGTAAAGCAATATGTTATGCTTAGTAACAACCAAATCATTGTTACTATTAACAGAATGGAACATCTTTATTAAGCCAAATACATATTAATGTATATTGTGTGCAACACAACATAATGCAACATAACAGCATGTCAGTGAGAAGTAAACATTACAGCCAGCAAAACAGTTAGTTTAACAACATATGTCAATATTGAATCATAATAAAATATAACATTAATCAACCAAATTTTCCAAAATATAGTTAGTTTAACAAATATATTAATATTAAATTATAATAATACATTACAATAATGATTAAATTAAGATAAGGGATGGGGAGAGAGAGAGAAAAGCATTCCCTTAGAAAGATTGCAGTTCTACAGGTGTCTACTGTCTGTTGTGATTACAGTGACTACATACATGCCTCTCAAGCTGATAGCATGAAACAATAAGTGGAAAGCACTAACAAATGCAGGTACAGAACTATTCAGAACAGTTTCACATAATGTGGACTTATATAACTACCAGGGTGTTCTGTAAATGGATATGGTAATACATTGTATTCCAGGTAATACTTTATCTGGTAAATATGTGACATATGAATTAGTCAGTTCTAATTACATTACAAGAAATCGTGACACTTGAGAGGCATGCTTGTGTACATCTATTAGACAGCTGTCATCCTTAGTTGGCAGGCATGGGAGTAGAACCCATTACCTGTAAATGCAGGGGACATCTGCAAATACTTTAATAATTGACTGCAGCAGCATAGTATGGACAAGCAAGAAATACAGCCATACTGGGATTGCACAGTTTTATTTCTGAATCAACAATGCTGATGCACATATTGTTGGTAATGAGTGTAACATTTTGTGAGATCTAAACACAATATCTGCACATAATATGGGTTAACTCACCTGTCACATTTGTATGTTCTTGGGGAGAGAGAAACTGTAAGCATTATGTGACTGATACTGAAAATGTAGTACTACATAGTACTGGATTCGAATCCAGGACTGTGTGTGGCAAAACATACAGTGTACAAGGAATTTAACAAACTGAGCTACTGAGGCACTGCTGACTGCAGGATGACTGCTACTTACCTGGAAACCACCTGGAAACATGCTATGAATTGTGCAATACAAGTTGCAGGACTGTCCTCCAGCATTGTAGTACTGTTACAGTGTTTTAGTAAACTGTAGTGCCAATAGAACACTCATGCATGGTATATAACCATACTGCATAAATTACTACAGCTTTATTTTACTTTCAACAGTACAGGTGAACACATATTACTGTTATTGGGTTGCAATATCTGTGAAGTCCACACTCACAATATTTGGCTGTGGAGTTGACTAACTCATTCATATACCTTTATTACCTGATGTCTGTGAAAGACAAAGCATCATGTCACCAGTATTGGCCTAGAGAGAGCCTTGAACAGTACTATGAGTCAAGCAATATCATTTGCTGCCATTAGATTTGCATTCTACAATTATTATAGTGTTATACTTGACTGCAGCAACCTTACCTTACAGACTCAATGCATGCAGTTCTACTGAAATGGTTATGATAAGACAATTCTGATGTACATGATTTTCCTTGCTGTTATTGATATTGTTTCCTATTTTTATTGAACTACAGCTATCATTCATATATTGCACTACAGCTCTAATTCCAACTTTATTGCACTACAGACTTTATTGTATATACTTTATTGCAGTTAATGCTTTACTCTTTTTTTGCTTAATGCACTACAGTTAACATAATACAGCCATACTCTCCATGTTCACAGTGCAACATGGCCAGACGCCTGCTATGAGACTCAACATTGCATGCCCTCTCAGCTGCAGCTATTGGGAGAGAAGCACACCATTGTGCATACCAGTTTTGTAGACATTCAGATTACATATTGGTAAAACAAAGGAATAAGTGCATACATACTTGTGGGGCATTCTCTGCCCTCACTTCTTGGACGCAGATATCCAAAGTCCCCATATTTCATCTTTTCAGGTCATCATGGTGGTGACAACACTGCTCACCTGTGCAGGGGATACCAGTAACACCGGTAAGTTCTCTGGTCAACCCGTCCCAGGCCTCCACCTTACACTCCAAGCCATGGAAACCTCCCTGCAGCAGGTTATCCTCATGTGTTTTACAAGGAACCCAACCATGATCCTGGACTCCTGAATGCCCCCCCACTGCACCTGAAAGAACGCATCATCTCCAACACCATCAACTATATTGACAGATGATAGACTCCAATGGTATCTGCAGAATTCATGCCTACTGTACTTTATATAGGCTGTTTTCCCACCCTTACACTTCATTGAGCAACATTCCAAAAAACACTGTGTTGCTCAGCAGCACACAAACCAGACAAGTAGAGCTGAGCAGTGTGCAAACACGCACAATTGTGGTTTTAGAAAAACTGAGCACTGCACAAATATTGGCAGTTATTAACTTGTTTATGCAGTGCTTAGCATGGATGAGCAGTACTTAGCAGAGCACAGCAAAACCATAGTTTAAAATTTTGTCCATAATGTGTGCAACAAAAATACAGACAACTTCTGACCTCCATGCATTCAAGCCCTGGACCTACTACACATACAGCCATAACTCTACTCATTAAGCTAAGTGGATATTAAGAAATCTGGTACACCTTCACATATGCCACTGAGCTACCTATTAGCAGTGCTAAGCTCTGCACCACACTGTGCAAACACGCTTAAACACACCAATAAATAAATAATGATTTTCATCTGTTTTCTATTTTTAGATGTCTGCCAGGTATCTGCCATATATGTATGAGCTCTGCTCGGCTTAGCTATGTTCCACACTGCACAAATGCCAAACAATAAAAATAAAACAGATAAAATGTCAATATGAATATTAATTACATCCGGTTTCTATTTTCAGATGTCTGACAGGTGTCAGCTGTCTACATCTGAGAACTTGGCATTGCTGCGCTCCACACCATGCAAACATGCATTTTTTTAAAAAAAATTCAGACAACACTGATTCAATACCTATGTTCCTTGGCTCTCCCTCAGCAAAGCATCATCATTAATATGCATGGTGTGCTGTAGAGGGGGGTTCGTGGCCATGTACACTGATGCATTCCATGTAGGCTCTACATGGTGCCTACATGGTGTTCATTAAATCTTGGGAATCATCATTTTAGGTGAAAGAGCTATGAAGGTCATATCACGATGCAGGCTTCAATCATCCTACTTTCAAAACTAAAAATTACTGGTCATAGCAACCCAAGAATATTTGTAATTTTGGTGCTGCACAGGTCAAATGATACTTTTAAAGTCAAATGTGCGATTGCTATTTGTTATAGAATTATCAGATTTTTGTAACATCATTCTTGACTCTTTTAGTATCAGTAGTTTTTTGGAAAGATAAATGTTTGGGATAACATTTACAAAAATTTATGAACCCCAAAAAGGTTAGCCTGATAGAGCCACTGCTGAGAAGCAGACTTCTGACTTGTTTCTCTGCAGCTCGTGTTCTCTATGCAACTTTGTTGCAAATCAAAATGCTTTATTTCTGCCAATACTTCAAAAAACATATAACTGGCCCAATGGTGCAGAAGGATAAAGCCCTATTTGCGACACAGATGCATAGCTCTCAACCAGTCCTGGGCAACTCTTAAGAGAATAAAAGACAAATCCAGAAATAACAAGAGACAATCAGGCACACGTTTTAAAATATTAGTACTATTAACCTGAAACATTGACAGAACAAGATAATGTGTATTAATATATATTTTTGAAGTAAAAGAAGTCTATAACCATAATTATTTTGATCATTTATCAAGTGTAAACTACCACTTTCTTCTCAGAGGGACAGAGCTAAATTTGAGTTAAAATCAGGGACGTCCCTGAAAAGAAGGGACAGTTGAGAGGTATGCTTGCATCCTTTCTTTGATTAGTGGATGGGTGCTCCAGAAGGCAGATGGGGGATGGGCCTGGAGGAGGGACAGAGTAGAGGGGATGCATTCAGACACACTGCCATGGTTAATACTTGATGGAAACTGGTGATGTTTGGGGTGTGAGGTGTTTCATTCATTGAGAGCAGGAGATATGGAGGCATGGATAGTATGCCACTAAGCCTACAGTACGCTGACCCCTAGAATAATGAAGATACAAGCAAGGGAGGGTAGGTCTCCCTTGGCATTAGAGTGACACTGTCACACTATTCCTCAGTTTTATTACTAGCCTTGAACATGGTCAGAGAAAGTTCATGGAAGGACAAGCAGGTTCAGCAGACTGAATTTGCAGGTTAAGATACTCAGAGGAGATGATGGTCGGTAGTGTGGGAGCAGAACATAGGCAGAAAAGCCCTTCAAAATATGTTAAATTAGGATCTTATTACGTGTAAAATTGTATTACTTATATGGCAGTGTGGGCCTGCAGTGCATCATAAACTGGTCAGATATGCTGCACATGAAAACAAATATATCATTAAACATTAGTGATACTAGATGGAAAAAAGATTGGAATTCCTTATACACATATAGTCAATTACAAATACCACCAAAGGATGAGCAGCCCTGGAACACAGTGTCACAAGAACTCCACCAGGATAATCAAAAACCTTTTATTGAGCGCTTTCATCAGGTTGTAATCAAAGACTTCATCAGAATACAACAAAACCTAATACACTCTTGTTAAGTATACTAAATCCTGTGAGAACACATGACATAATAAGCCAATGAAACTTCTCATAACATTAATTATAAACAGACTTTCTCTATCTAACACAACACACTTAAAATTCATGGACAAATTTTAAAGTAAAACAGCAAAAAAAACACTGTTATCTAAAAAGTGACAGAAATGTTATGATAACATTTCAATAAACAAAAGCCATAATATACAACTCAAACATATAAAAACTAATAAAAACTATGTAACATAAGAATGCAGCCTTAATAGGCTGCTAATACTGATGTTGTCGTTAAGATCTGTGGGGCACAGGCATTCAATTTAATTTGCCAACATAATTCCCTGAATTCTAAATAATCTTCCCAGGGATAATAGGATCTGTTTTGACCCCTTCAACAACAGCAAATAAAAAACAAGTGTTAAGTATTTTTCTATGTGCTTATACAAGGCATTATTTTTATTACCATTTTTATGTCCCTATGATGCTCATAAATTCTGTCCTTTAACTTTCTTTTAGTTTTCCCAATACAGAATATATTACAGTGCTGACACAGGGCAGCATAAACAACCACTTTGGAGTGGCAAGTAAATTTGCCATTAGGTTTTATGGTAGCATGGTTCAACTTAATCTGGGCACAATTCATGATCAAATAACATTGAGAACAGCAGCCACATTTTTTTAGTCCCAATAGTAGTGCTGCTACTTTCAAAAACATTTACCCTCTCAAGTAACTGCTTAATGCTTGAACCTTTCCTAAACACTATTTGTGGCATGTCTCCCATCTGGTCTAAAATACCAGGATGACTCCAGAATAGCTGCCAGTTTTTCTTTAAAATAGTAGTAATACTCATATGGTCAGTGGAAAACTTAGTAACAAAAGGACAGAAATATTTGGAGGGATCAGCAGTATTAGTAGTCCTGAGAGTACCTGTAACATTACCCACCATGTTAACCCCCAAAATAGGTAGAATGTTATGATTATTTCTCCTACACACAATTTCTTTCTGTACTGTGGAGATCAAACTACTGGGGTACCCTCTGGCCAAAAACATCTTAGTATTTCACACTGCAAATGAAAATCCTGGTCAGTACTGACCATTCAGGCAATCCTCACAAATTGTCCCTTTACTATACCACACTTTAGAAATTCAGGATGGTTGTTCTCAAAATGTAATAAACTATTACAGTAGGTAGGTTTCCTATACAGATTACTTACAAAGCATTTCCTGTCACAATCTTTTCTAATGGCTACATCAAAGTTGTTGATACCATCTTTTTTGTGTGTACAAGTGAACTTTAAAAAATCAGTGGTGTTGTTTTAATAATCAATAAAAGTAGTAATGTCTTCCCCTGTATCATTCCACAAGAAAAACAAATCATCAATATAACATAAATAAACTGTCCATTTGTTGGCAAACTCTGAACTAAGCAAGTATTTCTTATCTCTTATTCTAGTTATAATATGTTGACAGAAAAGAAAACATACATATACTCAATGAATCCTGGCACTTTATATGTCTGTCTGATCTGAACAATTGTCTCCAATACTCCAGTTGTTTTCTTCATGCCTGTCCATTATATTTTAAAGACTCTATTGTCAGTGAATCACTGTTTCTATACTGTTTTTTGGATATTCTTCTCACAGGATTTCGTTATGAGTACTTATGTCATAGTGCCTTCATCCACTGGATGGTGATGTTCAATTACATTTGTTAAATAAGATTTACTGTATCTAGTTTCTAATTTTACAGTTATTTCTTATTATATTATGTTTTTCTTTTTTATTTATTTATTCATTTCTTTGTGGTTTAAGGATATTGTCATATATAAGTCTGATCAAAAATCTACCAAAACAGCAGAGGCCACCAAAGCAGACACCCAAACAAATACCACCTCAGGACCAAACACATGCAACACATAGACCACACAGTCAGAGTGTCAAACAGTCACAGCCCTTAAGGCCAAACACAATGCCAGACACACTCGTCATTGGTGACTACATAGTCAGACACACTGACGTCCCACTCACCAGACTGAGTAAGGAGAAGGTCACAGTAAGCTGCCTGTCGGGCGCTAGAATCTGCCACATAACGCAAGCACTCAGGTCTCTCAACAGCAGGTACAAGTACGACTCAGTCATTGTCCACGCTGGTGTCAACGACCTGAGACGTACTTCCTTGGACTACATGAAAAGAGACATTGAGGAGCTCTCTGATTATGTAGCCCAAGCAGGTATGACCCTGACCTTGAGCAGTATCCTACCTTCACCTAGAATGATGCCACAATACAGTGATAAGATGATCAGCTTTAATAATTGGCTTAAATTCTGGTGTCATTCAAAGGGGATCCAATGTCTGTCTGCCTGGGATGACATGCTGGACAAGCCACGCTGCTTCACAAGGGACGGCTTGCACCTGTCACCCCTGGGCTTCCGGATATTGGCAAAGGCTCTTGCCACCCCATAGTGCCTTTTTAGGCAAGGCTCAAATTCTAAACCTACCACCCTAGAACACAAAAAGGAAAAAACTAAGGGTAATGCTGCTCAATGCCAGAAGTCTCAATCTCAAGATGCACACACTCGAGGCCCTTCTCAGTATGGAGAACATCGATGTCTGTGCTGTGACAGAAACCTGGTTCAAGGCTCCTGAGAGCACACCAGCACTATCAGGTTTCACCTCATATCATGCGTTCCGGCCCCAAAATCCGGACAACACCAAAAAAGGAGGGGGGGGTGTCCATATTCATAAAGGACACCCACACCTCAAGGCTGGTGGCAACGCACGATGCATCGGAGACCATCCAGGTGCAATTAACCATAGGCAAGACTGTTCTGCAATTTGTAGCATGTTACAGGCCACCCTCTCAAACCCAGGAACCTCACATGGCCTTCCTGAAAACACTGGAGGGGATAAATATATCTCCAAACACCATCATATTAGGTGACTTCAACTACCCTAATATAGACTGGGAACACTACTCAAGCCCAAACTCTCTAGCCCAAAGGTTCCTGGAGTTCATAAACTCAAATGCCATGGAACAACTAGTCACCATCCCCACAAGAGGAGAAAACATACTTGATCTCATCATCACAAACATGGGATCACAATGTTCAACACCGGAAGTATACCCCTCACTGGTGAGATCAGATCATAAACTAATCTCGCTGGAGATCCTCATCCCGCCCCCACCTGAAATAAAAGAGACCACAGTGAAAAACTTCTCAAAAGCTGACTTCACACTTCTAAAAACTAGTGTGGTCTCCTTTAAGGCCCCTGAGCCAGTGGTAAACATTACTCAAACCGCTGAATCACTTACAAATGCCTTCTACCAGCACCTACTGGACTGCATGGATCAGGCAATCCCAAACAAAACTAAGACTCTTTGTACCAAAGGCAAGCATCCAGTCTGGTGGACCCCAGCCATAAACAAGCTCTACAACAAAAGGAGGAAGCTACTACAAGATAGAGCAAAATCCTTGAAAGGTAAGACACCTTTGATCATTATAAGTAAAAAACTAAGAGCTCTCATAAAATCATCCAAGGCTAACTTTGAGAGAAAAATCGCCAAGGACACAAAAGACAATCATAAGGCCTTCTTTAGCTATGTTAGAAACCTAGGAGGTAACTCCCAGATATGCTCAGAATTAGTCCAAAATGATGTGTAGATTACTGAACCTACACACATTGCCAACATACTGGCTGACAGGTTCAGTGCAAACTTCTCCCCCCCCTCCCCCCCAAAAGGAGAGATATCTATACCAGAGGATTGTAGCCCCCCAAACATCTCCAACGCCCAGGTGAGATCTGCTCTCTCCAAGGCAAAAAACACAGCATCCATGGGACCAGATGGTGTCCCTGGCTGTGTGCTCCACGAACTCAATGAGGAATTAAACCCGCAGTTAGGACAGCTGTTTAATCTTAGCATCACCTCAGGATACGTACCCAAGGAGTGGCGCACTGCAACTGTGGTCCCACTTCACAAGGGCGGTGCCTCCACCGACCCTGGAAATTACCATCCCATTAGCTTGACAAGCCTTATCTGCAAAGCCATGGAGAGGATCATAATGGAACTCATAAATAAAGACATAGGGAACTTGCAGACTTTGGATCCAACCCAGTTTGGCTTTGTCAAAGGCAGATCATGCCTTTTAAACTTGGTTGACTTTTTTGAAACAGTCACCAAGGCCATTGATGAGGGAAAGGCAGTCCATAGAGCCTACCTCGACCTGGCAAAGGCCTTCGGCACAATACCCCACTCAGGTATCATTGAAAAACTCATCAGCTTGAATGTAAACCCATACATCACAAGATGGGTTGCAAACTGGCTAAGTGACAGAACCCACAGGGTCAGAGTTGCTGGAGCCATGTCAGACTCAAAGCCTGTCACAAGTGGTGTCCCACAGGGCTCAGTCCTGGGTCCACTCTTGTTCAGCATCTACTTTTCTGAAGTACAAGCAAACACAGGAGGGTTATGGCTGACAAAGTTCGCAGATGACTGCAAACTGGGCGCCATAGTCGAAAACACTTCTGACACAGATATCCTTCAGAAGGGCCTCACAGAAACGGATAACTGGTGTCAGAGCCATGGCCTAAAGTTAAACGCCAAGAAATGCATAGTCATACCCTTTGGGAAAAACAAGGTTACCCCTAGCTACCATATAGGTGGCAATCCACTGAGCACGGAAGAAATCATCAGGGACCTGGGGACCCAGGTTGACACTAGCCTTTCGTTTGACACTCATGTTGCTAAAGTGGTCAGGAAAACCTTCTACATTGCCCACCTGATCATGAAGGGATTCACATCTAGATCAAGGGAGGTCATCGTCCCCCTGTACTCATCACTCATTAGACCTATGATTGAGTACAATGCCCCATTCGGAATGTATCTGACCCGACACCTGCAGCAGCTGGAAAGGCCCTAAAGTTCCTCACCAAGAGGATAAAGGGTCTCAAAAATATGTCTTATGCTGCCCGACTGAAAGAACTCCAGCTCTATTCAGTCTCATACCGCTTGCTCAGAGGTGACCTGTGCCTGACATATAAGGCCATGTCAAACCCAGATTTGATGAATATGCTTCACCTCAAAAAATCTAGATCCCTCAGAACCACAAGGGCGGGAGACTTAAACCTTGACACGGTTATTAATAGGATGTGCTGGAGGGACAGATTCATCACCCAGAGACTCCCTATGCTGTGGAACAAAATCCCGGTAAATGTGAGGCAGAGCACCTTGCTGGCCTTGTTCAAGAGGAATCTTGACCGATGGATGGGAGATCGCAGATATACCCCAGGGATTACTTCAGTGTCACTGCTTGACAGAGGCACAGCAAAATAATAGGCATAGTTTTATTCAAAATAAAGGGGTGGCAAAAGCCATATATCTATGGGCTAGGCTTATAAATGCCCTTGGGCAGATAGCCTAGTATGAACCTATGAACCTATGAACCTATGAATACTATCTTGCATTCAGCAGCATGATATTATTATGGCATTTTGTAGCATTTATTTGACCAATTAGCATTATTAGGAACATTTTATTTGGGCTCAAATTATTCTTTGCTTTGATGGATTCTGGTCTCTTGATTGTTTCAGTTTATTATAAAATTAATTATGATATTGCTTTTATTTATGCACTGAAAAAAAAACAAAAGGTGAAGCCATGATCTGTTTTACTTACACATGCGTGTGCACACAGATACACACACACACACACACACACACACACACACACACACACACACACACACACACACGCACGCATGCACGAGCACACACACACACACACACACACACACACACACACACACACACACACACACACACACACACACACACACACACACAGAAAACCAAATCTGAATAATAATATACCATACTAAAATATGTATTATTTCATAAAAAAGTTGTTTCATGCTCAGAAAATGATTAAAGAGAAAATCAGAAAAATATTACATGAATGTTAGGTTTACCAGGAAGAAAAAAAGAAAAACACAAAATATTTAAATACATGTTTTTCAAGATTACAAAGAAACTATGAGGAGGGTGAAATAAGCTAAAATGGATTTGCAGATTTTGTATTTTAAAACATAAAATGGTCTTCTTAATGGAAAAAATATCCTTTGTTTTGAAAAAAACATTTGAGGACACGATGTTGAAACCAATAACAACCCAATGCTCCTAAAAGAATGTGCTCACGACTGTTAAGTTACTCCTTCAAGTTGGAAAAAGTAATCTGGTTGCCCAGTGGAGAGACCAAGGTTAATCTGCCAGTAGTACAAAGGTCAGGCACTCTGAAGCAGATTTCAAGTGAAAAACAGCTTGCTTTTGCTGCTGGATATCTTATTTTCAGAGTAGGATTGCACAGAAATAATGTGAAAGGGTGCGTTGCGAGCTGCTATTGGTACATCCTATTGAAACCAGGAAGTACAGTAGGGAAGTCATGTGAGTGCAATATGTGAAGCATAATCCTCTTACACTGTGGATGCTTGTGCATGTGTCAGAGAGTGAATGTAGGGGGTGCCCGTGCCAATGGGATGCATGGGCCGCAAGTGCTAACTACCGCAGGAAAGTGTTGATTAGTATTAAGTGGTCATTAAGGGTGATTCAGTGGCATGCAAATTAGTCAATAATGAGATCTTTTCTTATTGCAGCTAATGGGACTCTGAATCACAAATTATCACATCATGTAAATTGCCCCTTTTTACCGTAACCATACCTCTCAACCTGCAGACATTGAAAATAAGAACAAAAGGCCAGGAAAAATAGGAACATCTAGCTAAAAATCTGGACATCTAAGTAACACAAAATCTGAACTGCAAATACCAGATAACTTTTTCTTCTTCCATTAAGAATATGAGATACTACTCAGAGACACATGTTCAAATAACGCAGAGTGATAAAATGATGGAAAAGAATAAGCACATTATCAGAGAGGCAATGTAAATCTGTAGGCTTTAATTAACAGTATCATACAATTCAACCACAAAAGTTATTTTGTTTTGCTTCATAAAAAGAGTCATAAGATGTGTTTCCTCCTTCTGTTAAATTATTCTTGAAACTAGTATGGTGGTCATGTAGTATGATTTTTTGTGCAGTAGACAACTTCGGAAACCACATGTGATGAGGGGCATTCAGAAAATTGTGTGAAAGGGAACATCAACCTTGGAAATAGGGACATTTCTCCAAGGATAAGGACATCATCTGCAGGGGTAAATCAGACCTGAAAATAAGAACATTCCTCCAAAATAGAGATAGTTGAAAGGTCTGGTCACAGCTCTCACTAACAGCGTTGGGGTTCTCTTTTAGTCTTAGCGGTGACATTTATTTTGAAGAATTTTACTTGTAAATTTAGTTATACAACTTTTCTTACTCCACATAGAATGATGAAAGTATATTATAAGGGTAATAACTGTTGTTGCAGATGCAATTTAGAGGCCGGAACTATGTCCAACATGTTTTATTGGTATAACTATTGACAGAATTTTGGACAAATTTTCACTTATTTTTTCCAAGCTGTTTTGTTAAGGTATGATCAACAGGAAATGCAATAATTTTCACACTTTGTGGTTTTCTTATGTTGTTCCCAGTTTCATAACATTGTGACTCGTCAAATAAATGGAACTTTGCTCAATTAAACCTATTTCAACTTTGCTGAAAATGTTAACCTTCCTGAGAGATTTGGGGATATACATTGATAGTAATCTGGCTTTTGACAAAAACATGTGTCTAAGGTTTAATTACTATGGACTGAGTCCTATCAGACAAAATTTGGAAAAACATCATTTGGCACAAAAAAGCAGCTTTATTAGAAACCAGGAATAATGTGTAAAAACCAAAAATGAACTAGCATCTTGGCATACGCCTTCAAGGTTCAAAAGTTTTAAACACAGTAAAGCACTTAAATAGTTCATCAATTAGAACATTACTAAATAGAATACTAGAATGTACCAGAATGCATATGAATTTAAATGAAAATGTAAAGCAGCATAAACATAAACATAATGCAAAAATAATTCAGTTGAAACTAATGAGTTCATAGAATAATAATAATTATAACAATAATAATAAAGCTGTTATATTAAATATTTCATAAGTAATTAATTATTAAGGCCCTTTGGTTACAAAGTATCATAAGTGAAAATAAACTAAGCCTCCTTATTTTTATTTATTATCTTCTTATTTTTTGGAAGTATCTTGGAACCTCATTTCATAGAAGTTAGGATAGGTGTATTTTGGTATTCAACTGGCTAATTGCTATTATTATTATTGTTATAGTTATTGTTATTCTATGAACTCATTAGTTTCAACTGAATTATTTTTGCTTTGGGGGGGATTCAGTAATCCTCCTAGTAGACTAACCAAGTCTTACTTGGAGACTGCCGTTTAAGACTATGACGTCAGTGCGTCATGCATATGCATGAGGGCGCTGACTCAACTGGAAGGCTAACACTGAGTGTGTAAGACTGCAGGGGGCATGTCAGACTGCCGGACAGTCCAAATATCCACGCCCCTGCAACCATATAAATGTGAAAATGACAAGTGCAATGAGCAAGTCCGCTGAAATGTACACATAGCAAACAGTACACATCCCCACATACTAAACCCATTTATAATTGTAAAATGTAAACTATTTTTTTTTTATAATTCCCAATATAGCTGCCCGCATTTGCGCGTGTTTGCGCGGGTGTGCCCATTGCTTAGCTGCAGTTAGCAATTTCGACATCAAAGAGCATAATAAGAAGTGTTTATGCAAATCAAGCCCAATAGCAATAGCGTAGTGGTAGAGCCTTCGCCCAAAGCGGAAGCATTCCCGGTTCTAGTCCCACCACTCTCCTGTCTATTTTATGTTTTAAATTAGTATATAAAATAATTCCTGACATATATGAATGAAATTTTAGTAAAAAGCATTGAAATGGTCTATGTATTAGTAAACAAACTGTATATATATAAATATAAGAAGGTGAGCAGCATTAAAGATATTGACATATAACTGCCCATAGCTAAGCAGCACTTTACCTAGCGCAATATAATTGCCCATAGCTAAGCAGGGTTTTACCTAGCGCAATATTATTGCCCATAGCAAAGCAGGGTTTTACCTAGCACAATATTATTGCCCATAGCTAAGCAGCGTTTTACCTAACACAATATAATTGCCCATAGCTAAGCAGCGCTTTACCTAGCACAATAGGTTTGCGTGGAGCTGCGCACTGTGCTAACCAGTGCACTGTTGGGCAATGTGGAGGAACGCAGAGCAAAGTGGCCTAAACACAGCCACACCCCCTAGCCTGTCTGGGCAGTAGTAAAATAAAAAACAATGACAAGGTTTGAACCCGGGACACTGTGCACCATAATCAAAGTACTGAACCACTAAGCCATGACAGCTTAACATACATATACTCATAAATGGAAGTTTAACCATTGCTAAGCAGGCTTGCTGTTAGCCGAGAATTTTCAAAAATGGCCAATCACAAATAAGTGCGGGAAATGCGGCATATTTAAGCTCTATAGGTGGGAATACTCACCATAACTGATTGTAACTCCCATCTGAAGTCAGAATGGCTGGTGCTGGAGAGGGTACTCGCTTTCGAGTGCAATGCTGGGGCATTGAGGGGTCAAAATGCATGGTTTGGCTCCTTGTCCACCATCATGAGTCAAGACTCCTGCAGGGCCAGTTTCAAGGGATGGAGTACAAAGCAGAGGCTTAGAACCGGTTAGCTCATGATCTCACCAGTGTCACAGGCATCCCTCAGACTGGTGAGCAGGTCCGTCACCACCATGCAGACCTGATGAGATGGAAGCAGGACCTACTGAACCGATGGATACAGGAGGCCCGTGACATGCAAGATGCCCCACTATTGAGTAGGTAGCCATGGAATGAAGTATCTAAGACATGCGATTGTAGTCTATATACTGGATAGGTTTGTCCCAATATCCCTTCATTTACTTCACAGCTGCAGGTATCCATGCTGCGAATCAGCAAGCCTATGCAGATAGGCTGTGCCACCAGGCAGGTTAGTAATTATTCTGCATGTACTGTTATATAAAATAAGTCAGAGAGCCAGGAAAAAGAGTGTTGTAACCCATTAATAAAGGTAAAATAAGTCCTGAATAATATCTCTGCATGTACTGTTATATAAAATAAGTGAGCGAGCCTGAAAAAGAGTGTTGTACATCTTGAATAAGTCTTCTGCATGCACTGTAATATCAAAAAAATGAGAGATCCTCTAGAAAAGTGTGTAATGTAATTAATAAAGGTATAATACTTGGAGTGTGTCTGTGTCACTTACTTTGAAATGTTGCTGTACTCTTGCATTATATAAATAGTACTGTTGTATTAAGCGCTGTCAACCCACAGTTGGGCAGTCCCATATAAAGTGGATGAAGGAAGTGCCAGTAGCTGTGAAGCATATATACAGTCCTCAACAGCTGGTTAATGGCTGGCATGCATAAGTAAATCTGGCACATGATTAGCTTGTTAATGTATTCCCCAGAAATGTGAGTGTGCTGCTAGAAATGTAGGGGGCTGTAAAAATATAACTGAAAATGTCATGTGAACACATCCAGATATGTAGATATATAAATAGAAATAAAAATATATAACTACGTAGCAGTAACATCTGCATCCTGGACAGTTAGTATGTCAGATATAGGTCAGGTATATAATGAACTAGCCAAACCCATTACACAACCTAATGCATGTTGCCTAGTGTAATAATACATGTAGGGGATGTACACCTGCAGTCAATAGGAATGTAGTGTAAACTATAAGTAGTTATAAGATGTTAATGGAGGTATCTTTTTACACCCTACTGTATGTGCATAAACAATGCAATTCCACACCTCAATGGGTATGTCTAATCTCAAAACATTTATTGGGACATATGTCCTATTGTTCTATAAATATCTGCATTTACTTTAATGCATGTGCCCTGTTCAAACACCACAATCTTGGTGGCCTGTTGCTACCAAACATCCCTGCATGCTGTTGGAATGTCCACTGTCATTCAATATATGCATATGTTATGCTTGCTGTTCAACTGTTGGAACCCTAGTGTTTTAAGTTAATGGGAATATTACTGCATGCTGTTACAACTAATTTGGAATTCTGTTGTCTATGTTGTAAATTAAATACACCTAAACACAGAATGTATGGGAAGGCCGGTCCCAGCGGACCCACCTGTCCCTCCTCAGCTGGCAATTGCATCTGGCACCAGCAGGTCCGGTGCCCAGCCCAGGCTCCCCTCCTCCATTGGTCCTGTGCCACCTTCGGGTGGAAGCACTGCAGGGGATGGGGCTTGTCCCCCCCATGCAAGCCTGGGCGGAGAAGGGCCACCTGTCACCCTCTGAAGGGTCCGGGCTGTGGTGCTTAGGGAGATCCAGCATTCACTAGCTGATCCCCTATGCCAGCTCAAGGCAAGAGTGGCGTGACTCATGGGTGAGCCTGCCCCTCCTACGCAGCCCCCAGCACAGCCACCCTCCAGGCTGTGAAGGTGCAGTAGTGACTGCAAATGTGTGGGGATCTCAGTTCCACTGTTACCATCTGTGGGCTCATGGGCTTGCGATTTCCAAACATCCTTCCCTGTCAATTGTGTTCACCCACCCCATGTGTCATATTCCGCCCCTGTATGCATCTTGTTTGTCTTGTCTGTTTACCTCCCTAACCTACCCCCCCAAATATACCTACTTCCTCTACCTCACATTCCACTCTCACCTAAAAAAAAAAAAAGGGCAAGCTGTTCCCACAAAAAATTAAGCCCCATACATAGCTGCCTATTTCGCACACATGTCCGCTGGTCATGTAAACTGATAATTATAATTGGCAGTACAACATACATTGTTGTCCTCACCCCTCTCTCAGGGGTGGAAGGTTTCAAATGTCACTCCACATTTCTAACATATGCACAGCTGTTGCTGGTAAAGAAATGGGCAGCTATGGACCTTCCCTACACCCATCCTGCACATCCCGAGCTGGTTTCCCTACTGTCTTTCCCTCTTTGCGCCCCCTTTTTCACCACTTACCTATCTCCCCATTTTCTTTTCGTTCAAAGAAATTAGTGTGGGGGTTAGCGGGAGTAAGCACTTTTAAGCAGCAGTTAACGGGTTTGAGCGAGTGTGCACATGTGTGTGCTTAGTTAAGTATTGCTAAGCTTCGCGCAAACCCACGCACACCCATTTACAACTGCTTAAAAGTGCCTTAGTCAGTCTGCATGGCAGGGCTCTTGCTCTACTGAGCAGCAAAATAAAACACCTCTGTCAGTCTCAAACCCCAGACCTTGGACACACTGCACTGCATGAAGTACCACTAAGCCACAGTAAACATATAACAAGTTGGTGCTGTAATAAATATATTATGCATTACAATGAGTGAATGTAAAGGGAAAATAGGAATGCCATAACACAAATCTTGTTCTGTAGATCTTTACCAGCAGTTGTTGTGGAATTGCATGACATGACTCTGAAAAGAGAACCAGCCATTCTAGCCGGAAATAATGTTACAGTAGCACTTTACAAACCCCACACAGTATCAGAGCAGGATAAACACTGACATATTTGAATAGGGCAGAGGTCATACTTCCCAACTGTGACTGCTTTTCAGGCATGCCCCTGATTCATAAACAAATGTTAGCTGTGTCCCTCAGAATCCCTCTGAAAAGTACTGACATTAGGCAGAAAAGTGGGGAATTACACTTAATGAATAATGTCAATAAGTAAGAGTAGACACTGCTTGCACATCAGAAAAGGTGTATTAATACATATGCACTGATTCTCTCAAAGTCTCAACTTAATGTCTGTAATATATTACAGGTGTACCTCATTTATATGTACCTTTCTCTGAGGCTGTTCAAATATATACCTGAGTGTATCAGAGGCCTGGAAGAGGCAGAAACACATAGGCATTTCAGCTTTTCTGCTGTTACACACTCTGCAAATAGCTTTGGAATGAGTCCCACAAGCATACCCTTATGTAGGAGTACAACACAGAAATATCAAAGGATATAGAAATGTACTGGTAGCAACCAACTGTGACAATGCAATTGTTCCAGTGCTGAAAAGACCGGTGTGGTGCACAGACAAAGAATAATTGGCTAACCTCTGGCTACCATCTGGATATGTCCACAGGTGGGAGCTACGCAGACAGACTACTTGCCTTGATAGAGTAACAGGTACACAGCAACCCTATATGTTCAGCACGATAAACATCACACAATAATATATAATGCTCTCTGTACTTCTGCACCCCTACCCAAAAG